>NC_142592.1:40183489-40493156 GCF_965207765.1 Zootoca vivipara | reverse complement strand
CCATATAAAAAATGCAAGGAAATTTACTTGGTGTTCTCACATAAGAGAATTAAGACCCTGTCTTTCCAAAACACACAGCATCAACAAACTTTAGACCATCCTCTTACAAACCTTAAATTTCAGATTTGAAGTAACAAGTTAAGGAAACTGCTGGACCCTGGTCAGTCAATGGAGTGGGAACAGCTGCCTCCCACTTCCCAACTGGAGCTGATATACCAGGAAGACAATAGATGCGCTGCTTTCTCTGGAAGACGGCATAGTGAAACTTTCTTCAACATCTGTCAGGTGTGGTTCAAGTGTTCGTGGTGAGCACTAACTCTTGTTGGGATGCAAGGACGTGAAGGTACTGTATATTGTGCTGGCTCAGCCATTGAAAGAATGAAAGGTTCTATTAGAAGATTGAGTTGTTTTCTTTTAAGCAACCTTATCAGATTGGCTTAGCTTAGCAACCAAAGTGTTCTTGTATGTGAGGAGAATGAAGTGTCTTAGGCTGCCCACATCTCCTTTGGCCAATCCACAGGGCACACCAACTTCCCAAGGAGAATTGTCAAATACTGTCTGCATGACCCAACTTCATAGACCAGTCAGAACTAGCAGGTTAAATGATGGCCTGAGTGATCTCAAGTGGGAATTAACTCAGGAAGGTTTTGTGTGCTACACTTTTGAGGAATCTATAAGAGAAGGTTATGACATTCTGGGGCTAAGAAGAAAAAACGAAATAGCAAAAGAAGAAAGTGCGCACATGATGTGTGACTACATTTACTTTTGAAATTATTGGTTTAAGGCACAAATAATTTTTTTTTAAAAAAGAGGACATAGAGATGAGGATCAGGAAACTACTGGAAATGAAATTGAAGTTTTCTATAAATCTGTTTTCTAGACTGGCTTCAGAATGCTCCCTGGCTTTGGTGGCAAGTATTCTGCAAACCAGCCAGAGGGCTGCTTAATCCTCCACCCCTCAAATAAGCAGATACGCCTACATTTCTCAAGCACTGGCCACATACAAGGTCTTTTGCCTTCTAGAAAGCAGGCTGTGCCTTGTAAGACTAGTCACTGTTCCAAAACAAAATAAAGTAAGACCCTGAATCCTGACTTCCCTCCTAACCTGACCCTTGATCACTCCTCCTGCCCTTTGGCCTGTGCATGACACTCCTCTTCAGCCTACATCAGCTGGAAGCCAAATTCCCAGGGGTCACTGTCTTACGCCTTAACAGGCAGAGCAGCTTTGAGGGAAGGAGAGAGGACTTCGTACTTCAAGAGCTTATCAGAAATACAGGTTCTCCCACTGCAGGCTAGGAATTTATTTTGGTTTTGGTTATGGAGTTTGTGTAGTGTATGAGATTGCTGTCCAAAACAATCCTGCAGGGGGGATTTTTTTACAGTGAGTTTCATGCATGAGAATAAACCCAAAACCAGAGTAAGCCACAATTGTGGGGCAAGAATAGAAGCCTTCAGAGTTTGAAGTTTTAACTGCTTTGAGAAGCAATCACATCTGTTGACTGGGGATCACAGAAGGGTCCAAAGCGTCCATAGATGTCTTTAGCACGAACTGCAAAGTAGTATTTGCTTCCAGGCACAAACTGTGTAAGTGTGCATGCCATAGGCAGGGGGAGGGCCTTTACTTCCCCTATCTTTTTCCACTGAGAGTGCACAGTAGCACTGGGGTCCTCATGGTATGCATACAGATGGTAGCTATCCACACTGGCACAGCTCCGGTCCACTTCCAAAACACTCCAGGATAGCACTATGCCATTCTGACTTTGTACACGTGCTAGCTTCAGGTGTGGCTTCTGAGGCAGAGAGGTGTTGGCAGCTTCAGGAGGCAAGCGTGATGGCTGTGGGGCCTCTGGCAGTGGGGCTGGGTGCACAAGCCGCAGTGGCTCCTGAGGAATAATGAAGAGGCACAATGAGGATGGCAGAGGAGACTGTCTCATCCTATTGTCAAAATACATACATTACCATCCAAGCATTTCCAAGACCAATTCTCAGCAAACGCAAGATTACGTTTAAAACTAACATGCCAAAAATGACAATAAAACACTCCTGTGTTTCAAAGTGGAGAAGTCAAAAGGAGTAAAGGCCAAAACCTATTTATAGTGGCCTATTCTTCAAAGTGGGAGTAGCTAACCCTTTACCCACATCCAGCCCCTCTAAAAGCTTCATTATGGCTCCCAACTCCTCTAAAATTTATCATTCTAAAAAAATGCTAGAAGGAGCTGCAAATGATGTGTCCATTAAAGTAACCAAATTAGTCTGCTGCAGTGTGTGGAGTCACTTCAGAATGAAGAGCTGACAAATATGCAATGGGGACTATCAGTATACATTCTATATTACACCTTGTGGGGATTAAATGTATTGTGTGAAGAAACACTATTTTGTCCACCCTGAATCTCCCCGCACGCAGCTGCACTAGATGACCTCATTTCTAGTATTAGAAGAGAGGGAGAAAAGTTTTTCTCTATTCATTTTCTCCACACATACAAAAGGGTAGAATTTTAATACCCTTTTATTATTCCCCCCCCCTTACTTACCTTTCCCCGCTAAATGACATAGCCTCCAAAGTTGTAATCTTTCCTCATTAGGGAGTTGCTCCAGCTACCAATTACTACGGTTGCCCCTTTCTGTGCTACTTCAAGCTTTACAGTATCCTTTTTTGGATACATGAACCAGAAATGTACACAGTATTCCTAGTGTGTGGTTTCACGCAAATGGAGTATACAGCCTTTCTTTTTAAATTTGTTTTTTATTGTTTTATAATAGTTTCCAACCTAGAACTCTTTTGAGAAAGGTAGGGTAATTTTAAATGAATGAACGACCATTTAAAGTTGGCACTGTCCAGTTGTGCCAGTCCCAAATTGCTAACAGATACTGCTAACAAACAATAGCATATATGACATGGGAGATAAACCCTTCTCCAAACATTCATCTCAACAACTAGACACGGGTACTTACTGAATGCACTTGAACTGGCCGATGGTGAACTGTGAGTTGAGGTCCTCCAGATCCCAAGGTTAGCCCATTGTTTACAACATACGCAGTTGTCTGAGGCATTCGTACTGTCACACCTAGAGCGATACGAAGGGAAAGGCACAATATGTTAAAGAAGTTAAAAATATAATGATACATTGTGATGAATTTAGCTCATTTATTTGCTTAACACTGCAAACCATCACAAAACATATTTGGCAGACACAAGAAGATATTATTAAAGCTTGCCATAACTATACTTTCTTTTACATGTACATAGGACGTTATAAAAAACACAGTCAAATATCACATACACCCCAAAGTCCAATCTCCAAATGCTTTGAATACGTATGTTTGCACCTTGTTTCCTGGGCAAGCTTTCTGTTGCAATATATTTGTCTAATTATAACAAAATTGGCATCTCCTTTTGAACCAAGGTACAGCTGCACATCTGCTAAAATATAAACCTTTCTCTGACGGATGAGCTTACCAGAGTTTTGTGGGTTGACCTGCCTTAAACTAGGGCTCTGCATGACTGTGGTTCGCACAGGATTCTGTCCTGATGATGTAGGAAGAGTATAGACAACTTGATGGTTAGCAGGGGCTCTTGGTATTGGGAGCCTGGCAGGAGTCTGAGTCACTGGACGATGGGTTACATTCACAGTTGTCTGGGCTAGAAGCAAAATTGTAATAAAAAGAATATAAAATGTTCTCAGACTAGAAAGCATATGCTGCATAAAACCAAAGCATACAAATCAAGCAATTTCTCATAGTTCATTGACACCTAAATTTTAGTAATGTGATTTACTGAATAAAGAAAAGATTAAAAAGATAACTTTCAAAATTACTGAATAACTACAGTAAAAAATTTTATTATAAAAACCCAACTGGATTCTTCAGAACATGGATCAGTCTGGTGCATACACACAAATGGCTTTCTTCCCTAAAATTTTCTAAACCTCAGTCTGTAAGTTCACCATCCCTTTGGTGATTAATGGATGGAAGCTCTTCAGAGCTAACTAGGCATTCTCATAGTAGTTCCCTCCAGGTCAACAATATTTTATTGCATTAGGGCTTCCGGTCTACTGCCAGCGCCGTCCGGCGGGGTTTGCCTCGAGCTCTGAGGCAACCCGGCACCGCGAGGGGGGGAAGCCGCGAAAGCGACGCAGCTACCCCATATTGTGCTTTATGGGGACGAAGTGCTCAGCAGCGCCCTAATTCTGACTCCCCTACTCTCCAGCAAGCTCAGTTAAGAGCCCCGGTTAGAGTGGGGTGGTAGTCGAAGGGGCTATTTTGAGTGTTATTGTCACCCTCGCGGCAGCGAAGCTTCGTGCTGGCGGCAGAGAGCGGTGGATTCTCCCACAGCGAAAGAAATCAAAATTGGGAAACCGTGAGTAAAAGAATCCTAAAAGTCTAAGATCTGATAGAATTGGCCACAGAAGAGGCTTAAAAAAGGGAGCCGACCTCTTCCAATTGAGAGACTGTGATACAGTAACCTGATCCCTTGCCGGGAAGGTGAAACGAAGTATCTAATTGGACTTGAAAGAACCCCCCTCCCCAGAGATCCAGATCTAGGTCCCTGGAGGGATCAGCGATTGGACTTTGTGTTGTGGAATTGCTAAAAAGAAGAAGTGGGGGTATGGCTGAAAGAAATTAAAAGGAAAAGATGCCCAGACTGGGTAACAAAATGGAGTACAATGTTTTGGAATAAGACTGCCACTATCCCCTGTGGTGCAACTTGCTGTTTTCCCATGAGATGAGACTGGAATAGATAAGATGGCTCTAGACTCAACATCCGCAAAAGACCAGCTTTGGCAAAAGATTCTTTTAGAATTTTTTGACATTAGAAAGGAACTGAATTCGTATACCAAGCAGTTGCGTGAATATAATAAACAATTAAGAGAGGCGAATGGAGAAAATGCATGGAAAACAGGACTGGAAATGAAGCTGTAAAATTGGATATAGAGGACAAAGAGGAATTACCAACATTGGACATGTCCATGGTGCATGAAGAAGCTGTACAATTTGAAGAGGAGGAGGAGGAAGAATGGCAGAATGCTCCACAAGTGGGAGATGTGGAACAGAAGGAGGACTGGACGCAAGAACACCTCAAGGACGAACCAGGGTGGGCTTTTGCCCTCCCAGTGAGAGAGGGGGGACAGGGCATGCTCTGGGAAGTTAGAAAGGAAGGTACAGGTGGATGGGGGAGGAAACAGCAGAAGTGGGGTAAAATTGTCTTGTGGAAATTATGGGAAAGGGTGGGAGTGGGTTAATAGAATACAAATGATGGTAGGGATGGATGAAATGGAAGGCCCAATACTGGTATGACATATGGATTTCGCTGAAAACTCCTGGATAATCTAGAACTGGGGGAAGGGGGGAGATACATTATGTTTGAAACAATATAATGATATAAGAGTTAATATTAGAACGAGGAATCGTTGTTAGTAAAATTTATAGGCTGAAGGGAAAATTCTAATAGAATAAAGGGAAATTAGAAATATTTGGTTTGTAATACGAGATTAAAGGTGATATTAATAGAATTTGGAATTATAGTTGAATATAGAAATAAAGGATTGATAAGATGTGTTAAATAACAATGAATACTGTTTAAATAATATTGTAACAGGGACCCAAGGTGGGGGGTGTCGAGGGAGTCCAAAGTGTTACGATCAAGATATGCTAGAATTTTTGTTTCTTGTATTCTGTATTTTTTCTGTTTTGTATTTTCTTTTTGTGTTTTGCATTTTTGTATGTCTTCTGTGTTTGAAAATTTTTAATAAACACATTTTAAAAAACAACAACAATATTTTATTGCATTATCCCCTCTGGGCATCATTTAAGTGTAAAAAAAAAACATTTTCTATAGCTGGCTGCAAATACTGCATCCAAGAGGCAATTCACTGTACTGGAATCTCTCTCCTTCCATACTGAACTATTTCCTTTCCCTAGGGCCTAGGCTATGCAGTCTTACCTGTGGGGAGAACATGTATGGTTGTCTGTGACAGGCCAGTTGTTGGCATGCCTGCTTGTTGGAGAGGGCTTGTCTGTACTGGCTGCAGAGGACGAGCTAAAGACTGGGTTGACAGGCTCAAAGCAGGTGTAGATTGGTTCTGCTTCTTGCCACCTGCTTAGGAAAAAAAATCATTGTGCAATTATAAACAGAAACAAGCAGCTGAAAAACTACTGAAAATTTTGCTTTAGTGGCAGTCAATTGCAACACAGATTCTCCTTTCAGTTTTTACACTGTACGTGAAATAAAAACATCAATTAAAGGATCTCACCTGTACAGTTCACAGCTTCATTTTAAATGCTCAAATTGGGGCCAACAACCAAAATATTGTAACCAAACTGGGCTTTGAAGGAATAGATATAATACCTACCCCACTGTCTGTTCCCTGCTCCTCTAAGGATAGATTAACTAACAGAGTGGGGTTAAAACTTATGGAGTTTTGTACTGCTCATAAAAATGGACTGAATAACTTTCCTGGTGACAATAAGTTTACTTTTATCTCATCAAGGGGGCATAGTGTAGTCAATTATTGTATCTGTTCTCTAAATCTACATTCTGATGTTAACTTCTCTTCTATTGGCTGGAAAGCGAGATGAGCACTGCAACCCTATAGTTGCCTTTGACTGTACTTAACTGTCCAGGGGTCCTGTATCTTTGCTTATTGGAGTCCATACAGAAAGTGACCACTCCTCCTGACTATACAATGTGACCCAGCAAATAAGATCTTGAAGCCTCATAACTGAGATCAGGCCTCTCATAGTATTCTGAAAAGGATTAGACGATCCCCACAATTTGAAGGGGTGGTCACCAAATTCCTGGACTCCTCGACAAAATATCACATCTCAGAGCAACCCTTACTAACTCAAATTCTATTAACATAGTAATAACAACATTTAAATGACTTCGTATGATTTATGATTTTACTATTTTAACTTATGCCAATAAAGGCTAGCAGTTGTAGTAGCTTCATTTTATAAGGTTTCAGAATGTCTGTGAATGGCAGCAATGGCCACAGTTCAAGAATATTACACTAGTCAAGTATCTATAAAATTTCTGAAATCCTCAAGACATTGTGTCAACTGCCTTATTTAGAGTAATATAGGATGCAGCAAGATACACTGGCAGCAAATTCCACATTTAATTAAACATTATTATGCCAGCCCATTTCAATGGGAGTAAATGTACATGACTGTAGGCTCATAGCTCAATTATGCATGTGTTTAAGGGATTATTGGGTACTGCTCTACAGGGTCCTCTTGTTTATTTACATCTTCTAAACCAGGGGTGGGAAACCTCCAGCCTGTAGGCCAAACATGACCTGCCAGGGGTTCAAATGTGGCCTGCAAAGCTGTTTTCTCCAAACCATGCCTGTCTCACACCTGAATCCACTATGTCTCTACATTTCATCGAATATAAAAATGGGGAGAAAGTTAGCATCTTGTTTGATATTTTCCATTGTAAGTGAGGGTAGGAGGCACAAAGCTGGCTTGGACTAGAATAGCATGAATATATTCACAAAATGTATGGCTAATAAATCATGGGTTTATTAACTTTAGGCACAAAGAGACAATATAAGGACTAGCACAATATTATGGCTAGAATCAGCTACAAACCACAACATTAGGACATCTAATTTAAGAATTGATGAAAACAGGTTTTCAGCAGCAATTGTGCTTAACTCAAGTCATGAAGATAGAAGTACTGAAACATATAAGAACAAATATCTAAACACTAAGTTCAGATGGTGGGAACAATCCTATGCACTCATGGAAAACACATTCAAACAGGACAGTAGGATATCTGTCAAAACTTGAACATACTTTAATGATGAAAGGACACACTGCACAAATATATTACTAATACCTACATTAGAATTGCTGCCTAGAACACTGGATGATATTTTAACTTTAAAACTTCAAGTGCCATCTGATGGAATCTTTTGACTTGGCAAATATTTATCATCTTTGGCAGTTAACATTCTCCAAAAAGCAGATGTCCAAACAAAATAAAAGAATTTCTTCCAGTAACACCTTAGAGACCAACTAGTTTGTCATTGGTATGAGCTTTCATGTGCATGCACACTTCTTCAGATACACTGAAACAGATGTGTATGCACACAAAAGCAAACTTAGTTGGTCTCTAAGGTGCTACTGGAATGATAATATTTATTTATTTATTTATTTATTTATTTATTTATTTATTTATTTATTTATTTATACCCCGCCCATCTGGCTGGGTTTCCCCAGCCACTCTGGGCAGCATCCAACAGAACATTAAAATACCATAATCTATTAAACATTAAAAGCTTCCCTAAACTGGAAGGAATTTTTTTATTATGTTTCGACTACGTCAGACCAACACGGCTACCTACCTGTAAGGAAATGTCCAGTTAGTCAAAGTCCATCATAATTCATGCATATCTTCTGACTTACCTTGAGAGGAGCCATCATCATCATCCAGTGTGAGATCAATTACTCCACTGCCTGTGGCCTTTCCACTCTGGAAGACATTTATTATTATTATTATTTATTTACATATGTTTGCTTGCTTCTCCGCTCCCTTTCCAACAAAGTGTTAAAAGCAGCATGCAATAAAATCTAAAATCTTCACAAGAAAACATAAAACAAGCTCAATAAATTCCAGCAAATGCCTTGACAAATCTAAAGGGTTTTATCTGACAGTTGAAACTATAGAAATAAGCAGACAATTTAAGGAAATCCTTTACTTTTCCAAAGACATCACTAAGGTAGTTTGTTCTACATATACCGAGGGCCACATAGATCTAAAGCAGAGTAATGGAAGAGAGATTATGTGGCAGATTATGGGACTCCAAGTTCTTTAAGAAGGAAGGAAAAAATATGATACACACCCATGTTTACAAAAATTTTTTAGTAACATTAATTTTCTGCTAGCATTTTTTTTTGGGGGGGGGGAATCTGTATCTGCTAAAAATGTAACATCATCCAAGTTGATTTACTGAATAAGGAAGAATCTGAAACCATATAAAGAAAAATAAAAACCAACCTACCTGTGCAGCTGTCTCAGGTGCTTTTTTGTTTGCTGAAACATCTGCTGGTGGCAGCGAAGGTGCTAGCAACCTGGATGTCTGACTCTCTGAAGGAGGCGAGAAACAATCACATTTCATTGGCTATAACAGCAATCATGGCAAACACTTAACTGTCAATCATATATGGTGAACTGAGTACTAAATATGGAACTTTTAAAATTCAGATTTCTTTTAAAAACAACATATTCCCCCGTAAAGCAGTTTACTACCCTAGTGCAAGTGCAGTGGACATATAAAACTTACCAACTCTAGGTGTTGTTGCGGTGCTTGTTTCAGAAGAAGTTGTACTGCTGAAGGCTGACAGAGGTATCTTCATCTGTATGGAATTCCTATTGATGGGAGGAGTATACACCCCTGATGTGCTTACAGTAGCCAAAGTAGTCCTTGTGGCTTGTGCAACAGGGTGTGCTGTTGATACAGCCTGCACAGCTAGAGTTGTCCCTATAGAACACCCAACACTGGCCGGAGAGTTCCTCTGAATGTTAGAGTTGGGTACAGAAGAGCTGCTTGGTTTTACTGAATTAGCCGATGACAGAGACAATGGAGTTTTGGTTATGTTACCAACATTAGATTGACTTTGTACAGGTATAAATTCCACGTTGCCAGATTGCTGGTTAGTAACCAAAGTACCAGTATGACCTTGCAGGATCTGAGGCTGGGAGGACATTGCAACAGGTACATGCAGTATTACTGGCAAAGACTGCAATGAAACAGACATTGGCTGTGCGCTCCCACCAGCCACTTGACTCGTACCAACTACTGTTGTTGTGTTGGCCGCAGGTAGAACAGAAGTTGACAAGGAGCCAGAAGTCAATGGTGCAGAGGTGACAGGAGTCTGTGGTTTGGGATGTCCACTGACGGCTGTCTGTGGAGTACTAAGAGTGGTAGCAGACACTACAAAATAGTAAAAAGATAATTGTTTTAAAAATCTGTGCCAATTGAACTACTTCCATAAATACAGTAGAATATATCAACTTGATATATGAGGTAAAGATGGACTGAATAAGCCTGTACAGGACTGGAATCAGAAATCATGATTATAGAGAACATTCTTTGGAATTCACACTTTAAAACATGTTGTAATGGTGTGTGCTAATTTGAACCTTTTTCTGTGGTTTACTTCTGTAGATCATGGCACCAGTAAAGTGCCATGCTTGATATAAAATATACCCTTCAATTAACTATTTTAACCTTGGTTCAAGACCTTATCTTAAAATGTATCCTGGAAGGCACTCTAAATATCCTGACGTCTTAATACTTAATGTAAAGAACAGCACAGGAAGCTGGTATTATCAGCAAACTTAATTATCACTCCCCATAGTTCTGCATAGACAATAGACCAGGGGTATGCAACCTAAGGCTCGTGAACCGGATGCGGCCCAATCGCCTTCTCAATCCAGCCCGTGGACGGTCCAGGAATCAGCATGCTTTTACATGAGTAGAATGTGTCCTTTTATTTAAAATGCATCTCTGGGTTATTTGTGGGGCATAGGAATTTGTTCACACCCCCCCCCCAAAAATATAGTCCGGCCCACCACATGGTCTGAGGGATGGCGGACCAGCCCACGGCTGAAAAAGGTTGCAGACGACTGCAATAGACTCTTCCCCTAAAAGTAATCTCAGGATTCAGGAAACATATAGATAACCAATTAGTCATTTCTCACCAGGGTCATGCCCTTTCAAACTTCAAAATGCCCATGGTAAATAAAATAGAAGATAGAAACTTGTAGGAAATAAACAATAAAACAAAGAAATAAAGTTTTAATGACTATTAGTCAACCCCTTTCCCTAAGGATACATATCCTTGCCACCTGGAGAGCATGAAGCAAGTTGTGTGTGTTTCCTTCTTTACTTCTATACTATGCCACTATATGGCTAAATTAGAGATATAATTCAGATGGTAGTCTAAATTTTTTGAAGGAAAAAAGGTTCCCCATGAATGTTACTTCCTTCTGCCTGCTCTTGGCAACAAAGCCTCTTTGCAATGAGTGAGGCAGAGGTTTTGCAAACTGTGTGCAAATGGTGGAAACTGAGCAGTAAAAAAAGTTTTAGCTCTAGAGAGCTTTGACTGAAATGAGTTTCCCCCTTGATTGGCAACTTTTAGAATTTTTTGAAAGATCTTATGACCAAAGGTTTACAGATTTGAATTTGATTTGTATGATTGAGGGCTCGAAGCCCCAAACCATTAAAATCTGTCCCTGAATTGTTGGCAGCAACATCTGTGAATCCCTAAATTTATGTAACACTCCCCTTCCTTGCATGCAAAGCCTTGGTCTTTTGAGGATAATTGTCTCGCATAAAAGTTTACGCTTAGTAGAAGAGAAATTGGTTTTGCAAATTCACAGGGTTCTTGTGCTACCTTTGTGGAATCCCAATTTTCATTGTTTCTTTAAAGTTTGGGTGACTCTGTTCCTGTGGTTGCCTTGAAACATTGTCGGCCAACAGCATTCCTTGGAAGCCACTGGAAACCAAGTAAGACTAGCATTCTATATATTACGACACAGAGGTGTATGTCAAATGTTTTCTTTGAATATGTACTCTATTTGAATATTTTCTATGGGTCTAGGTTTGGTAAAGGCTGGGTGTTTCAATCTATAGTTGTGCCCTCAAAAGCTCTTCTGATCACAAAGCTTCTGATGCAAGAGCTGTCTGTTGCATCAGTACCTGCATTGACTTAGATATTTTATTGGTTTCAGAATATCTGAAGAAGTGTGCATGCACACAAAAGTTTATACCAAGAACAAATTTAGTTGGTCTCTAAGGTGCTACTGGACATTTTATATATATATGATTTCAGAATTGATATGGAAAATGCTCTTACGTAAACATCTATTGCAGTAGTTTGGATGAATACTATTTAATTACACCTGAGGATGCAGACAAGAGCAGACAAGTTTCTAACAGAAATCTTAAGTTGCAATCCTTGTCTTCCTTGGCTTCTAATGGGCTAGTTGGCATACACTGAACCTCTTAGCCAGCATGGAGCTTAATGCATCCTTCTTGGAGGATGCCAGAAGAGAGATGTAAGGGGTGCAACCCTGAATTTTCCAGTGGTTTTCAATACTACAGTATTTTTCTGGGTTGGAAATTGGTGTGTGTGCGCGCTGTGTTGTGGTGGTTCTGCTTCTTTTCTTGACAGAAGGTTATGGTTAGAGGTGCTAGAATAGAATTCTTCCTCTCAAAGTTCTTTTTTTCCTTCTTTGCTTTGAAACATCTACATGGAACAACTGATAAAGTTAATCTGAAGTATGGGGCTCTGTGTCATCAGAATGCTTATGGCATGTAGCTCTTTCATTTATTTCAGATGAGAAGGTAGCATCCCTAAATGCACTATTGATATCAGGACTGATTTATGAAAGGAGAGGCCAGGGGAGGGGACGAGAAAGAACACAGGAGAGCAGAAGTGTCCTGCAATAAGCAGAAAAATTAAGGGTAAACACTTTTCATTTCTGTGTTTATTACAGCTCTTGAATAATAAAAGGTGATCTGTAGTAGTGAATAGACGTTGTTTCTATAGCAAGACATCATATAGTGCCACCACTGAGTTCAAAAAGGAGAGCAGCATCTGCTGCTGCTTTTGATACTCATAACTGTCATCTGAAAGATTTATACTAAGGCACTTTTCCCGGATAAAAAAGGGGGGAGAGGTTAAATACATATCTGATGTGTGAAAAACATTTTACCTGTATTCACAGGGGACTGTAAAGTATTTGATGTGGCATCTCCTACATTTCTCTTGGACTCCAGCATTTGTCTCACTGTTCCGGCATTTCTGTGGAATAAAGATTCATGTTAGCTGTACCAAGTGCTGGAGGTGAAGCAAAGAGCAGTACAGGGGAAAGCTATTTTTGAAATTTGAAGTAATTTATCTCTATCCATTTATTCACCAGTATCTCACAGTATTACTGGTTCCATCGTATATGTGTAGGAGTGTAATAAGCCACCCAGAGTGGCTGGGACAACCCAGTCAGATGGATGGGGTATAAATAATAATAATAATTATTATTATTAAGCTGAATTCCTGAAAAATTGACAACCAAAACTATTATTGGCTCTCATTTTATACAATTTTTGATGACTGCATGAGAATGATAAAAAAACATTCATATTTTTAACAGCAGAAGAGAACAGGGCACAACTACCCACTTCACTTGTCATTATATACCATAGTGAAAAACAAACTATGGTTTAATGTGAACTAGCAGCATGTTCAGTGTTTCTTGCTCTGTCCCTGTGCTGCTGGCCTGTCATGAACCTAGACTTGTGGTTTGTCTCCCTCAAACAAACCATGGGTAGTAAGAAGAACAGATCTTAAGATATGCTCATGGTTTGTTTGGAAAGAAACAATCTTGGATTTGGATGTCATGAAAAGTCAGACACTGGCTTGTTTCCCAGCAGATGTGCAGCAACAGGGAAGAAGTGGAACGACAACATGTGCACAGTGTGCACTAGCATGCAGCTTGTTCACAATAAACCAAACTTTGCTTTTAATTATGGTTAAATATGATGTGTGAACTGGACTAGTACCGTGTTTCTCATATTATAAGACGTGTCTTATATTTATTTTTTCCTCAAAAAAACACGCTATGGCTTATTTTCAAGGGATGTCTTATTTTTTTCCTCCTCCTCCTGCCGCGGCCGGCATTGCTGCTGTGCCTATCACTATGTCTTATTTTTGGGGTATGGCTTATATTCCTTGAATGCTTAAAAATCCTGCTATGGCTTATTTTATGGGTATGTCTTAAATTATGAGAAACAGGGTATATAACAGGAAAGCTAGTCCATCAGCCAAGATAAATTGTATTTTTATGCAAATGTGTCATTCCAAGTACATAAGTACATATATTCCACAATATGAGGGTAATAGCTATATTCTCAAAGCTTACCGATACGCCACGCTGTTGATACTGCCTGTGTCACCCACTGCTTTTCCTGGGGAATGGGGTGTGTTTTGTAGATTCTAAAAAGTAACACAAACCAAAGTGAGACCTATGTCCTCAAAGTCACACAGCATACATGACCACTCCATCCACCAGGTGCACTTTTTTACTGTCATGACTCCAAAATTATTAAGTTGTTTTGTGAGAACTTCATTATACAGTTGACTCACAACTTGCATATATTTAACTTGCGCAAATTGCAGCTTTATGTTATTGATGGCTGACCAACTGAAATTACACAAATTAAACATACACAAAGGCCGTCCAAGATCTTGTGAGAGCCTCCCAAGCACGTATGAGAGCTTCCCAGAGCATCATTCGTTGCCAAATCCAGAGTCCCACTACTCCCACCAGACAAGGCTGAAAAAATGGGTGGAGGGGTGCTTGGGGAGGGTAAAATGCCTGTTTGCTGAGTAAGTGCCCTGGTTGGTGCAGTGAAGAGGCCTAAACTGGGGCAGTTTGCTGTCACATGGCAGCAGTAGGAGAGTTCAGGATCTCACAGTTCCTGTTCTGGCTTTGCCCCTCAGTACCCCATTTCAGGAGTTTCCACTGGTGGCACTTCTGCTTTCCCATTTGGAAGGGGGCACTAGGGATCTCATTGCTATCTCAACCAAACCCCCTCCAGAGCAGATCAGGTGTTAAATAACAGAGCAATTCCAATCACAAACTATATTTTTGCATCTCATTGAGATTCAACTTCTGCCATCCAGCTTTCTGATCTATATAACTGCTAACTAAGATTTCACTTCATGCATCTACCAGTGAAGTGGGTTTGAGTCCATAAAACTGAATAAATTTATTAGTCTTTATTTCTCCTTCCTATTTCAAAAAGAAAACTGTGGCCTTCTGAGTTCCTCACTGTGAGCTATGGTTCATGCATTGCATGACATGATAGTTTGCTACAATTGCTACAAGTCCAGCTTTCATAAAATACGTCTGCAGTACATCAGATTCTGTGGCACAGTTTGCAATGCTAATATCAGCATGGCCTGTATACTCTAAATTAGTAGACAAATATTTCTTTTAAATTATTAATACTGTAAAATTATGAAGTTTTTAAGTTATGACATTTTTCTCAATCATGTGCAAATATGAATATATGGATTTTTAGCCCCTTTACTCCAATTAATTTGGAGAAGTAGCAGAAAATATGCATGAACTAGCAAATATGCATGCTTATTTTCTAAGATTTAGATCCCTTCTGTAATGGAATCCAGGGTGATGTAAATGTGATGACCAGGCAGTCGCCTGTCTAGGTATAGAGTAGACCCAACCCTGTTTAGCTTTAGCAAGGTAATTCAGACCATGGCCTGGAACACACATTATCTTGCTAGGTAAGTTACTAAACATCCACTGAGACTTTCACTGATTAACAAGTTCCTAAGCCTTACTCCAGCTTTCATTTTCTGTTCTGATAGGCCAAACTCAATATATTCTGCCTTATTACTACTTAGAGAAAATTTCTTCACGCGCATGTCATCCCCCAAAATGGAGAATTAATGTATTTTCAATGTATTAATTTAGCACAAATACCTCTCCCCTCAACAAAGAATGCATTTCTTAACCAATTAGTATTTTTTTCTAGGAGTGCTTTTTAGGAAAGAGATGTCGTTTCAGTAAAGTCCAATTTGATTATCACCAAGTCCAATTTAATTACCACCAAGTTAATTTTTGATCTAAACAGTAATCAGAAACATAAAAATATATGTCCTTACTTCTTGTCTTTTCTTTGAATCCTCTCTGGCTGCTCCAAAACGTCTAGTTAATCTTGCAATTTTAGCCTTAAAAAAAGAGAAAGATGACAGAGAAATCAGATACGATCTCAAAAAGTATTTTAGTTTAATTCAATTTATTATTGCTTTGATGGGTAGTCATATCAACAAATGAGGTCAAAATAATAAAAATAAAATAAATATAATTCCTCATTTCCAGCAATTATTATCATTTGTAAAGAATGGGTTCTCTCTGATCTTCATAGCCATAGAACAAATACAGCACCAGAGTGATTAATACTTTCACTGATGTTAGAATGCTAAGTAACTTTCTGCCATAATTGGGTTCTATAAATTTGCTCCAATAGGCACATTTTGGCAACCTAAAATGTTCTAGGTTTCTTATTTATTACTAGTATCCAATTTATCAGGAGCATCTGAGTGCACAGGGTGTCAGCGATGCTTACCAAAGCAGGAGCACTGGTGGAATCAATTTGGTGCTTTCACCATTGTATCTGCACCACCTCAAACTCACCCCCCCCCCCCTGCACTACTCTGGTACACAGTGGTAACACTCCTGTGGGGGAACTGGCTCTGAGGCAGAGTCACAAAGGATAAAACAAACACAAAACCAAAAAGAGAGTACAAGTATCTGAAGGAAAAAGTACACACACCAACAGGAGCATTACTTTTTAATGTTGAAAAAATATTTTTTTGAAAAACAATGTCACAAAGTCTTAAAAAGATCTGCATATATACCTGTAATTCGGTAAGGACAGTTTTATGTCTCTTGCTACATTCAATCTTATCTACTCTGGTTTTCAGATCTGCTAGATTTTTATCAAACACAGCACACTGCAGTGCATTGAACTTTTCTTCTAGCAACCGCTGGATGACCTACGAAAACACATGAAAATGCTAATATTAACATTTTATATACAGTACAATTAGCACATATGTCACTCAGCATTACAAAACTTTTTATAAGGTTATCTAATTAAACTTTATTTTAGTATTTAAACAAAACTTAAGGTCAATAATTAGGTTTTTGCTTGTTGATCATGTAGTTTCATTAAACATGTCTATGAAAAATCTTTTTTGGATCTCAATGTTTGCAAGCAAATTCTCTGCATTCCTTTTTGGATCCACACCCTTAATGGTTTTAGAGGAAGAGTCACACTTGTTAGTTTGTTGTGTCTAAAATGTCAACTATGTCCCATATTTATTGGTAGACTGTGTTCTTTACAATCCTGATTATATCTACACTTGCATTTGAAAAGGGATTTCCTCTTATAGTTTAGAGCACAAAATCTACAACTTATTTAAGGGCAGCTTTTTGTATATAACATAGAAAGTTACATACAGACAACATCTTCCAGTGTCTTTCCAGCACCCACTAAAGACTTTCCTCTCCCAACAAGCCATTTAAGTGAATATATTTATCCCAGTTTTGATCACAATGTCAATGAAACTGTATTTATACATTTCTATTGTTATTTTGATTATTATATTATTTTGGGGTGCATTATACAAATCACCTTTACTGATTTGCATATAAACAAGCATCCACAGGGCTGCATTACATGTGGCATACAACTTGGATAGAGAACCCTCCAGATGTTAATGGACTACAACACTCATCATTCCTAAACCATCAGCCATACATACTATCTATCAGTCTAGTCTGAGACTTTCCTAATCTCACATGTTTAGAATTATATTGCATGAGGGTCTTGATACGATACAGCAAGACCCTACTTAAGCCATTTTAAGAGATGTTTAGTATACACTCTTAATTTGTAAATTAACAAGTCACATCAGTGGTGTTCTTAGAACCAAAGACTTAAACCAACATTCTTTGCCAATCCCCCCCCCCTCACAACAACCAACAGGCAGTCAGCCAGAAACTGGCCAGTGGTCCATGGTCTACTCTGTGTTCACACAGATAAAAGTAGCTTAAGAGGAAGAATATATTTCATGGTTTGACTGTTGCCAAACTAAATATGAAATATTGGGCTACTCCAGTATTAAATATTTCTATCTGACAGGATCAATGGGAACATAATAACAATACAATACAATAGTTTCCTTTCACTCAATTCACCATAACACAAATATTCTGATCTTCAAGACAAAATGTTTGCAAGTTGGATGCTGCTGGAAAAGAAGTGTTTGAAATTAAAAGGCCAAATGTGTGCAAGATAAGAGGGAATCAACTCTACCTTTTCTAGTTTCTGATTGATATCTCCTCTGGCTGTAATTTTTACTTCAAATTCTGCTTCATATTCTTCACCCATATGTCGACGGCGTTTAGAATGGACATTATCCATATCCTCTGATTTGGAACGCTTTCTTCTTGATGCCTCACCTAGAAGGATACAACATACTCTTCAAGGAACTCTACTGACCACTAAAATATTATTCATTCAAGACAAATAACTTAAAACATAAAGATTCATCTGGTTCTCTCACTGCAAGAAGCAAAGTTACAGGAAACCAGGTGGAGGGCCTTCTCAGTAGTGGTGCCCTCCCTATGGACACCCTTCCTTCAGATGTCAAGGAGATAAAATAATTACACAACTTTTATAGAAAACATCTGAAGGGATTCCTGTATCAGGAGGTTTTTAATAATTGATGTTTTTATTATGTTTTTAGATATGCTGCAAGCTGCCCAGAGTGGCTGGGGAAACCCAGCCAGATGGGCGAGGTATAAATTATAGAATTGCTGTTGTTGTTATCAGTTTAAAAAGGAATACAAAATATATGGCATAACAGCTTTCACTTATTTTACTGCATTGTTGACTCAGTGGTCCCATCTCATCAATTACTGCCAATCACTATGTCACATATGAGGACTTGAATTCAGTGTTCTGAGGTCTGTTGTAGCCCAGAGATTCTGTAGCAAAGTGGCAGTTGATATGTCTGAGAACTAGAGGGAGGCCTTGAAACACATTTGCCTCCCAGCTACTCTTGTCCCAACAGCACATGCAAGACACATCAGCAGCAGTTGGGGTGAGAAAGTCCTGTCCAGAGATTGACTTTAACATCTGGTTTGATTGTATTTTAAATACATTGAAAGCCACTTGGAGAACTTTGTTAACAGATGGGGTATAACTATTTTAAGATTAAAAGAATTGGTAGTTTCTTCACTCATATGCATAAAGAGTAGAGATGCTGAGAACTGGCAAGAATCTTTGCATTCTATTTTGTAAGATTATAGTAATTTCCAGGCAAGTGTTAGCACACATCATTCTAATAACAAACAGGTGATTGAGCACCTATCAGATTGGAAGCAGAACTGGGCCACCCCAAAAAGAAGATACTATTTTATACAGACTGATGGGGACTCCTTTAGTATGCATCAGTATATAAAAGTCTAAGCTAATAGGGAAATAAATTAAACAGAAACAAAACAGTATGACTAGGAATCATGAGCTTCCAGGCCATATGGAATATTGAGGTGTCAAATGACAAAGGAGAAGAAAAATTGAGGAGAAAATGAGAAGATGAAACCTCTAAATTTGAAAGGGAGCTGTTAGAAAATAAGACTAAATTACTTTCTAAAATGTATAAACTATTATTGGAATGGATACGAAAGATGAACAGATCAAATCAGTGATGATACACTGGGCAATAGATTTTGGTTATAACATCCAACTAGTTGTCGAATGTTTCAGAAGACTGTCTTCTGGAACTGATTATGTTTGACAACCGAGGTACCATTGCACCTTGAAAGAAAATTATATGAAAATGATGTATTGTTGATATTTAACCCCTAGCAAATTAGCCAAAATGTATAAATCAAGATCAAATGCATGCTGGAAATGTAGAGGGCACCTTTTATTATATGTGGTGGATGTGAAAAGTAGTAAAAGCATTTTGGGAGATGATATACAATGAGTTGAAGAAAAAAAAGTTAAATATAACGTTTTCTAAGAAACCACAAGTTTTTCTTTTAGGAGTTTTAGGTGCAGAGATTCCAAATGACCAGAAGGGACTATTTATGTATGCTACTACAGCTGCCCAGATTTTGTTAGCTCAGAGATGGAAAGAAAACACAGTCCCTGCACCAAGGAAGAATGGCAGAAAAAACTGATGGACCACTACACTGAAATGGCAAAACTGATCGGAAGAATTAGGTACCAGGAAGATTTGAATTTTAATAAGGAATGGGAAAGTACATAATGTAGCTGAAAAAATATTGTGAACAATTAAAATCATTAGTAGGATTGATATAATACTTGTAGGCAGTGCTTTTTTTCTTTAAAAATGTTTAGAGGTACTCTCATTTTGACTCAGGAAAATCACCATTTTATAGTTAAAATCGGGGGAAATAAATACAGTAAATGGACTAAAGTACAAAGATTCACAAAATGTTTAAGAAGTATGCGTCCCCCCACGTCCCCCCAGAGAAAAAGCACTGCTTGTATGTAAAAGTTGATGTATGGATAAAACTGGAGTAACAGAGGAGATGCAGGAGAAAAGCGTTGGCATTAGGATCCATAAAAGCGGGGAGGAAAGTCAAAGGGGATTTATTGATTATATCTTAATTGCTTTCTTTTTGTTTGTAAACCTGAAAATGAAAAATAAACCCCTTTTTAAAAGAAGAGAAAATGAGACGGGCTGCTCCATTCTCTTTTAACGATTTGCGGAATATAAGGGTGGGGAAATATATCACAAGGGTAAAAACTCTGCTCCCCTTCACCATATGGGGATGTTTCAGGAAGAAGGAACAAAAAAGATTACACCTTTTAGCCATTCTCATATGCTCATCTGCTATATAGCCCTGAACATTCTAGTACTATAATACATAGCAAAGCATGGCTAGATGGGGAAAACAAAGCATGAACAGCACTACAAAGCTCCTGTTTCAAGATGGCTGGAGATAAGCGCTCCTGTTAAGACGGTTGGAATATATGCCAACATTTTAGTGAAGATACTGTATTACAGATACAGTGAAGATACAGTGTCTGAATACAGGAATGCAGCAATTCAATTCCTTGAAGCAAAACTATTTCTCATCTTTGCCATACATACCTTTTTCTGGTGGTCTCTCTTCCTCCTTGTCATGCTCCTTTTCTTCTACTTTTTCCAGTTCTTTTTCATCATCTTTGCCTTCTGCGAGAAAGATAAACCACTTTACCTTATTGAACAAAGCCTCACCAGTTATGTGTTGAAAAAGATATTCACAGCTAGTTATGTAAGTTAGTTTCCTATATGTACAGCTAAACACACACAAAAATAACCTGAAATTTTAGTTTTAAAAAACCCTAACACCATTAATTAGTTACTGTGGGAATTAGACTTTACAGAGTTATACAGAAGAAAGCCTGGACCATTTCACCCTTTCCCCTCCTTTAAAAACTATAGACACTCTCCTTTAAAGTTTAAAGTAAGTAACTTTTACTCCTTGTACTCGCACTTGTTAAATATACAAGGCAGGCAGGCGTAACGTATGTTACCAATACATATTACATAGATCTGTATCTAAGACAAAACTATAGCAGACTAACTCCGAGGCGGACAGCAGCACAGAAGTTCAGCTGCTCTCACACAAAATACCGTTACTAACTGCCATAACTGTCTCAGGCATATGACATCACGGAGTTCTACAGTCCTTGAGAACAGCAACCCTTTAGTTAACATTCTGGATGCTTTCATCTCACAGTTACATCAACCAGTAATATCTTAGTATCACTCCTCGAGCAAGTAAATCACAATGGTTATTGCCACATTTATTTTCTCAAGTTTCAGGTCTCTTCCTAAAAACTTTGTTTCAGCAAGATGGGATTCCAGTTGTAGGTTTATTGCAGTATTTAGAAAAGGATAAAACCCAAAGTTACACTTAAAACAAAGAAGTGACAGAGATTTATGAAATTTATTGAGACTTCCGGTTGATTGCACAGCCATTCAGATGGGAGTTCTTTTGTTGAAAGAAACTCCAGTGCTTTGAAGGTTGGGGAAGGCAAAAGCACTGCGGACCCCCAGCAAAACCCCAAATAGAGCATTTTGGGGACTTTGTGATCCGGCGGGCACCTGTTGCGACTCCCCCTCTGCCCGGAAAGCTCTTTTCAGAGCGCAGAGAGTGAGAGGGGTCTGAGACGTGGGCGCTGAGGATCTAATCGCTTCCTTCATGGTGCAAAGCTTCCAAGTCCAGAGGTTGTTAGCGATCAATTCCTCCGAAACAAGAAAATTTGAAAAATCGTGAGTACCCAAGATCTGAATTAGATTTGGACTAATTTGGCTACAGAAGGGGGGGGGCAGAGGTCGACCCTTTCCGCTGAATGAATTTGAAAGCAGCGGTCGTTTTGCCAAAGCCAAAAATACCTAAGTGCTTTATAAAACTTCCCAAAAGGAACTTTAAAATCTCCCCCGTTATGCAGGGAAAGGGGGGGGGGAGAGTTATTGATTATGCATCCATGCGAAGATTTGGGACTATTGTGGAATACCGCTCTTTCTTCGGAAGTGGACCACCCAGTCAGCAAGAGGTGAGACTCTATTGTTGCAGTCTGGAGCTACAAGCTTGCTGCAGCTGCCTGAATTTTGAAAGAAACTTAGTAAAGTTGCTAAATAGTTTCCCTCTTGATCCTGAGAGAGACTTTTGGAAACAAGCTGTGCTGGAAATTTTAAAATTGCGAACTGTAAAGGCTTGAGTAAAGGAGAGTGCCTTAACAAGCAAAGGACATAACGGGTTTATTCTACTGTTTCCTGTTTTGTAACAAGTCACGGCTGTGACCTTGAAGCCTGCCTGCTTGACAGTTATGGCTTCTGGATTCAGATGTTATAGGGAATTAAGAGTACTAACAACACCTTGCCCCCCCCCCAATATTAATGACCACTCCCAGTAGCACTATATAGATATTAAATAGCATTAGGGATAGAATAGTACCCTTGCACCCATAGTGTGACCACTACAGGGCCAAAGAGTGCTGCTTTCTGGATTTGGTCCCATAGGGAAGACCAGAACCAATGTCCCCAATTTCCATTCTATGGAGCTGTTCTAGGATAATATCATGGGCCAATGGCATCAAAAGCCAGAGAGAGATTGTAAGTTATCATAGCTTATTTCATAATGCAGGTTAGCTGTTGGACTGGGACCAATCAAAGAGAGTATCTCTTCACTGTTTACAAGAGCAATTCAAAGTGCTACTGCTTATTTTAAAATCTCCTGACTCCAGGCAAATTTTCAGAACTACCACCTCTGTATCAGCACATCGGAAGGCTGAGGTAGCAGTCAGAGGCCCACCTTCAGGTGCCTCCACTATCAACAGTGAAGCAAGAGCAGATTTTTTAAAGGCAGATGGTTACTGGGAGGAGGGCATTCTCAGTTGTGGCACCTTATTTATTGAATTCTTTCCCCCCAAAAGGCTCTTTCTCATGCCAGGTAGCAACTTTCTGATTTTCTCAGAAGCTTGACTGTAAATACTATAGGAGTCTTAGTGCTGCCAGTTTCATCTGTTTAACTTTTAAACAGTAAATGTTTTGATGTGTTTGGCTTTTCTTGCTATGAGCCTCCTTGAGAATGTTTGCAATGATTTGTTGTTTAGTCGTTTAGTCGTGTCAGACTCTTTGTGACCCCATGGACCAGAGCACGTCAGGCACTCCTGTCTTCCACTGTCTCCCGCAGTTTGGTCAGACTCGTTGGTAGCTTTGAGAATAGTGTCCAACCATCTCGTCCTCTGTCGTCCCCTTCTCCTTGTGCCCTCAATCTTTCCCAACATCAGGGTCTTTTCCAGGGAGTCTTCTCTTCTCATGAGGTGGCCAAAGTATTGGAGCCTCAGCTTCACGATCTGTCCTTCCAGTGAGCACTCAGGGCTGATTTCCTTAAGAATGGATAGGTTTGATCTTCTTACAGTCCATGAGAATCTCAAGAGTCTCCTCCAGCACCATAATTCAAAAACATCAATTCTTCAGCGATCAGCCTTCTTTATGGTCCAGCTCTCACTTCCATACATCACGACTGGGAAAACCATAGCTTTAACTATACAGACCTTTGTCAGCAAGTGATGTCTCTGCTTTTTAAGATGCTGTCTAGGTTTGTCATTGCTTTTCTCCCAAGAAGCAGGCGTCTTTTAATTTCGTGACTGCAGAGACCATCTGCAGTGATCATGGAACCCAGGAAAGTAAAATCTCTCACTGCCTCCATTTCTTCCCCTTCTATTTGCCAGGAGGTGATGGGACCAGTGGCCATGATCTTAGTGTTTTTTTTTATGTTGAACTTCAGACCATATTTTGCGCTTTCCCCTTTCACCCTCATTAAAAGGATCTTTAATTCCTCCTCACTTTCTGCCATCAAGGTTGTGTCATCAGCATATCTGAGGTTGTTGATATTTTTCGGGCAATCTTAATTCCATTTTGGGATTAATCCAGTCCAGCCTTTCGCATGAATTCTGCATTGATAGGCAGCATAAAAACCATCTGAATAAATAATGTGTGGATCTTGGAACAAATGTTCTTGTGTAGCTGAGGTATTAAGATCTCTCATCACGACCAGATTAGGAAAAAAAAAATCCTTCAGTAGCACCTTAAAGACCAACTAAGTTTTTATTTTGGTATGAGCTTTCGTGTGCATGCACACTTCTTCAGATACACTTGAAACAGAAGTGTCAGACCCTTATATATATACAGAGGGTGGGGGGTGGGTGGGAATGGGTGATGTGCTGATGGGAGTGGTAAACCTGTAGATGGCTGTTAACGACTGCTGATGACTGCAATTAGTCCTGGGGGGGGGAAAGCAAGGGCTGAGGCGCTAAAGAAAGCATAATGAGATAAGAATCCTATGTCTTTATTCATCCCAGGTGGCTCCATGGTTTTAAGCTTGGTAATGAGTTCCAATTCAACAACTTCTCTTTCCAGTCTGTTCCTGAAATTTCTCTGTAATAAAACAGCTGCTTTGAGATCTTGTATAGAATGTCCTGGGAGATTGAAGCATTCTCCTACTGGTTTCTCGTCTTATGGTTCCTGATGTCAGATTTATGTCCATTTATCCTTTGGCGTAGGGTTTGGCCTGTTTGTCCAATATAGAGAGCTGAAGGGCAGTGTTGGCATTTAATGACATACACAATGTTAGAAGATGAGCAATTAAATAGTCCTGAGATGGTATGTTGGATGTTGTTGGGGCCAGTAATGATGTTGTCCGGGTGTATGTGGCAGCAAAGTTGGCATCTGGGTTTATTGCAGGCTCTGGTACCAGTGTCCATGTTAAGTCTGGTGGTTGTATTATTGTGGGTGAGGAGTTGTTTAAGATTGGGTGGCTGTCTGTAGGCAATGAAAGGTCTTCCTCCCAGAGCTTGAGAAAGGGAGCTGTCATTGTCCAGGAGAGGCTGTAGATCTCTGATGATGCGTTGTACTGTTTTAACTTGGGAGCTGTATGTGATGACTAGTGGTGTTCTGTTATTTTCTTTTTTGGGTCTGTCTTGCAGCAGGTTCTCTCTAGGTATCAGTCTGGCTCTGTTGATCTGTTGTTTAACTTCATCAGGTGGATATTTTAGTTCTAAAAAGGTTTGCTGTAGATCTCTTAGGTGAGATTCTCTGTCTGTAGAGTTGGAAAAGATGCGGTTGTAACGTAGGGCCTGGCTGTATACGATGGATTGTTTGGTATGTTTGGGATGGTAGATATGTTTGTAGATATGTTTGTCGGTCAGTTGGTTTTCTGTATAAGGTGGTGTCTATACGTCCATCCTGTATTTTTATAGTAGTGTCCAAAAAATGTATTTCTTGCATAGATTGGTTCATTGTTAGGTTGATGGTGGGGTGAAAGTCATTGAATGTCTGGTGGAAGGTTTCCAGGGTCTGTTCCATGTGTCCAGATAATAAAAATATCGTCAATGTATCGTAGGTACAAGAGAGGTTTGAGTGGGTGGGAGTCTAGGAAACGTTGTTCTAAATCTGCCATGAAGATGTTGGCATACTGTGGGGCCATGCGGGTGCCCATGGCTGTGCCGCTGATCTGGAGGAACAGGTCATCACCAAATTTGAAGTGGTTGTGATTAAGGACAAAGTGGCAGAGTTTGGTAGCAAAGTCCGCTGTGGTTTTATCTGAAATTGTGTTCCTTATGGCTTGTAAAACTAAAAACTTAGTTGGTCTTTAAGGTGCTACTGAAGGAATTTTTTTTTTCTATTTTGCTTCGACTCAGACCAACACGGCTACCTACCTGTAACACGACCAGATTGTTAGCTGGTTACAGAGTAGCTTACCTTATTTTAGCACTACATCTCTATTCCACCTTTCCTCAAAGGACTTCAAGGTGGCATGCATAATTATGGCCCTTCCTCGCAACAAACGTATGAGGTAGGTTAGTCTGAGAGGCAGGGACTTGGCCCAAGATCACCCAAAGAACTTAACAGCTGAGTGAGGATTTGAATCCTAATCTCTCAGGCCCTAGTCCAGATCACCAACCATCCCACCACATTGTCTCTGCTATGAACACAAATCTCATGAAGGTGTATGGGCCAATTATGACTGCCCACACACTAACAAAGAGTGGTTTCTTATCTGCTATTAGTTCTAAGGGTGCAATCCAGCAGAATACATTGATTTTGAACAGTGAGATGAAGCCAAACTGCTCAATTCTAGAGACTGTGATGAGTTTCCTGAAAATTATCTAGATTCACTTCAATCCGATTTCTGTCCTTGTTTTGAAACAAAAATGGCAAATGGACATGGAGAGTACAGGAATTTTCAGTAGCTTTTGATACTACCAGCTATAGCTGCAGAGGTCAATTTTATCCTCCCGTCTGTTAAACATTTACATGAAACCATCTTCATGAAATGTCTGGGGAGGTCACCATTATCCAGATTTTGGCTGAGGGATCATCAGTATGTTGATCGTATCCATTTCCAGCATCAGATCCTAGGGAGCCATCTGTGTTCCTGCAGATGTGGTATTCACACTATTTATTACATTTCCATTCCACTTTTTCCTCCCAAAGGAGCCCAGTTCGATATACAGTGGTACCTCAGTTTAAGTACACAATTGGTTCCGGAAGTCTGTACTTAACCTGAAGCGTACTTAACCTGAAGCGAACTTTCCCATTGAAAGTAATGGAAAGTGGATTAATCCGTTCCAGGCGGTCCGCGGAGTACTTAGACTGAAGCGTACTTAACCTGAAGTGAACTTTCCCATTGAAAGTAATGGAAAGTGGATTAATCCATTCCAGATGGGTCCACGGAGTACTCAACCTGAAGTGTACTTAACCCGAAGTATGAGTGTAATTGGTTCTGGAAGTCTGTACTTAACCTGAAGCGTACTTAACCTGAAGTGAACTTTCCCATTGAAAGTAATGGAAAGTGGATTAATCCGTTCCAGACAGGTCCGTGCAGTACTTAAACTGAAAGTACTCAAACCGAAGCGTACTTAAACCGAGGTATGACTGTATACTAGATTGAATCTAGAGCCAAGAAATGAGGCAAACTTCCAGGGGAGGAACATGGTAGATTGAACATATTTTGTCAGCAGGCTGCTGGAGAAATTATGTGGTGATAGCCAAACACGATTCTTTGCTATAGAATTCACTCAGGGGAGGGGGAGAGTGAATAGAGGACTAATCTCTGATGTTCTGAAAGAAGTTTTCTGTGTCGGGACACCAAAAAGGTGTCAGCTCCTTGGAACCCTGATGAGGTTAAGTGAATTCTGAGTGGAGGAATAAACATCATGCCCAAAAGCTGTAAGATCCTGGTGGGCATGGGGTCTGTAAAAGACTGTTTCTTAATTATTTCTGAGAAGATTATTTATGACTCAGAGATTTCACCATCTGCCAGTTGAAATTTGCATTCAATATATCAGGGCTGGCCAACACGTCGATCGCGATCGACGGGTAGATCCCCAGGAGGCTTGCAGTCGATCGTTGGCTGCTTTTCTAGGAGCACCTGGCCCCGCCCCCATCTCCTTCCTGCATTTTATGCTGCTCCGTGGAACAAAGAGCAGAGCTTCTGAATCCAGCTCTTTCCCAAAATTTAGCCTGGGGCTAAATGGATTATAGGAGGAAACGCACACATGCATCGTCAGGAGTACAGGAAGGAGCCCCACATGCGTCCGAACCTAGGAAAATGTGTGACGTCTCTTAGGAAACTGTGACCTTAATAGTTGCTAAGAAGCAGCATGGGAAAGGTTTGTCTCTCTCTCTCCCCTGCCCCTGGTCAAAAGATGTATTTCCCTGCCCCACCACCCTCTTTCCCCCCTTTAGTTTCTTAAAAGATTGTGGATGCAAACGTCAAAAAGAGAGATGATGTCTCTCCTTTCTTTGGGAACTTAAAAAGTGAAAAGAAAGAGGGGGAGAGGGGGGGGAACACCCACCCGAACTTTTATGACCACCCCACACCCATGTAAACATGTAGACAGTTTGCAAAAGGGGGGGGGGTTATTGCTGCTCTTTGCAACTTGATCAAACTTTTTTCTGCCCTTGTTCAAACTTTTCCCTGCCTTTGGGCTCGGTTGCTGTTGCCTTTATTTAACCGAGAAAGAGAGAAGGGGTGTGTGTGGCTGTATGTGGGTGAAGAGCAGCCATGGAAAACGTGGTGGTTGCTCTCCTCCGTCCTCGGCCAAAGCCGAGCATCTCCCTCCCTTACCCCACACCCCAGTCTTCCATCTGTGCAGGCAGCATCTTCCCCCCCCTCATCCCACACCCCAGTCTTCCATCCTTGCAGGCAGCATCTCCCCCCCTCACCCGACACCCGTCTTCCATCTGTGCAAGCAGCATCTCCCCCCCTCACCCCACACCCCAGTCTTCCATCCGTGCAGGCAGCATCTCCCTCCCTTACCCCACACCCCAGTCTTCCATCTGTGCTGGCTGCATATCAGCCACCCCCTTTCCTTGTCCCTAAAAAAAGCTCAACTTTGAGCCGAACCCCTAAAAATGGGGGGTAGATCACTGCCAGATTTTAATTCTGAAAGTAGATCACAGCCTCTTGGGAGTTGGTCACCCCTGCAATATATGAGCTGCTTTCTGGCTTCAAGAAGTGAAGGGAGGTTGTTTGTTAAAGGCCTGAAGGCAGAACAAAAGCCTGCTCAAGAAAGTTTCAAAAGAACAAGGGAGTTCTGAATGCTATTTTTCTCTCTCTCTTCTTTTGACCAAAGTGTTGCCTAGAAAGCAAAAGTAACTCTGCCACTTGATCCTTCCTTCTTGGGAAAGGAATGTGTTTACTTTAAAGAGGAATAAGGCTATGAAGATCTCAAGCTGGAGACCAGAGATGTAATGAGACTGAATTGTTAATATGGTCAAAAACATTCAGTTTGGCAAGTATACCTTTTAACATTCCACTTACTGTTTGCATCCTTCGGATGATGTTTGATGAGCAAATAAAATTGATTAGGTCAAAGATTGATGAGATGGGGAATGAAAGTAAACCAGAGGAATGAAATGAAAAGCAGAATCAAAGATGGCACAGAGACTTGGGATAAGTTTTCTTGACTGGGCAGGAAGAGGGTTATCGGAAAATGG
Source organism: Zootoca vivipara (assembly GCF_965207765.1). Taxonomy (NCBI): domain Eukaryota; kingdom Metazoa; phylum Chordata; class Lepidosauria; order Squamata; family Lacertidae; genus Zootoca; species Zootoca vivipara. The sequence continues at coordinate 40,464,017 of NC_142592.1, read as the reverse complement.
GGGGGCACTGATTTTAGTCCCTTGTCACGGTCAGATCATTTCCTGTTGAGACTTAGGCTTTCAGTGAGATCTACGAGGATGGTCCACTCTCAGAGGCTGATGGATCCAATGGGTTTCCATACAGCTCTAGGGATCGGATCTTTTTATTTTAGCTATGGATGAAGGGCGGCGGCGAGAAGAGCGATTTGCATTGTCACGTGCCTGGCGGCCGCCAATAGACAACACTAACCCGCCGGAAAGGAAGCTGGCCCTTCTCGTCGCCGCATGTCGCGGCACACCAGCCAGCGTCTCGCGGTACACTAGTGTGCCGCGGAACAGCGGTTGAGAAACACTGGCCTACAGTGTTGACTGCAAGGTTATTTGAATGCTAATGGCTACTTTTGAGAGAAGGGGGAAATGTGTAATTTGAATGAGTGCCCATAATAGGTCCTGGCAAGTAACTGTGAATGGGAAGTTACATCAACCCAATTAGGAAATGGAGGAAGACAGTATATTATGGGGCTCAGGTAAGGAGCTGGCTACCATATTTGTAGTATCAGCAAGTACATAAATCTAAATTATTTATGGAAGCACTACAAACCTGCTTAGATAGTGCAAGGTGGGGCAATTTTAGACCAATCAGTTCTAGTAGAAACTAAAAGAGTACAGGTGTAGTCTATAGGAATTTTATCCTTTCAGCCATTATTCAGCCTATGAAGTATAACCAACTGTGACTTCATGCACTTCACACTAGGTGCTAAGGAAGGCCTGGAAAATCTGTTAGCATACTGCCTATTTTGATGTCTAGCAAACTCTAGATGTATACAAACAAGTGTGCAGCTTGTGTAAAGGTATTTTCCAAAGCAGTAGTTCTGAGAAACATCTACATCCACAGCAACACACTGAAGCATTTAGCTTAGTATTTGATAGTTGCCATAGAACTTTCCTAATATACTGTTGACATAGGCTATTAATTTGTTTGTACAAGCCAAAAATATGATCAGTTGTAACAATGATACATTTATCATGGACAGATTATTTTCTGATACAGGGTTAGAATGCCAGGACATTAACCAGAACTGCCACTCCCAATAGTCAAAATGATCTGCCCTCAGAAACTCACAGAGCTGACCTTGTCCAGAATTATGGATTTGTAATCCAATATTTTAAAGGAAAATGCAAATAGGTCCTTGTTATACCTGCAGTTGGGCAACCCTCTGGTTTATTGGGCGGTTGCAGAGAATAAAGCAATCATGACAGATTGAAGACAAAAGGTGCAACCCTCAGCTGAATCCAACCAAACATATATGGAATACATTTGACTAATGGTATAGTGATGATGGACGTGGAGATGTTCTTACCTGCACCCACTGCATCCAAAGTGTCATTCATCTGATTTTTTTCTAAATATGGTAAGACAGGTTGTAGAAGTACACTAACCCAGAAAGTATGTCCAGATATGTCACTGGTTCACTGCTGAGATATTCCTCAAAGGCACTTAACGGTTCCTCCACCACTGAATGTGAAAAGGATCATGACCAAAACTGGGGTGATGTACTGAAAAGGCCCCAATTTTGGAATGCACTTCCAGGGCAGTGTTTCTTGACTTTTTGGCAATGAGAGGGAGAACCTTTTCCTGGACAAGGTGTTTTAGAACTTGCTGATTTCGTCTAAGACTTACTTACCGTGGCTACTCGTTTTTTTTTTTGTATGTGATTTTTCTTACATGTTAAATTGTTAGCTGCTCCAAGTGCCTTCCAACTAATGGAGCTCAAAAAGAGATAGCTGATTTATGTATAAAACTGTTAAGGATTTTGTTCAAACTAGATGCCATGACATCAGGGCACCTGCTCATCACAGTTGTTTGTATTAGTTTGTTTTTATTCTTTCCATTGGCTAGTTGCATCCAGTCATGAGACATAGTTCCAAGGGTTAAGGAAAATATCAGTGCCTTTCTTTGGGAGAGGCATATGACATTAATCTTTAAAAAGCACCCTTGATGATGATGGGTATCAGCAGATTGTATAGATCATAGCTATACAACTTTTGAACGATCTACAACACCTGTATTATGGCTTCAAAATTTATCAAGATGGTGGTGATAGTCTATAAAATACAACTTTGCACTGAATCCCCTTTCTTCAAAAGGGAAAGGAAATAGCAGATATAGCATGCTTCTAGACAGGGACTTTGTATCAGAAACGGATTGTTTGGATTTAGTTTTTTCCGTGAGCACCACTGGAATGTAACTGCCCCCACACTTCATGTTTCAGACTTTTTCATAGGTATTCCACTATTCTCACTTGCACCGATGGACAGTCCTTGATGAAATATTTACGCTGTTTTCTGGCCTCTCTCCTCAAGCACTACTTCCCTGGCCTCTGCTGCCTTTTCCTGTTATGGGTGCATGTGTAGTTCTGTACCTGTGTGCAGGCATTTTCAAAAACATTTCTAGCCCGCCACCTGCTAGTTAAAACCTTACATGTTTTACAATCGTATAGATCCCCAGAACTGGTTAGTGGAAATTCAGACATGTTTTCAGCATGCAGTAGTTAGTGAAATAGGCATGTCCCTATTGTTTAGACTGCTGGTAACAAAATAACTAGGTTGTGCTCATATGGTCACGGCTTGTTTTTACTTAATGGAATTTCTGCAGGAAGAGTAAATTCCAATTTTAAATGTTAAAAAATACAGGTTGACTTTTCATGATGATATTATGTGGACAATGTGAAAATCTTGAGTGAATCAACAGCACCAAATTCCACAATAAACCTTGATCTCGAAATAGTCACTGAAGTATTGCAGCTGGCAGAATGGGGAATGAGATTTCTATCTCATCTACATCTATATTGGTTTTGAAATTGCTCTTACATATGAAATTGTTTTATATATGTTTTAATGTTGATGGCTTCATTGTTAAAATGCTTTGAGAAGATTTCTAGGAAGTGATTCACAAATGGAACAAAATAGCTAAGTAAACATTGAGTAGGGAAGGCGAAACTAGAACTAATAAAACCCAGTCCGACTGCATTCGAATATTCCATAAAGCCAAGAACTTGTCAACAGCGACAAATTCAAGCTTCTATTATCCATGTGTTGTAACTAGAAACCACAAGTAGTAACCAGTAGCATATGTCATACATGTTTAGGACAGCCTTCAGACAGGACTTGTTCTAGGTAAACTAGCAGTTTGCTCTGTAGAACTTTTGAAAGAAGCACAGCTCTGTAGTCTTGAGCTGGCTTTCTATCTTCCAATTCTGTGCTTGTACTTTAAATTAATTTTAACTTTAAAAACAATATTTAAACCATCCTTTAATAGTCTAGCATAAAAGCAATAGATAAAATTCATACTAAATTTAACATTAACTTGTTCATTTCTTTGTTCCAGTTAACATGCTTTTTATATTATTAGCATCTACTGAACATTAGAGTATGTTGCTCTAATAAATTAATGTTACAAGCGTGTGGTCAGTATTTTACTGCTGAAGAGCACATTCCCTTAAAAAAAAAAACCAAGCAAATTTCCAAGAACACGGGCAGATAATTCAGAACAGTCTTGAAAAGACTTATTTCTTAAAGAAAGGAAAATACCACTCACCTGAAGGGGTTGAATCATTTGGCGTTATCACTTCAGCTTCTTTAACAGAACAGAGTTCCTCTTCATCTGAAAGTACCAAGAAAGCTTCTTTGGGCAAACTTTCGCTGCTTTCATGTTTGGCTAATGAATTTAATGGGTTTTCTGCTTTATCTTCTGCATCAAAGTTAGGATTTTCTACTGGAAGCATAGTAGATTTGGGGAAACAACTTAATTCACCTGCTGGAGCCAGCTTTTCTAAAATTGGAATAATTTCCTCTGTTTCCATTGTAGCTGCATTTCCCAAAATGTTTTCTGCTGGTTCATCTTCTACAGCTTTTTGAGTGCTGGTCTCTAGAGGTTCTGCAGATTGAGTAGCTTCCTCCTTTGGATTTACATCTGTATCAATACTACTAGATATTGCTTCCTCATCAATGTTCTCTTTTACAAGAGTTTCCTTGGTGCTCTTTTCTTCTTCCATAGGTGTATCAGGAGCAAGAGCTAACTCATTTGTTTTTACTGGTTCTACTGAGCTGTCATTAATATCACAGCTTACTTTGCTTTCCTCTTCAGGCTCGCTTGGTGTGGCTTTCTGGTCCAAAACGTCTTTTATACAATTATCTTTGTGGTCCAAATCATCAATGACTTTGACTTCGTCCTGCAAGTCATTATCAATATTACAGTCGAGCACCTGATTTTCAGGATCACAGCCTGAAATAGTGCTAGCACCCTCGTGTTCTTGCTCAGAAACAATCTTCTCAGGGGTCAGGGTTTCAAGTTTAGGAGTCAGGTCACTAACCTGATTCTCTTTCACATCTGGACTTTTGGCATCAGTAAGTTCTTCAGAGTCCATTTTTTGTCCTTCAGAGTCAAGGCATAAATCTTCTATGCCATTCACTTCTTTGCCCTCAGTACATTCAGAAATGAGTAACGGGGAATTAAGATCTGAATCCCCATTTTCATGTTTCCCATTTAACAACTTGACATCTGTGGTTTTCAGAAGTTCCTCCTTTACCTTATAGACACTATCAAGCTGTTGTCTGTCACTTGCTCTCATGGTTTTGCGGGCCTTAAAAACCTTTCTTTGACGTTCTTCATTGTTTTCCATCTTGATTCTGTAAAGGTATACATTTTAAAGAAAAATGAATGTTAATGCAACACACACACACACACTTTACAAAGATCACCTTGTTCCATTTTTCTGGCTTTGGTGTGGTTGGTACATCAAGAGCACTGGTATACATTTATTGTTATTGTGGGGGAAAAGTCTGTATATTCCTGCACTTATAATAAAAACAAAACATTACAAACACTACACTTCTCATTGTAAAAGGAACAAGCATTTTACACATGTTCCCGTCACATCAACATCCTTTGTGGATGTTGTGACACAGATGATCATATATTGTGTAAATTATGAATATTTAGTATGGGTCTTTGGTTTCCTTATCATGAGCAAACACTATTTTGCCCATTAACTACCAGCTGTTGATTCTGGAAAGTTCTAAGCACTTTAAACCTTCAAGTATGTGATCGTGCTGTCCTTCGTATAGGAAAGAATCAAACAGAAATCTTTAATTTCCCAACTGTTCTTCTAAAGCAAATATACAAAATGCATGAGGGCTGCATGACTAAAAGCTTTGAAATATGCTCCCAAGGTAATAAATGTAATAATAAATTTAATACCATTTTTAAAAAATTAAAATTGTAACAGAATAATTTGTCACAGCAAAATGCATCTTTTCCCAGGAAATATGTTTTAAGCAAAAACTGGGAACTGGATTAAACATTATGATTTGAAATGTGCCCTTTCCTTGGTGTTTTATTTACCATCTTGACTTAAAAAATAACCCACAAAGGTCAGTTCGCAAATATGGTTAATTATTGTGAGCTTCAGTATGAAAAATATACAATTAACATGATTCCCCCCCCCCCAATTTGCTCTTTTGCATAACATAACTCCTGAAGTAGTCAGACAAGTGTAGGAACTTCGGAGTTTACGTAAGCTTGGTTCACACATCACATAAAACTATAAATTGTGCTTTACAGAACAAACCATGTTACAGCCAAGCCACAGACGGTCGAAGAAACTATGGTTTGCCTTGTCATACTCTGCTCTCCTTCCATCCCACCAACTTCCTGCCTTTAGCTATCTCTCCACCCAACTTCCCTGAACCCTTTGTGGTGCTTAACAGCTGATACACCACATCACCATTTCTCCTCCACGGATTGTCTGTGAGAGCAAGGGTATGTGAAACTTACTTTCTGCAACTGTCATCAAATAGTTGCTTTCCCCACCTGCTCCTCCAAGAAAGAAGTGCCCATGCTCCTTTGTAGCTTCTTCTATTCCTTTTCTCTGCAATCACACTTCTAATTTTTCTTCTCTCAACCAACCATCAGTTGTTACCATGAATTCATTATGTTTAGTTAGAATCACCTACGTTTGAGTTACCAGATTTCTCTGCTGTCAGCAGGGTTGAAAGACTGCTTAATACACACTTAAGTAGTTTTACCAGTTTGTTATAGTTACTGTAATGGTTCATATTTGACACCCGTTCTTGGGTTTCTGCATTTTATTTGTGTGTGTCACTATCAAGAATTATGGCTATTCTGAGCTGTGCTACTTGGAGAAAGTCATTTGTTTTTAAGACAGCATATTAATTTGCCAACCAAAGCCAATCAATCACCCACCAGTCAAAACATCTCCAAAGCTATAGTTCAAAGAAGTTCTATTTAAGTTTTCAATTTCCTCTCAAGCCACAGCAGCAAATCAAAGCAGGAATGGAACAGAGTTGGATTCAGAAAAAGAAAATTATTATATCAGCCAGTGATGTCATCCTCTGGAAATGTAAAATAAGAGTTGCTGAGAGCAGTTACATTTTCCAGAAACTGTTCCCTAGAATCTACATTGCTTAGTGGGTGATTTGGACATGTCAATGAAACAAACCACACTTAAATCAGTTAAGGAGGTGCCAAAGCTCACATGCAAGACTGGACCATAATTAAAGTCAGTAAAACAGCAACAAACCATGGTTTATTTTCCACACACAAACTAGCAATGCATAATTATGGTACTGAACTGAGTTCACACGGAACACTAATATGTTTTTTACTCTAACATTTATTTAAACTGTGGTCAATGTGATGTGCAAAACAGACCTTGAGAGGGGATGTTTTTTAAAAATGGTTTTGTCTTTTGTCTTCACAAAACTCCTAAAACCATTTAGTTGCATGTGCACCAAATTGCTCATCTTGTAATTCTGCCACAATTTTTTTTTTAAAAAAACTCACATTTGCCAAATGGCCCCAAACAAACATTGAAACAAGTACTGTAAACTGATATTGCATTCTCCCACCACAACTTGCCAACTTGTTATTTATGTAACAAAAACTGTTATACATACATAACTTTCCAAACAGGATGAATGTATATAAGCTGATTTTCATTGTGCAGGATGAGTTAACAAATTCAACAGTTAAAAGGTTTCCTGAAGAACATTATCGAAGTTCTGCCTGCCTGCTTTAGACCTATTTAAATTTGCATTTATCATTAAGATATTTATCATTAAGATATTTTGACTGACACACATAAATATTTAAGCCATATCATGACAGCCATATTATGTGACCAGTAACTGATAATCATAGAAGCTAAAACACTTAACAAAATAATTGTGTGTTCTTTCGGTATGGTGCTCTCAAGTGGCGGGTCAGGGAATTCTCTCTGCCTCGGTGGAAGCATTCCCAGTCACGGTGAATGGGCGAAATAAGGGGGAGCAAGGGCGACGTGAACCCCTAGAAAGCTCTGAGAGGAGGTCTCAGACCGAAAAGGGCACCAAAGAGTGCAGAAAGGGATCCTCTGTCATTCCAGCACAGTTTAAGTGGAGGAAGTCAGATGAATCTCAGCACAATAAGGATGCAAGCCTGACCGTGAAATACGCTGAGACCCCAAGAAGAAAAGCACCAGGTTACTCCATACAGCAGATGGTGGATACAAACATACTCCTGTATTTCTGAAGATGAAATAACAAGAATAAAAAGGGAGAGCAGAATTCTTATGGGAAAATAACAAAGACAGAGTGACAAAATAAGGCTGAAGGAGGTCCACAGTGTTTGGCGAGTAAAGCTGTGACCAGAAAGCTCTATAAAAGGACCCAAGAGTGAGAAAGTGCATATTGAGTATTAAAAAAAAAGGAACATACCGGTACCAACGGCAGGCGAGCAGGAACTGGAGCGTGGAGGATGGGAGAGGAGGCAGAGGCGGCATAATGGAAAGGCTTAAAGACAATGGAGGGAAAGATGGGCAAAGAAGAAAAGAGACAAGTGAGGGGGAGCGCCATTACCAGGTAAAGAAAGGTGAACTCGGGTGGAACGGAAAAAGTGGGGAAGAGAGGGGAAAGAGAAGGCAAAGAGGGAGGAAGAAATTGAGCAAAGGAGCAAAGCCAGAATAAGAAAAGGTGAGGCTGTGAAAAATGGTGGAGTCAAAGAACTGAGTCATACCACAGGACAAAAGGGGACAGAAACAGGAAATGGTGTAACAGGGAAAACCAGCGTCAAAAGGAAATTAGTAAGAAGGAACACTTGGGATATTCAGCCTAACACTTAATGCCACCTAAAGAAAGGGAATGGAATTGCACCTAAAATGTTGAAACTAATGTAATGGTGCCTGCTGCCTGCAGGTGAACATAGAGCACAAACTGAACAAAATAACACAACATGATGGCCAATAACAATGGCACAAAACACTATTTATAAACTAATACAAATGATCAGAAATTGCAACCAAAGTCTTTAAATCTTCTTCACCAGTTGCGGTAGAATAATTCAAAAGTTCGATACACACACACACACACACACACACACACACACATATATACTGTTCCGGTGACATTTGGTGAGAATATGTATATATCAGTATACGTATATCAAAATCTAATTTGTGCTGGAGATACAAAACAGAGATAGGAACAATGTTTCATATGTGGTGAGAGTGTATGTATATCAACAAATTTTGGGGTGACATTCAAGAGGAACTTTAAAAAATGCTTAAAATATCATGTAATAAAAAACCCGAGGCGTTCCTCTTGGGAATTATATCGACAGGCATTCCTGCCGCTAGGGAGAAAGTTTTCTTATATGCAACCGCTGCGGCCAGAATGATTATAGCAAAAAAATGGAAGGGAGAAAAAAGTCCCTCAATAAGAGAATGGCAAATAAGATTTTGTGAATACATAGACTCACCAAGACTTACAGCAGTGGTAAGAGGCCAATCAGACCAAATACTGATGGAGGAGTGGACTTGTGTGAAAGAATACATCAAAAAACATTGTTCTGGTATTAATATATCAATATGCAATGAATGAAATTTAGAGAGTAAAAAATTAAGAAGAAATGGGTAAAAGATGAGATAGTCAAAAATAATATTGATAACACAGCAAAAAGAAAAGAAATAAAGGAAGCCACACATAGGTGGAGGAAAGTCAAGATTTATGTTTGCATGTTTAGCTTGTTTTTTTCTTTTCTTTTTTGTAACCTTGTTGAGAGGTGTATGTATGTACAATAAGTTTGCTTTGTGTTTGTAAGTATTATATTCATCAAAAAAGTTTTAAAAAACAAAACAAAATAATTGTAATTTCATCTTTATTTTGTCATTCACTTATTTATGTAGAAATTTCTCTATCTTGCCAAGGATCCAGAATTTTGTTGAAGGCATACAACTCTGTCCATTGTGCAACATTTAAGTAACAAGACAACAAATGAAAGATGTTTTGCTAAGCAACCTATATATCATATGCAGTAAAGACAGGTTTTACAGTACAATTTCAATCCACATCCACAAGGGTGCACACTGTAGCCACTTAATAGAACACACAAAGCTGTTGGGGATTTAGATCACACAGAGCACTTGAGATAATTTGGCCATATTCGTGCAAGCCAATCAGCGGTTCTCTTTCATATGTTTTCTGGTTCTAGGAAGAACAGAGGAATTATAAAATTATTTTCTTACCTGAAAATAGGTGTATATTCATTTGATTCTGGGAGATCACACTCATCTTATTCAGTGAATAAAAAACTTTCATACTTTAATCCTCTTCAAAATGGTGTTATGATGCACATGACCAAGTTTATAAGAAAGTGAAGCTAATTTCTGCATGTACATAAGGCAGTAGTATCTAAAAAGATACTGCATTGTGAGAGTTTTGATCTCTTCTAGTGTAAGGAAGGATTCTCAAACTGCCCCGGAGACGGCTGGTACTGTATTTCAATCAAGTTTATGTTCCAGTACTGTTTGGTTTGATTCAATGTATCTAAACACACCTCTTATGGATGTGCCCTTATTGGTTGTGTGCCAAATGAAGAAATATCACAGTAGAATTCAACACTTTCCTTCAAGAAAATGATGTTTTACAGTATAGCACCTAATGCTCAATTTAGAAAAGTATACAAATGCATAAATAGTAGTGAATGGGGTCACGAAGAGTCAGACACGACTAAACGACTAAACAACAACAACCTAAACACCACACATTCTCCTTCCATAAGAAGTCACATTAATATGTTACAACATTTTATCCTTTTATATAAAATCACCGCGACCACAAAAGATTCCTCAAGTCATTTCTCCCCCCTCCCTTAGTAATAAGCTAGCCCGTGTTGTAGCTGCAAGTGCTTATATGGTAAAAGGAGTGTACCACTGGATCTTACAATGATACCCAAAAAGATCCTTGCTCTACCAATAAGGTAGTTTTCCTTCCCCTCCCCCATGTTTTCCCCTTAAGTGAGATCAGTTTTCCTTCCCCTCCCCCATGTTTTCCCCTTAAGTGAGATCACTGCTGCATGACAACAAAGAAAGTATTAGCATAGCTGCTATGGATTAGCCCATAATCGTAAAGTCATGTGAGCAGCTCTTGAGTAGCTGAAAAGGTTAGCCAATCAGCTGCTATTATTTTGAGTTTTGCCTGGAAAGGGGGGGGGCGGATGAGGGACTGTAAAAGGATTCTCAAAAGGCAGCAACATAAACTAGAATACAAAATGACTGCATACAGTGGTTCTCTACATAATATAAGTACTCTAGAACAGCACTGCCACTGCATTCACAAAAGCAGAGAGTTTTTCCAAAGCACTAACAGAATCTCTACAAGAATAAAATTTTATAATCATGTAGCATTCATGGTAACCTTGCAATTTATTACTCCATATAATCTAGACAAGCAAAACTGACTTGCATGTAGTAATGTCTGCAAAGAAATTAAGGACAGTCATTGGCCTGTGTATCTAGTTCTAGATAAAGGGTCGTAGATTCCAGCCTTGCAAAAACAGAGTACAGAACAAAATGTTCCTTTTCTAGAATCTGGCTGGAACATTTCCAAATTGCCTATTAAAATTCAACTTTACGCATACCACACAAAGAAGATCTGGGAGCGTGTTGAGTGTCTTATGGAAGAATCAGTGTTCTAGATTAATTTTCATATTTAATTTCATCACATTCTGTGATTAGCTTTTCATCAAAAATTGCAAAATATATTTTAATAAGCTTGATTTGAGCTTTTAAAATTATGTATAAATTTACAAAAAATAAACAAATATCAATTTACATGCCACCAATGTTCTCTACTACATTAAATAAAAATGAAGTATATCTCTTTGAAAAAGAAAAGCATGCGTGTCGCCAACAAAGAGGAATTATGTCTAATTGCAAGTTAGCGCTTATGTATCTTATTTTTACCTCCTAAGCATTTAATTAAGATTGGGCTGTTTAAGCTATTGTACACAGAAAACTATTTTCTCCTTTACACAATATTCAGCATTCCAAAAGAACATTAATTAGGAAATAAATAAATAATAGTAATAATAGTAATAGCACTCCTCCTCCCCCTTTTTCTTTGAGACCTTGTAATTTCTGAAACATACCCAAGAGGGAGCCAGCTGTAGCCACACTCTTAGTTTGTGTGATCTTCACACAGAGAAAATAAATCGGCAGCTTGCTTCATTGTTACCGAGCTCTCTCCCCCCCCCCCCCCGTATAATTTTACCTTATCCGATTGGCTGGAGGAAGCAGATACTCAACTACCAATCAGGAGTATGCACTCTCATATCTGCCCAGCAACAAGAAAAAGATGTTACTACTGAACATTTCTTATTTTCAGACAATAAGTGCTGAATAATTCAGAAAACTTTAAATGCATAATCCTTTCAAAATGTTTTTGTTAAAAGAGTCTGAAGATTAACCAACACATTCAACTGACAGAAATGGTGAGAAACAAGTAGCCTAGCCCGAAGTTGAACTTACGTATATTTTCTATAGCTCAGATGTTGAAACTGTTTTCACCTTGAAACCTGCATATTCCCCTTCAGTTAAGGAGACATGAAAACATTTCATTCAACAGAAAAACAAAAGAAAAAGAAGTCCAGAGGGCAAGCAAACCATTTACACTTCATTTTACCTCAAAAATTCAATACCAAATTTGCTTTTGAAATTCTCAAATCTACAGGTGTTTTCAGACAACAATTGTCTCCCTAGCAGTTACCCATATGCAAGTTAGTCTACATTCTATACCAGGCATCCCCAAACTGCGGCCCTCCGGATGTTTTGGCCTACAACCCCCATGATCCCTAGCTAACAGGACCAGTGGTCAGGGATGGTGGGAATTGTAGTCCAAAACATCTGGAGGGCCAAAGTTTGGGGGTGCCTGTTCTATACAACACACTACTACAGTGGTACCTCGGTTTTCAAACGTAATCCGTTCCGGAAGACCATTAGACTTCCGAAATGTTCGCAAACCGAAGCATTTACTTCTGGAAAACTCAATACAGAAGCCCTGTGGCACATTCGACTTCTGAGACGTTCAAAAACCAAGGTACCACTGTACCTCTTACTTCATCAGAAGCAACAGGCAGAAACAGAAAATGGAACACTGTCCCTAAAGTTAAATACCACAAAATAGCATGTGCAAAACTAATTATTTTCACAAAAATATGCAGACATCAGCTCCTAGAGCTAAAAGAGGCATGGTAATACATGGCTTTTAAAGTTTAATATGAAAACAACTCTCTGGTAGGTTTTCACTTCCTAATGAAAATATATACTCATTTTAAAGAAGCAAGTTAATATTTACTTAAGTGATACTTAAGGGACCCAGGTGGCGCTGTGGGTTAAACCACTGAGCCTAGGGCTTGCTGATCAGAAGGTCGGCGGTTCGAATCCCCAAGACGGGGTGAGCTCCCGTTGCTTGGTCCCAGCTCCTGCCAACCTAGCAGTTCGAAAGCATGTCAAAATGCAAGTAGATAAATAGGAACCGCTACAGCGGGAAGGTAAACGGCGTTTCCATGTGCTGCTCTGGTTTTCCAGAAGCGGCTTTGTCATGCTGGCCACATGACCTGGAAGCTATACGCCGGCTCCCTCGGCCAATAATGCGAGATGAGCGCGCAACCCCAGAGACGGTCACGACTGGACCTAATGGTCAGGGGTCCCTTTACCTTAAGTGATACTTTAGACTATGCAATACTTAACATTACCAATGTCTTGCAAAAGGATGGTAATGTGCCCAAAGGGAAAACCTACTATTATTTACTCATACGTTTTATACTGATTTCTTCCATTCATGTACCATAAGCTGAGTTGATGCAAGTGTAACCTTTACATTTTGGTACTGAATATTTAAACTCACAATAGTCTGGTGTCATCTTTAGTAGCCCTTTGAGGTCACTAATAAAATTTCATGGGAAAACAGAAGAGAAAGGATGTGCAAAAAATATGGAGATTCAACATTAAGAAACTAGCATTTATAAAGTACGATACAGTAACGATAGTTTAAATATTCTAGTGTGCAGAGACTTTAATGTTCATGATCGAAAAAGGCAATTTGAAAATCTTGCCCAAGTTGCAGCCAATTGATTTCCCAGAAACATCTTACTTGCATACTTCTTTTTTCTTAGATTTCCTTTCTTCAAGGAAATGAAATGCATCTGTTTGCGCATGCACAGTCAAACACTGAGGTCACTGCCAACCTCACACCACAGTCATAAATGTGGTAAGTAGGCAGGACTACAAGTTCGGGCAGTGTGACAAATTAAAGCTTAGTTAGTATTGTAACTAGGGAGTTAGCTTTTCTCCCTGGTATCTAACTTGCCTACATTTAAAAATACAGTATCTTTTGCACGTGTAAATAATACACCCTAATAAGGAACCCCCTGAAGCCATGTTGTTATCTTATCAGCAAGCCGAGCAAGTAAACTTGACTAGTCTGATGTCAGACGACTGGACTGAAGATTTGCATAGTCACGCTGGTTGGCTCCTGAAGATCAGTTTTGCAAAAGCCCATGAATACCAGAGGCTGAGAGTCAGCAGGAAGCACAGAAGATCTGCCTGGCAACAAGGCTAAAAATAGAATCAGTACGCAGCACTGTAACAGTATGAAACCAGGAGCAGAGCACAACTCAAGCCTTCCTGCCTCTACATGCAAAGTTATACAAAAAGAGGGGCATACTCTTCACCAAAGATTAACCCCTAATGGTCTCTAATTAGCATAGGCAGATCAGCATATATATCATGCATGCACAGCAACCTTTTGTGCACAACTCTTCACAATGTACTGAACATTTATTCTCCCATCGTATTTTCTTTTTAGAATTAAGGAAATACTTCCCAAACATCAGATATGCAATTTTTTCTAATTTTAGAAAATTATGTCAATTCCATTTGCACATGTAAAGAACTATTCCAATTGTTGTCATTCACCAGGAACCAATATTAGAAGGGTAAAGGTAAAGGTACCCCTGACCATTAGGTCCAGTCGTGACCGACTCTGGGGTTGCGCGCTCATCTCGCGTTATTGGCCGAGGGAGCCGGCGTACAGCTTCCAGGTCATGTGGCCAGCATGACTAAGCCGCTTCTGGCGAACCAGAGCAGCGCACGGAAACGCCGTTTGCCTTCCCTCCAGAGTGGTAGCCGGCGTTCTGGGTCCCACTAGCTGGCTGGGGCGCTCAGCGGTCTCGTTCCACACGGCATGGAGGTATGTCTTATTTTCGGGGTATGTCTTATATTCGCAAATCTTTAAAAATCCTGCCATGGCTTACTTTATGACTACGTCTTAAAAAAGGGGAAACACGGTAGGATGGTGGCTGACATCTCTACCATCTGGAGGCGCATACCTGGGGACCACTGGATCTAGACTGTTTTCACACACTAATACCACATCCTGAAGAATTCCATCAGTTATATTTTTACCTGCACAATTAGAATAAACTTCAGGAACCAAAATGCTTTTCCTGTGCAGCCTGAAGCTTATCTTCAGTAGCTTATCTTCAGTTAACTCCTCCGGTCCTGGGGTTGGGATATCTCAATACAATGGCTCTCCAGGATCATTAGCAGTCTGGAGATCTGCTGGGGAATCCTGAACTCCCTACTGCTCTTTCTGAGGAGCCCTCAGGTCTGAGGCATGAACAGTGCTGAATCCTAACCAACCAGGAGAAAGAGGCAGCCCACCACCAGGGTGAAGGCAGAGGCAGAGGTAAACCACCAGATTTGCCAGTATGAGGGTACTTTTTAATTACACATTTCTTGGATAGTAACATACTTGTACTTTCTTAGATAACTGCTTATTTAATGAATTATTTGCTTGTGTTTTACATCAAGCTCTCAAAATACTCATGAGGTTTGCGTACATGAAACAATATGCACCGTAGCTTTCTTTGAAAACATGGATTTTCTGTTTGTGTATCTGCACAAACAATGGAAATGCTGGCCTTGTGATGAAACATTAAGAGTTTTAATTGGAATTTAAAGTCAACATGACACTACCATCAACTTCACTGGTCAAAGCTAGCAGGTGAGGAGTGAGATTAGCTATGGACAGGGAATGTTGCAATACCAACGTCCCTGCACTTACGTGTGCCCTACTGACACGTGATTACGTATACACTTTATGCAATTTCACTTATGTGCGCAGGGGCAGTCACCTGTAATGAGCGTTTGGATAGTGGAAAGTCGTGTTTCAGAAATTGGTGGAAGCAGGGTAGTTTGTACAAATGCTTCTTTTGTTAATTGGTGGTAACAGCTTGAATCCCAACTTCCATGAGCAGAATTTCACCCAAAAAACAGTTTGTTTTTTGTTTTACTCCCATGGATGTGACATGGAGAGGTTGCAGTAGAAAGGGTAAATCAGGAAGTCACTACCTGGTATCTGCTTGCCCACCACCACTTTTGGATCCAAGCTGTAGTTAAAAGTAGGCTAAGTGAACAGCATACTTTTAGGATCCCATTGTTTTTATCTTTTTTAATTGTAGTAAGCTTGAAATATTTGTATAATTGTACACAGTTGCAGCGGTAGTGGCATTGGTAACAAAATCAGACACAGGATATGATTTATAAGTTAAGGTGGCTTCTGTAACTGTTTTAGCCTTGACAAAAGGCACTATACATTACTTTTACAGTTTTAGTACCCAACTAAAATAAGCAGAAGAACAAATAATAATAATGAAGTTCAGAAAGAGGCCATTGCTGATTGGTAGAATAAATACTTTGTATGCAAAAATCCGTGGCGTCTCCACTTAAAATAGCTCCAGGAGCAGGCCTGGGAATGGCTTTCTCTCTGCCTGAGACCTGAAGAGCTGCCAATCACAATAGTTCCAGTTTTTTCAACCTAATGTCCTCCAGATGTTTTGGACATCAACTTCCATAATTTCTTACCACTGTCAATGCAGACAGGGGATGATGTAAATTTTAGTTTAAAGCAGGCATCCCCAAACTGCGGCCCTCCAGATGTTTTGGCCTACAACTCCCATGATCCCTAGCTAACAGGACCAGCGGTCAGGGAAGATGGGAACTGTAGTCCAAAACATCTGGAGGGCCGAAGTTTGGGGGTGCCTGGTTTAAAGTATCTGGTGAGCACCAGATGGAGGGACAATGTACTACTAGACAGTACTGGGATAGATGAGCCATCCATCTTAAGGCAACTTCATATAAACTTTCAATTCACTGAATTTTCAAGAAAGACCAGAGCTTCTTAATTTGCCAAAAAAATGTACAAGGGTTTTCTCCTCTTCCACTATTTCAAATAATATTGCTCACATGCTTTAATTCACCACTTTCCTTGATTTTTTTTGCCTGGTGCTTTTAGAGCATTTAGAGCCAATATTTACTTCCTTCTTTAAAAATACGCAATCATATTTAGCTCAGGCATAAGGAAAGGTTTTTAACCTGACAATAATCTGCCTACAAAATGAGTGGTTCTGATGTGTAGATGTACAGAAGAAAAGAATATACTCTCAAAGCTTGGCTGCTGCATAGCATGAACAGATTATGATTGCAGGATAATAGGCAATACTGAAGGAACATCCTCACAACTGGCTCAGGTAGCAAAGCATCATTTTTTTTGCCCATTAAATGGATGGAATTACAAGTTTGCAGAAATGAACAACATTCTGAAACAAAACCAATATTATTTCCATTTTAAAACAAATCAATATTATTTACCCATCTTTTTTGATGATGCAATTTACAATCTTAAGAAAGAATGATGACAGAAAATCCTGCCCAGACCAATACAACCAGGGACTGAAATGTTCAGGGCAGAGATGGAACCAACCGTGTTCATTAGTTAGCTTAGCTCTGGATCATCAAAACTGTTTGCAATACTTAACTTTAGCTTCTTTATGCTACCACAACAGCTTTTTTATTATTCAAAAGCTATTGTACAAAAAAGGCTCATCAGAGAACTCACAAATGTATCAATGTTGAAAAGTACAGTAAACTAAAAATAGATTCTAAAATAAACTAATAATGGCTTATAGTAATAAGCTTTCAACTGAGTAGCCCATGAAGGAAGTATTACTGCTGCAGTTAAGATGAGCAATTTGTATAGCATGAAGGGTCACAATATATACCGGTAGCAGGTATATTGTCATAAGTAATTTACATTACTTGTTATCATTTGGTTGATTTTTAAAATGCAGGAGGGGGGACTGCTACTCTCAAGTGTGAAAACAGTAACTAAACCCTTGAAAAAACTTTGACAGAGATAATCAACTTGGGCTGATTTTTTTAAAAAAATATTTTGCCATCAAATTTCCAACACTCTTGAGGGCCAGAAACATCAGGATAATCTGTGAATCTCAGAATTTTCCTGAGAAGCTAAAGGCTGAACATAAGCTTTTTGAGAGGGAGGGAGGGATCAAAAGTTAGTCCATATTTTATCACCCATGCCTGTATGTCAACTCAGATACCATACCATTGCAGTCTCTTTTAGCATTTTTCTTAAATATACACAACTCCCAATATTTACTATTATTTATGTTGAAGGGCTCTACAATTTCCCGCCAAATGGACTTACACTAACAATGTGGATTAAAACAACCCCCCTTTTATGACAGAACCACTGAACTTGTTCAGACATCTTATATCAGAACCATCACTGCCACAATAATCTGTGACTCTCACAAACAACCCCAAAAGCCCACACATATTCTCCTACCACAGCAGAGCACACAGCTTTTAAAATTCATGATTTTTTAAAAAATGTAGTAAGTTTGCAGTAAGATCTTGCCAGGGCCTGTGAAAATGTTATGAAGGAACTGGTTGTCTTACCTGGAGGCAGCATGACATACATCAAGAGAACTTCCTCCTCAGCTCAGCAGTTTACATATCAAAACAGTAGAACACTTCTAGGTCGGCCATCTTGAGAACAAACCTCATTTGTCGTCACACAAGCAAAACATACTGCACTTTAACTAAAACCTGACTACTGTGTGACCTTTCCTTTAGTCACCCACATCTATGGAATAGCACATGCTGAGATTTTTATTTACACAATAAATGATCCTAGAGGAATTGCATTAGCTCTTATAAAGCACATAGTCTGCAAATGCCAGCTGCAATGGAAAGTCTTCAGAATGAGCCTATTTGTACTGCTTGCTGCAGTGCTAGCAGTTGCCTGCCCAGAAGCGTGTGCAGTGTGATACCTCCCTTATGCCATGCAGAAGCAGAAAAAAATGCATATCAGAACTCAACAGAAAGCAGTACATTAAACCAGATAGAGAAAAATCAGTGTCTGCGTGCAAGTCTTACTTCTGGATTTATTACTCTTAATAAAATGAATACATCCTTAAACAATATACTATTATCTACTACAATGCTTCAGTGCAGGAAACAAGTTTGGGCATTACAGACAAGGCAGAATCCATGACATAACCCAAAGCCAAGCTAGAGTGCAGTTATAGCTGTACATAAAGGGGCCTTCGTTTTGTAAAACAACTGCTGCAGGATATTGCAAGGTAAAACATTCCCCGTCCTCCATGTCCAATGATTGGTTCTGAACATACCATTTAACACTTTGTTGACAAAATGCTCAAATAAGAATGAGATTTACTCAATACTTTCGCATATCTAATAAGTAAGTGTTTAACACATGAAATATTTCAACATGCTTTGTATGAAAATGCATGGATTTATCGCTCATCTTCGATTCCTAAATATTTACATAAAATTCTGTAATAAATATCAGTTGTCTCTAGTCTCAGAAAATTCCAAATATAATCTACTGCAAAACAGTTTGAAGTTATGTATACTTCACAAAACAAGACAATTTAGCTTACTGGAAAATATATGTCCTTACTTTTCTCTTCCTTTATACACCATATGACTAATAACATAGTATGTATGTCTTTTCCAGTCAGTTTGAATTGTGTAGGCTACCTATCTAGAAGTGTATTAAAATACAACTTTATCAAGGGTGTAATGTTGATGAAATATAAGCCATATTTATTTCAGTTAGTGGGTCCTTTTCCTTTTCAAAACTCTTGAGATTTCCAATGGTCACAACTTTTTGAAACAACTTACCTCACTAAAACACCATTGTAGTTTGTGAAAAGTCGAGATCTTTGGATCAATTTTATAAAGATGTACTGTATACTGGGCGGTGTGTTACCATTTAACCACTGAATATTTCCTGTAATTGGCTAGGGCATCTTTGTTACCAAATAATGGGGGGCGAGGCCTGCAAACTGACCAGAAGCCTGGGTCTCATCAATCCCTTTGATAATGGCTAACGGTCAGAGATTACGGGAGCTGAAGTACAACATCTGGAGGGCCACCCTTAAAATAATTCTCTTTTTTTCTTACACATAATTCAGCAGAGAGTTATAAAATTCTAATCCACTTTATAAACTCTTTGTGGGGAAATGGATTGAATATATTAATTAATCAGCTGACAGGAAATAACAAAAATTATTAATCTGAACCTATTTTATGATTTAAATATCAATAATCGCCAAGTTCAGAAAGGCAATATCTTCAGTTACAGCATTTTCTGGTACCTACCGGTATATATGTGGCCCATCTGTTTTGAACACTTAATCTGTTGTATAGAATTACAGGATCCTTTCAAAATGTTAAAACTGCTGTGTATAAATGCTTAACAGAACTTTTTAACAACTCAGAGAGATGTGGAATAGGGGATTAGAAGGTATCATACAGCCTAAACAATGGAATATTACTTTTGAATCTGTATGGAATGTTTCCTTAGACTTGCAATTGAGCAAGATCCAGCCCCACCCACATCAAGATTTCAAGTACATTGGGCTCCATCTCATTTGCATAGGAAGGCACTGTTCTAATACAGATGTTGGAGATGTAATACTGAGAATGCCTAGTTAAGGCACATGGTATGGGCTTGCCCTGTGATTGTTGTTGTTGTTGTTCTGGTGTTGTTATCGGCATCATTTTGTACTGGTGAAATCCTTGACATCTGCAGATTTTCAAGTACTTCTAAATTATATTATAATTATAAATTATAAAATATGGGGATGGACAGGAGGACTTTGGGAGCCCTCGTTGTCATTAAGAGATTTGTACTTCCAAGTCTAGAAGGGTAAATATCCACTATCTATTACATAATGTGGGCTGAGGCTCTCACAGCCCTAGTTACATTTGAACACATATCATATAGATGTACATTATCTATCTGGACATTTGGAGAGCTTATATTAACTTACATGTTTAACCTAAGATATATGTAATATTGGTTATTGTATTCAGATTGTAAACTGATGATGTTTGTTACTATTAGTATATACTATACACCAGGCATGTCCAACCGGTCGTCCATGATCGACAGGTTGATCCCTGGGTGATAGCGGTCAATTGCGGGGTCATTTTCCTTCTCGGGGTGGGGTGGGGAGAACACCTGGCCCCACTCTGCTCTCTATTAATGCATGATTGCAGAAATGGAAGACAGAGTTATTGCTGTGTGGTCGACTGCGGGCTCATTTTCCTCTGCGGAGGAAAAAGAACATCCAGGCCCCCCCCCTCGCTTTGTCCCTCATTTGTGCACGATGTCAGAAATGGAAGACAGTTATCGCTGCGCTGTTTCGTGAGCGTTTTATGCCCCCCCATTGCAAAGCACAAAAAGTAAGGCACCCCCCCTAAAAAAAACCTCAACAACTTTGTTCTGCCCCACCCAATCGAGTAGATCACTGCTAGTTTTTTATTCTGGGAGTAGATCACATTCTCTTGGAAGTTGGACGTCCCTGCTATATACTAATATACTATACTATATACCAATTTTATTCTCCTTAATTTTTTTCTCTTCTTTTAATCCGTAAATTTCCAAATAAAATAGTGATGGCTTGTATTTTATTGTAGTAGAAAGACAAAACATTGTGATCAACACTACTTAATGCAAATTTGTTACAATTTAATACATTTTACTAATTAAAGCTAGTTTACTGTTTTAAAAGTGGTTTAAATTTTATTTATTTAGTGGGTTTACATCCTACCTTTCTATTGCTATTACATACAAGGTGGGTTACATCACCTTAAGGAATATACCACATCCATAGAAAACACCACAAACAAACAAACAAAAATAAACTCTCATGAATCATTAGTGAAATTAAACTCATTTAGGAATGTTGGGAATTTTTTTTTAGTGACCAGGCTGATTGGAGAAAAGCAAGGATATACTGCAGGGGTCAGCAAACTTTTTCAGCAGGGGGCCGGTCCACTGTCCCTCAGACCTTTTGGGGGGCCAGACTATATTTTGAAAAAAAATATGAACGAATTCCTCTGCCCCACAAAGAACCCAGAGATGCATTTTAAATAAAAGGACACATTCTACTCATATAAAAACACCAGGCAGGCACAACAAATAACCCAGAGATGCATTTTAAATAAAAGGACACATTCTACTCATGTAAAAACATGCTGATTCCCGGACCGTCCGCGGGCCCCCGGGCCTTAGTTTGGGAACCCCTGATATACTGTATTTACTCAAGCCCAATACGTCATCAAATCTAATGTACACTTCAATTTTCAGAACCCTGAAACCAAAAAAGTAATTGCTGGCAAATTTAAATGTGTCATTGAATCTAATGTGCACCTTAATTTTCCCAATGTAATTTGGCAGAAAAGGCGAGCATTAGATTTGAGAAAATATGGTAGTCGGAGATGATATGAAATCTCAATCTGTTGTGTTTGAGCAATATATTATTCTTTCATGAAGAATTAAGCATATTATTCTTTACACTAATCCTGGGATCCAGTAGATAAGATTGGTTGAGTTAAACTACTGGTAGGTTTTCTGATTTTTGATATGTAGTGTGTGCATGCCCCACCCAAGGGAGGTGCGGATTATTGTAATCTTTTCAGTGGTGGCACCCACATCTGTGGAATGTCTTTCTTAGGAAGATGTACAGGCAATGCTCATTTTGCACAGGATTATGTTCCGGAATGCACATAAGCCTGTTCCACCTTTTTTGTGAAGTCTGTGGGCTCCTTCCGGGTTTAGTACCATACATGCATGCATGACTGCGTGTCACTCAGATACACCCAAATCAGTTGTTGCCTGTACTTGGCACTATCGTTAGCACCCAGCTAATAACTTTTTGTTCACCCAGGAAATTGGTACTTTATATTCCTGCGTATAAGACTACTTTTTTACCCAGGAAAATCTTCTCAAAAGTCGGGGGTCGTCTTATACGCCGGGTCGTATTTCTTATATGGCGAGTATATCCCAAACTCTATACAATGGTACCTCGGTTTATGAACACAATTGGTTCTGGGAGTCTGTTCATAAACTGAAGTGGTGATGAACTGAAGCGAACTTTCCCATTGAAAGTAATGGAAAGTGGATTAATCTGTTCCAGACGGTCCGCGGAGTACTTAAACTGAAGCGTTCATAAACTGAAGTGAACTTTCCCATTGAAAGTAATGGAAAGTGGATTAATCCGTTCCAGACGGGTCCGCGGAGTACTCAACCTGAAGCGTACTTAACCCAAAGCATGGGTGTAATTGGTTCCGGAAGTCTGTTCATAGACTGAAGCGTTCATAAACTGAAGCGAACTTTCCCATTGAAAGTAATGAATTAATCTGTTCCAGATGGGTCTGCGACGTTCGTAAACCAAAAATTCGTAAACCGAGGTGTTCCTAAACCGAGGTTCCACTGTATTTTAACTGGAAAAGTTGGGGGTCGTCTTATATGCCCAGTCGTCTTATATACCAGAATATACGGTAATTAAGTTGCCTCTGACTGCTCATCTTTTATTTAGATGCATAGGACTTGTCCTTATTAATATATTACTGGGTTAACACATTTTATACATTTTCGCACTGTTCATTGTTTTAAATTTTACTGATTTTACATTGCTTTTATTTACAGTGGTACCTCGGTTTATGAACACAATTGGTTCCGGAAGTCTGTTCATAAACTGAAGCGTTCATAAACTGAAGCGAACTTTCCCATTGAAAGTAATGGAAAATGAATTAATCCGTTCCAGACGGTCCACAGAGTAAGCGTTCATAAACTGAAGCAAACTTTTCCATTGAAAGTAATGGAAAGTGGATTAATCTGTTCCAGACGGGTCCGTGAAGTACTTAAACTGAAGCGTTCATAAACTGAAACATGGGTGTAATTGGTTCCGGAAGTCTGTTCATAAACTGAAGCGTTCATAAACTGAAGCGAACTTTCCCATTAAAAGTAATGGAAAGTGAATTAATCCGTTCCAGATGGGTCCGCGGTGTTCATAAACCGAAAATTCATAAACCGAGGTGTTCATAAACCGAGGTTCCACTGTATTGTATTTTATCTTATTAAATTGCTTTGAGACTTGCCTTCTGTATAAAGTGACTGACAAATGTAATAAATGAAGTTTTTTAAATGCTTTAACTCATGATTTGTGATGCCCATAGTTTAATGGTGCTGCGCACTGTCCCAGGCTCCTCAGAAAGAAAGAAGGGTAGCACATAAACACAAGAAATAATAATAATATCAAGGGATCTGTAATTAAATCATTATCAATGTGGCAGGGTAAATGCCTTTAACTCAAGTAGCCAATAACTTCCTCTAAACCTTTTCTTTAGAAGAAAGGTTTTGCTGGAGTAAAAGAATTCAACAATGCAGTCAAAGTGAATTTTAAAAAATTAACTCATCCCAAAATCTGAAGAAATTATTTAATAATTCTGTATAGTCTAAGTAGTAGTAATAATAATAGTAATAATTAATAATTATTATTATAATAATAATTATAATAATTATACCCCACCCATCTGGCTGGGTTTCTGCAGCCCTTCTTTGTGTTGAATCTTTGGCTTGGGCATTATTTAAGAGGGGGCTGTTGTTGATGGTGGTTTTTTGGTATATTTATTTTGCATATTATTTACATAGAAATTGTTTGATTTGGTTGAGTACTTTTTGATGTTATGTTTGTAGTTATGTATATATTGCAAGATGATGTGGCTTTAACTTTGGAAAGGTTGCCTACAAATAAAATGATTGACTGAATTTACCAGTAAATAATGGAATTTGGTCATTAGAAATAATTTTCATTATTTCTCAAAGGATTTCTAAAATGTTTATCAACTTTCTCACATTTGACTTTAATATGCAAATTTGTTCATTTAAATACTGCTAAGCTTATTGCCTAGCATAATTTTATAGCTCTGGTGAATGTTGTCATTCATAATTTGCCCAGCTTGCAAGTCTCTCTCCTCTGGATTTTACCTGATGGAATACTGTCCTGAAGAGTTCCAGGCAGAACTCACTGTGAAATGTCTGAAGAAAGGGCTTTGTAAATTTCTGTAGCTTTGCTAGTAATCCAATTTTAGATAAGCAATGAAGAAAGACACCTGTCCAAGTAGACACTTTCCTGCTATTTTGTCCATTTCTTCATTTTAATACTTTAGTTTAATAATAGTGTCTAATAATAATTCCGTCTGAAAAGTATCTGCATTTCAGTCGTGTTTTATCAAATATTTTTCTTGAAAAAGACTTCATGCTAGACTAGCAAGGAAACAGAAACTACTGTAATTGGAAAATACAACAGGCATTAAGCAGCAATCTGTAATGGCAGTATCACTTGCTTGAACACTTAAAATGCTCAGAACTTTCCAGAAACAAAGGGTGGTAATAACTAGGCAAACCTTTGTCTATGAAATGAAAAGCAAGAGGTCCACCCTTTCAGGTTACAGTTTAAGAATCCAAATTTGCACAATAAACACAACACATGACCTATAATTTTCCTCTGGCTCATTGTTTTTTCGAGAAAAGCATCAAAACAATGTACTTGATGGAGGGTCATTGATTCAGTTTTATGAGATGAGTGCATATTTGATTTTGGTTGTATTGATGCCATTAAAATATGTGAGTGTATTTTAAAAGTTCCTAAAATGATGTTTATTTTTTAAAAGGGACACATAATATAACCCTTTAAAAACAAATCATGTTTTATTCAATCTAGTTTTAGAAGAGTAATCCAATGATTTTTTGGAAACCAGGAGTCATGTAACATTTTGGCAGTACTATTTTTAGTGTTAATGAAATGATCAGTTTGGAGACAAAACTGAATTAAATCTATTTGCTTTGATTTCCAGCAGAATTTTACCCCTCCCTTGGATACTTCAGAATGAATATTATGGAGGAATAAATAAAAAACCTATGTGGATTTTGCAAGCTCAGTCTACCATGCAGTTTCTGGCCAGCTCCTTCTTGCATAATCCATACAGATTTTGAACAAGTCTATAACTATTAAGATGGTAACTATTATCATTGTTTGTGAATATCAGACCAATCATAGTTAAGCAGTTCCAAGAGCAAACACAGCTTCTGAAAGTCAACGCCATCTCATTAAGGGATCATGACAGCGGAAATGGTATTCAATGTGCATAAAGGGCAAATCATCTTGCAGTGCTGATGCTGACAATATTCTTAAATCTCAGGAAAGATGGGAAATAATGCAAACCCCAGAATCAGACGTTTACAAACACTCTGTATTTAACCTTAAGACAAACTAATATTTCAAAGAAAAACATTTTATGACTGTCACTTTAAGTGTCCCTTTATAAAGTCAGTTAAGTACTAGAGACACAAACAGTCATCAATCTGGTTGTGAAACATCATAAATATAGAATAAATTGTTTCACTATCTGTGCTCTCCTTAACACTGTAATTGTTCTGCTGGTCTTCCCTGAAAGTGTATATTTATGACATAAAGCTCTTGAAAATAATGTGCGAGATTTTGAGAAGCCAATGGCCCTGCAGTCAACATATTTGGAGATGATTTAATCTGATCTGATTATATTTCTATGCTGCTTTCCATTCAAATGAATTCCAAAGTGGCTTACAAACAATAAATAATAATATGATAGAACATCACAAATGTGGCATAAATATATAGAATATGAATCGACTAACTACAGATTTAGGCAAAGTGGTGCCTAAGCTAATTATTTTACACCCATTAAAAAGTTAAGTGCAGTTAAATCCCATTAATTCAAATGGTAGAGTCATGCTGAAATCAACAGCAATCAAAACACGTGGCCTCAGCTGCATCTCACACAAAAATATGTAACATACCTGAAATTTACTTATCCCACAGAGTAAAAATTGAATCCAATTAGGCATGGGGAACCTCTAGCCTGGGGGCCACATTAATTACTAAGCTAATATTTCTTGAATATAATTAAAATAGCCTACCAACTCATAAGACAGCAAATGGAAACTCTAGGATTTTTTTTACTGTACCTATGCATTGTCCTCTTTCAACTGGCACAGTACTGAGAGTCAACAGAAAAAACCAGTGGCATAAAGATACAGCCAAGCAGACCCATTTTGGTCTGCTCCCTGATAATTATTCTCCTTGTTTCCACTAGCTGAGATATTACAAAAAGTTCCAGATTTAATAACTAGCAAAGAAATCTAGATAATTTTACAAGAGACCTTCCAACATACAATTTTAATTATTTGCAATATTTAACAAAGAAATTCAACTGGCATACAGGTAAAAGTATGAACACTAAACTTAATAAATACAGAAAAATTGTTCTACATAAAAGGTACTACAGTAAACAAAACCACATTCCATTCAATGTACTTAAACTATTTAAGTAAACTTTAGTGAACTCTAAGAGAATTTGTTTTCCGTAGTATTTTTACTGTTTCAGTTTTATTACACCTATCAAATTTGCCACAAGAGAGCCGCCCAGAGTGGCTGGGGAAACCCAGTCAAATGGGCAGGGTATAAATAATAAATTAATTTATTATTATTATTATTATTATTATTATTATTATTATTATTATTATTCCCTTTCAAGGGAAAAAAGTCAAATATGAGTCCAACTCACAAAGCAATATTGTACAGAAAGTATCAGTATGAGAATGCAATATGCCCATTTTACAGTTACAAAGAACACGCATTTAGTTCAGGGGGGAACTGCCCACTATACTACTTGAGATCCATAATTCTACAAATTAATTCTCCATGTAAGAAATGATACCTACTGAGAAAGAAGGATCATCAATTTTGATAGGGTAAGCAGAGAAGATATGGTTTGTTTCCACTGAGCCTCTGAGGTGGCAAGGAACGCAAACCCATTGGCTCCTCCCCAGAACAGTCATAAGAAAGAAAAAGGGGAGACACTGCCCCCCCCAGTCACCACCATGGTGCTCCTGTCAGCAGAGTCAAGACCGTGAGCAAGTCCCCCCCCCAAGGTACAGAACACTGCTTTGCTTTCCCAGTTACTCCAACCATTAAGATCTGAATTGTTTCCAAATTACAAAACAGTATGACCACGTTGGGAACTCCATTTTAGAAAGATTCCTGACATTTTCCCTATTAATTGTGGTGTACCTCTTAAAAAATAAGAAGTCTATGTAATGTTAAACTGTTCTTATGTAGACTTCACTTATGGAGGACATAATGCGCAATATACTTGAGGTTGAGAGAAACATTCACACAAGAACATTCTGCTGTTGTCATCTGTGTACACATGGGTCCTGAGTTCAGGAGCAATATTCAGCTTCTGTCCCTAAAGCCCATGTTTTGGGAAATAGTCTTCAAGCTGGAAATTTAAATGCTCCTTTGTAAGCATGTGCTGTCACTTAACTCATTCTTTGGGCCAGTGAAAATCTTCAATATACTGTATACTTAATATATTTAAATAAAAATATATGCCAATTTTTTGTTTAAAATTAGCTCATATTTACAATGGAACAGTATCAAACTTTTATTTCTATTATTTATTGCAATACAGTAAATTCTAAAATTATTATTTTCTGACCAATAATACACTGCATAAAGTAGCCAAGTAATTATTTAGAAATACAATGGGGTTCTATATTCTCCCAAAATTACAAGAATTTAAGTATCTCAAGAATTTAAGATTAAAAAAATGTTGGTGATTGCGCTACTGCTTCATCTTTTATACAAAGTTGAATACAGTCATACCTCATGTGGCGTCCGCTGTGGGTTGCATTTTTCCAGGTTACGAACGCGGTGGACCCGGACGTGTTTACTTATTATCATATAATAATACAGGGTTTCGCCCCATGCGCATGCGCAGAAGCATCCTGCGGGCTTCACACATGCGTAGAAGCGCTCTATCATGCTTTCCCCCATGCGCAAAAGCGCCGCTCTGGTTGCGGACTTTTCGGGATGTGAATGGCACCCCGGAACGTATCGGGTCCACAATCCGAGGTACCACTGTACAAAGCTAGAAAATATTCACTATTTTTTTTATTTAAAAAAATCAGTTGATTCAGACTCCTCAAAATAGTGGCAACACCAAATTATAGTGCCTTTTAAGTACAGTTACCTTTGACCCCAGCAAGCACTTCCACAGTCCTTGTGAAACACGCGTATAAAATTTACCTTCACCAACAGCTGAAAACTTAAAAAAATACCCACTTTGCCAATAATTGGGGTTTTTGGTCTCACACTTGTATACACACACATCCTGAACTATTTATAGAAAAGCAAAATCCAGAATTGTTTCTTACCTCAGAATCTGCAACATGTGACTTCACTAGATATGCTCATTAGCATACAGGCAGGCTAAACAGCTCCAGAGAACATTTCGTCAGCCATTTTGAGACTGCACTGTTTCAGCTACACTGAAAGTGCGACTAAGATGGCTGCACTGTGTGCATTCAACAGCAGCCAGTAACAACGCAGCAGTGGGTAAAGCACTTTTCACAAAGCACCTCCCTCCTTACAGAGTAGTACACACGCACAGTGGCTATTAGTGCACATGCTGCAGAGACGCTGCAGTATCTTGGAGCACAAGTGCTACAAACAGAAAAAACTCACAAGGCACAAAGACTGCCTCTGTGAACCAGTCGGTAGATCAGGATATAACACTCCAATCCTGATCTGAATCCAAGCAGCTGCAAGTCCATGTCACATATTATTGACAACAGGAATGAAGCCAAATATTACTGGCAGGCAGGGAATGCTACTCAGGAGGAGCCAGATTTCAGTTCTTCTCTCTTTTCTTAAGGCATTAGAAACCCTACTCAAATCATTCACACTATAAACATTACAGAAGCTTTTTTTCAAAAGTTGTGCAGGGGCATAGGTAATTAGGTTTTTCCAAACACCAATGAACTGAATTCCTTTCTTAAATATGTTATGGTTGAAAGACCCACAATAGACTTCTGTCTAACACAGGATAGTATGCAGAGGTGCAATATTGCTTTAACAGAAGCATATATGCATAACAGGTTAAGTATTTGCAGTAACATTTGCCCTTTCAGCGAAAAAGGATAGAATAGAACAGAGATTAAATATACCTCATGTCATAATAGTAGATTCAAAATTTGTAGGCTTGTTGTTCATTCTAGGTAGTTATTTCAGCATGATTTCAGTGACCAAGTATAATATAGTTTTCCTTTATTTTTTGCATGTATAGTATTTTTATTGGGTATTTTCCTATCCTATGCATGAAGGGTTAAAAACAAGAAATTCAACTAAATTCCAGAAGTTAACAGTAGCTACCTCCTTATCATACTCCATGATTATGAACATTAGAATAATGTAGTATTTCGAGTGTTGCACCTCACATACATCATTGTAGAAATTCTTGCTATCATCCCTGTTTGAACATGACAGTCTGAGGCAGAGATCTAACGGTTTGCCTGAAGTGGCATAGCAAGTTTGTGGTTGTGGTTAACATTTGAACCAGAGACTTCCTGGCTGTCAGATCACATTCGAGGCTACAGCACCTCTCATATACAGCAATCAAATTACAGATTGTATCTGTCTTCACTAACTGAAATACAGTGGTACCTCAACATCCGAATGACTCGACTTCCGATGGTTTCGACTTACGAAGTCGACAGCCCCGGAAGTCTTTTCGCGGCGCGCGGATGTTCTGCACCTGCACAGAAGCGGCACGCACGGTCTGTGCATGTGCGAAAAGGGCACTTCAACAACTGAAGACTTTGACTTACAAAGAGCACCGCGGAACGGATCGCCTTCGTAAGTCGAGGCACCACTGTATAAAAATTATAGATAAACTGCACTTTTCAGGTCTACTATGGTGCAAAAACATGGGTCCATGTCGTTTTTAGAGAGCTAACTGAAAGAACCGTTGATTGTTCAAATCATTGTTCTACAGATATGTTCTGTGATTTGTTGACAATTTGCTTGGCGTCCTATGTAAAACTCATGAACATCAAGGAGGAGGAGAAAAAGAAGAAGAGTTTGGATTTGATATCCCGCTTTATCACTACCCTAAGGCAGCGTTTCTCAACCGCTGTTCCGCGGCACACTAGTGTGCCGCGAGACGCTGGCTGGTGTGCCGCGACGTGCGGCGACGAGAAGGGCGATTTTGCAGCTGCAAACTCCACCTCCCTGGGC
The DNA here is from genome assembly GCF_965207765.1 of Zootoca vivipara. Classification (NCBI taxonomy): domain Eukaryota; kingdom Metazoa; phylum Chordata; class Lepidosauria; order Squamata; family Lacertidae; genus Zootoca; species Zootoca vivipara. The sequence goes on along the minus strand of NC_142592.1, from coordinate 40,433,338 downwards.
GTCCTATTTCTTCGCCCCTTCTAGTTTCCACAGACCAATCAGCTTTCATTATTTCCATTTCCCCCATGCCTCACGTGACAGGATCATCCCAGAATCCTTTAGCCAAGATGGCAGCCCCCAGCAGCTAATAGTGCCGCACGTGTGTCTCTTTTTTGGAAAATCGAGCGGACTTCAAGTAGCTACTTTTAAAATATTCAATCTCCATCATTCAAAAGGTAGTTTGTTGCTAATTCACGGAGGCATGAAGACCAAATCGTCCTCTCACAAGTCCGAGAACACGCACAGGGTAAGATACGGGACGGCGGGGTCGGGTGGGGTGGATCAGAAACCCGGATCTTTTAAGAACTCGGCAGCGCTGACCCGCCGGAAAGCAATATTTGGCAAGTGTTTCTTACAGTCATAATTATAATATAGGGCGGCACAGAGTTAATTTTTAAAACTTTTTTAATGGTGGTGTGCCTCGTGATTTTTTTCACGGAACAAGTGTGCCGTGGCCCAAAAAAGGTTGAGAAACACTGCCATAAGGAGTCTCAAAGCGGCTAACATTCTCCTTTCCCTTCCTCCCCAACAACAAACACTCTGTGAGGTAAGTGGGGCTGAGAGACTTCAGAGAAGTGTGACTAGTCCAAGGTCACCCAGCAGCTGCATGTGGAGGAGCAGGGAATCGAACCCGGTTCACCAGATTATGAGTCTACCGCTCTTAACCACTACACCACACTGGCTCTCAATGAGATCATCTGATCCGGACTTCAAGCAGATTCAAGCATCTATTGTAATGTGGAATGTTTTGCTGACTGTACCACTTCAGATTCTATCAGGGGGAGGAGCTGAATGCTTTCCAGTTTTTCTTTTAACCCCCTCCCAAACTTTATTTCCTCAGGGAGGTTTTCTTTATTGAAAGAAACATCAAACATTGAGACAGAGGCTTTGCCCATATTTGTTTATGAGCTTATAACGGTGAAAGTTACAGATAGATATCACACCAGATTCCCAAGTTCTTTGCCCAAACAATTTTATGGAAAGGGAGAAAAGAGAAGGGGGTAATTCTAAAGCAGTCTGCGGACAATCCAAGAGGTTAAATGTAAACCTACAAAACAGTTATTCAAAGGCTCTACGGGATTTCGACACATTGTCCCCTCAGTACAAAATGCAAGCATAGGGCAATGAAGAAACATGTTCAGCAATTTATACTTTTTAATTACAGTACTTGCTACTAGCAACGTGCTTTGAGCCCTAAGGTACTATCTTCAAAGATATATCTGTAATTAAGTTTTGAATTCACTTTGTTTGGACTAAAACACCATTCAGCTTCATATCACATCCATTATAAATATCTGAATTATTACTCAATTAATTTTGCTATTTTAAGATGTTTACAAATTTCATGTTAAAAGTATGCCAAGTGATTTAAAATTACAAAATCTAAATAATAATGACAGATATGATATGAAGCTGACACTTCCGGTTCGTCGCGGCGGTGAGTAGGACGCAGGGACTTCGCGTGCCGAGGTCCCTGGCTTCTCGGAGGGGGGGGGAGTCCGCAGAGCGAGCGGACTCCCCGTAAAAGCATCGGATAGAGAGTTCCGATGACTTAGGCGTCCAGCGGCTGCTCCGTTCGGCGGATCCCCCGCCGCCCGAGAGCTCAATAGAGCGATCGTGAGCCGGCGGGGTTGAACCGCGGGAGCCATTTTGGGCCACATCTTACCTCCGGGAAGCGAAGCTCCGAGTCCTGACCCGGCAAGCGGCGGATTTTTCCGATTTAAATTAAAGATTTCCAAAGAAGTAAGTGGAACTTTGATCCAGACTTTAAATTTGCTGATTGGAAAAATAGGAGAGACTGTAAAGTAACGGAAGTCGGTCTCTTCCTAATGGGAAACTGGGAGGCGATCTTAAAAAAAAAAAAAACCTAAGCCGAACAACGAAAGAATTTGGAGTTGTGGACCCGAGAGGGAAAAAAAGACTTTTTTGGAACCATCTCAGCCCCTGAGTCCGGCACCCCTTGAGGTACAGCGGCATTAAGGGGAAGAGCGTTTTGACAGCTGTCAAAAGCTGTCAAACTGTCAAAAGACCGGGTGGATTGATTGCATTGTTGAACAGTTAAAAATTGTTTGAAAACGTGATAGAACCATTTAAATTGGAAGTAAGAACGGATTTGGGATTGAGTTAAGAACTAAGGAAAAGAACAGCCAAAATGGAGTCGATCGTCTGAGAAAGGAATTTTCCAGTACCCATTGTTCCCTACCCCCTGTTTATCTGCGGTTACAAGAAGTATGAAAACAAAGCTTTCTCGAGCCTTCCAGGAGACTGTGCTGAACTATTTGCTGTCATGGGAAGACTTTTACAAGGAACGGCAACATCTCAACTTATCGCCAGTCGAGACTGAAGTCCAAGTCCAGGACTTTGAGGATAATTTAGATTTGGAGTCTGCTGAATCTGAGACTGTGTGTGAGGAGAAACAATTGGATGAAAGTATTGATGAGGACTTGGACTATGACAAATTTGTTTGGGATGAAGCAAAATATGATTTCCAACAGGAAGAAAAACAAGCAGAACAAGAAGATGAGAGACAAAGGAACTTAAAGACTAAGGGAATTGAAGATCCTGGAGGGGTTAAAATGTGGAGTGGTGTTTTTGAGGGATGGGAAGGACAGGGGCAAGGGGGGGCAAAGGTCTGGAGATGGATTTGGGAAAGAATGGGTGTGGGGTAAAAACTTTAGTTAAAAGGTATTGTTTTGGTTTTTGAAAGACGGTTTTCGAAATCTTGGCATGATAATGGAAACGCTGAATCAATTGGGGGGAAAAGACTTAGGGAGAGGAGATGGAATGTAAAAAAGAAAGGGAAAAAAGTTATGTTCTCTTAAGGGAGCATAAGAATGGTTTGGGAAAAATTTTTTAAGTTATTGTAAATTTTTGTAAGTTAAGTGAGGTGTTTAGGCAAGAAAGCTGCCTACCCCCCTCTCCTTATTCTGAGGCACTCAGTGGCAGGGGGTGCCCAGATGGGTGAGGAGGAAATGGAACCTTGGAAGTGCTGTGCCCTGCGGGTTCCTCTTGTGGCAGGAGGGGACCTGTGGGAGGGCAGCATGAAAAAGGAGGAGGATTGAGTTAATATTATAAGATTAAGATTTGAAACTGAGTTGGAAAATTCGCCACAAGTAATCAGAATTTGTTAGGAAAACCATGAGGAAGACTATCGAGGGAGTCGCAATTAAAATGTTAAAATAACAAGAACTGGGAAGCTTCAACTTTTCCCAATTTTCTTTCTCTTTTTTTTCTTTTTTGTTTGTGGTGTTGTATGTTTGTAAATATGATTATGAAAGAGTTGGGGGATGCAAATCCCCATAACTCCTTCCTCCCTGTTCTCTCAGTGGCAGGGGGGGATAGGGGGGAGGAGGGAGGGGGGAAACTGAACTCAACTCACAATTGGACCCCTTTGATTCTTAAAGCACACGGGTTCCACTGGTGGCAGAAGTGGACCGGTGGGTGGAGGGAAAATGAAGGGACAGTGCTATATTGTATGTTTAGTCTGTGTCTGTCTTTTTTGAAAATCAATAAAAATCTTTTATATAAAAAAAAAGATATGATATGAAGCTGAACACTTTCAAAATTAAAACTGGTATGTTTTTTCTTTTAAAAAAAATCTAGTTTCAACATTTTAGATTTATTATCTCTGGTCTTACCCTAATACTTCTGGACTAGGCTTCCTCAAACTCGGCCCTCCAGATGTTTTTGGCCTACAACTCCCATGATCCCCAGCTAGCAGGACCAGTGGTCAGGGATGATGGGGATTATAGTCTCAAAACATCTGGAGGGCCAAGTTTGAGTAAGCCTGTTCTAGACTATACTGTCAGTTATCACAGACCAAACCTCGGCTCAAAACATGTGGAGAAAAATGTGGGTAAAAAGCGACACACAAAACTCACTTTGCAACATGTAAACATGTTCAAAAGATACCTTCTCCGGGAATTCAGACTGTTACTGTGCCAGGTGTTTCTCCAAACAAGATTCGAAGCAGCTAGCATTACTACACATGCTTGTTCAGAGCACTATGATCCGAATGTAATGAAAAATTCAATTCAAGGGTGTGGTGAGGAGTTTTTAAAAAGTGCCAAACATAAATGATGTATGTTTATCTTAAATCTTGTTTTTTGAACATGGCAACTGCTGACTCAGAGCTACTTCAGCCTTCCTCAATGAAATGATTTTTATAAGCCACACAAATTGGCTACCCCATCACAAAATGCAAGATTGTTAACCTGAAACAAGTTACCGTAGACATCCTGCAAATGCAGATTAAACTGCCTTCTACTACACAACCAAACTTTGAGAGTTGGGGAAAAGAGTTCAGGACAATTTAGAAATAACAAGGGTGTGTGGCCTTGATTCTCCTTGATCTCTACAACTTTCAATACCAATTCAATTTCCTGAATTGATTAAGTGGTATGGAAATGAGAGGCCTTGTAATTGGTGGTCCTACTTCTACTTTACTTGCAGCAACACTGCAACATGAGACTTCAGTCTCATGGCAATTATACTGTTAGGGTTCCACCTTGTCCCCAAAATTACTGAAGATCTTATAAAGCAGTCATTAGAAGATTTAGGCCAAGGAGTCATCAACACGAAGACAATATCCAATTCTATTTCACTGCAACTTCCAAGTCAGCCTAGATATGACTACCATTTCAATAATTAATTTTCAGAAAATTTGAATGCTTGGGGATAAACAGTATAACAAAGAAGATTAAAAGGGTACATTTCTGGATTTTGTTTACCAGCTGAGTAGCCAGTATAGCTTCCAAATGTGTATAGCCTTGATGTAATCAAACCAACTTTTTTGGTTTGTAAATATCTTAATACTAGATACAAACTGGTCTGGATCTAGACTTGAAGGGCCAGTACTTTTATTTAAGACACACATAATTGATATGAAAATAGTTGTATAGTATTTAGGATTCAAATACACAGCACATTGTATAGAGGGGCATGAAGTGAGACACAGGCAGGGGGGCCCATGGGCGTGTAGCTTGCAAACTGTTATCAAATGCCTGCCTTTCTCTACACGCCCAGTAAAGGAGGAGAGGAGTACAAGCTGGGTTCACAGGACCAGATAAGGGAGAAGGGTGTATGGCATTTGGAATACATGTGTTTTTGTAGTTAAGGAAATAAGGTGTTGGCCTGTTTTTGACTGTATAAAAGTATTGTAAATCCACAATTCTGTGTGCAGGTTGCGAGCTGATTGCACTGCACCATTTACTTAGCATATGCTGAGCAAATAAATCTTGTCGTATCCTGCCTGGCATGTTGCCTCTTTGTGTGGTTCCATTGCTCCTAATACCCGGGTGGGACTTAGGTCCTACAGACTTGGTAATGCATGACTATGCCTGGATTCAACTCCGTTTTTCAGAGTTTATGAACATGTCTGATTTCATTTAATGTGAACATTAACTTTAAATAACAATGAATTACAAGTCTTTAATGAGTCTCAGTCGTAAACTAATCATTTGTGAATACTGTATTGAAACAAAACAGAATACAATAAACACAATATTAATTTAAATCTTTTTATAGTTCTTTTTATGCAACTTAAAATCTTGCATTTGTATTCCATAGTTTTTTGGAGAGGAACAAAGCCGTGGCATTGAATTATATGTCAGTTCTACTTTTTTTAAAAAGTATTTCTTTTTTCCTCAGAGAAAAACAAAGGAAGAACCACTTCACAAATTCTCAAGTTTGCATTAGTTTTCGTAGGACATCCACACATACATGTAATAATGCAATGTGCATGGCAAGATCTGAGAAATATTCCTTCAGGGTACATTGCAGGGAAATCATGAAAAGGAAAATGGGTCAAACAAATACTAATTAACTCAATAAAATTATTATAATCAGGGCCAGCATTTCAAGCTTGGAATCCTGATCTTGCACAGAGCGAAGTGCACTGGCACTTTCACTGAAAACCCTAATGAAACATGCACAATGCCTTTTTTTTCCTTGAAAATTTCCCAGTGTCTTTACATTATGGCCCAAACCAAATAATATACATCATGCTAATAACAATAGCTGAAAATAGTTTAACAAAAATATTTGATGGGGGGGGGCTGGAAACAGAGCACATTAGCTTGACTTGTATGTTGTTTTTTAAAAATCAAAGTTATATTCAAAATTATTTTTATTTGAACACTTGACATGCATATATTTCCCTTGTTTACATTGGGAGAGCAGGTGGTGGTGCTTATTCACACTAATTTTAGCATTTCCAAAAAGCAGTGTATATTCTTTCAGTAGTATAGTAATCCAGAAAAAGGTAATATACTAGCTGGCCCGGCCACAAGTTGCTGTGGCCCATCCCTGTGATTGGCCGCACCCTGTCCCGCCCCATGACCTTTCCTGCCCCCTCCCCCACCCAGGAGAGCCCCCACCTCTACTCGACATAGTCTGCAAAGTCGAGCCAAGATGTTGTGGAGGGGGAAGCTTTCCTACCTGCAGTACCAGTGTAGCCGCTGCTAGAGGCCGCTGTTGTGCAACCTCTCCTGTACTCCCAGCACCCCCAGCTGTCTGAGTTTTACGTGGTTTGCATGGTCGCATGTGATGTTGTGTCCAAATTTCAATGCAATCGGTCAAGCGGTTGTGGAGAAAGGTCATAAAACACAAACATGGACCTTTTACATATATATATATATATATGGAATGACTGTTTGACTAGTATTGGATCAATTTATGAGGTTACTAATTAACCTTATGAAGCAATGAGTTTTCTGAAATGGCAAATTTTACATGAAAAACTACAATAGAGGGGAAATTTCCCAGAATATGGGGGGAGGGGGGCTATCACGCATCACTACTATCAGAGCCTGCTGATCTCAGGTTACAGTAAGAGGTCCCAAATAAATAATATACAGTGGTACCTCGGTTGTTGAAAGTAATCCATTCCGGAAGTCTGTTTGATTTCCGAAACGTTCAACAACCAAGGCACAAAGGCACAAAGGCCACAAATTGAAAGACACGCCGCGTAAGCCATTTAACTTCCAAGGAACGTCCAAAACCGGAAACAATTACTTCTGGGTTTTCGGCGTTCAGCTTCCAAAACGCTCAAAAACCTGAGGCTCCACTATAATCAAGGGAGCAAGAAGCTCCTGTGGCAAGCATACCCAGGGAAAGGACATAGAACCTTCTTGTAATGTCCCTTGTTATTCCTACCATTGTGCCTTGTTAGAAAGCCATACTCTCTGTGTCTCTTACTTGTTGCTGATGTTTGCAACACACCATATTTTTTGCTCCATAAGACGCACCTGACCAAAAGACGCACCTAATTTTTAGAGGAGGAAAGGCGGAAAGCCCTGGGTCTTTTGGGATCAGCTCACAGTTCTGCAGCTTTTTTTGCAAATGGGAAAAGCTCCATTTTTTGAGGATCAGCTCAAAGTTGTGCAGCTTTTTTGCAAATGGGAAAAGCCCCATTTTGGGGGGCATCAGCTCACATTTGTGAAGCTTTTTTGTAAAGGGGGAAAGCTCAATTTTTTTGAGGATCAGCTCAAAGTTGTTGAGCTTACCTTGCAAAGGGAAAAAATCCTGTTTTTATGGGGTTCAACTCACAATTCTGCAGCTTCCAGACAGATAATCTGATTAGATTATCTGTCACATCTTGCTGGGGAAACAAAAAGCCTCCATCTGCAGAGCATTTAACAATGGAGGCCCTGGCAAGGGGACAGGGCAGGACTGGGAAGGGAGCTAGCGTCTCTTATTTCCCTCCCCGATCTCTTGCAATCAGCTGCTGAGTGGGTTCCTTTCAACACCCTCTTTCCCTCTTGTTAGCCTTTAGCTCTTTCTAAAAACAAAACAAAACACGATCTGCCTTTCGCCCCTGTGCAATTTGGCTCCAGGGACCACACATTCATTCCATAAGATGCACAGACATTTCCTCTTACTTTTTAGGAGGAAAAAAGTGTTTCTTAGGAGAAGTAATATTATAAGGACAAAGGAAGAGTTTTGTCGAAGCTTATTTTGCTGCAATACAGTGGTACCTCGGTTCATGAACACAATTGGTTCTGGAAGTCTGTTCATAAACTGAAGCGAACTTTCCCATTGAAAGTAATGAAAAGTGGATTAATCTGTTCCAGGCGGTCCGCGGAGTACTCAACCTGAAGCGTACTTAACCCGAAGCATGGGTGTAATTGGTTCCGGAAGTCTGTTCATAAACTGAAGCGTTCATAAACTGAAGCGAACTTTCCCATTGAAAGTAATGGAAAGTGAATTAATCTGTTCCAGATGGGTCCGCGGCGTTCGTAAACCGAAAATTCGTAAACCGAGGTGTTCCTAAACAGAGGTTCCACTGTATATGAATATGTAATGCTTGGAAAGGGTACATAAATCCAGAGCACTGATGCTCCGTGCTCAGGCTTTGTAAGAATACTCTGCTGTGCCTAATTGCTGTCAGCAATAAACTTACTTTCTATTTCTTCAACTTCTGAGTTTGTGATCCTTGAGAAGCCATTGTACTAAGGTTCCCAGGTGCCATGCTACATTTCTGGTGCCGTGACTCGGATCACGTACCTAGGAACACACCACACTCCAACTCACCAAAATAACACAGGCCACCTCTTCTCCAATTCCCACACATTGAGTTCATAGGAAATTGCCTTATACCACTGGTCCATCCATCTCAGTATTATCTAGACTGACTCCAGGGATGGAGCATTTTGTATGCCTGTTAGGGAATAAATCTGGGGTCTTCTGCATGTGGCACTATGGCTGATCTGTGGCTCTTCTCTTATGATTTTGTCCAATAAAAAACAAGAACAAATATAAATGGTTCTCTCAAAACTTTGTTGAGGAAAGGTATACAGGACGCATGTTTCAAGGCCAAGGCTATCTCCAGTTGCATCCAGGATGTTCCTGACAACTAAAGCCAATATAGATAAACTTGTTGATGATTACAGGATTTTCTTGGAATATTTGCATCCTAACTCTCAATTTCAAATTGTAGCTGATTTGTCATACAAGAACTGGAAACTGGATTTGTCATACAGATAAATGTTACTTCATTGTCCGGCCTAAACAAATCCCAGGTGTCAGGTTGTGCAGGCTATGTGTTATGATACTAGTGCTTAAGATATTAAACAATTGACACATTAAGCAGTTTCCTGAACAATGCCTTTGAGTTCCTTAAAAACAAAACCTTCATACTAAAAAAATCTAAGAACCTGTTCTTTTCTAGCATTCTCCTATTTAATATTCACTAATGAAATATTTTTTTTGAAAAATTCTCACTATTAAGAAATTTGCTTACTACGCAAACTTACTAATTTAGTTATTACATTTATACCCTGGTTTTTTCTAAGGAGCTCAAGGTGCCATACATAGTACTTCGTCTCCCTATTTTATCCTAAGAAGTATGTGAGATAGGTTAGGCCAAGACACAGGTACTGATCCTAAGTTACTCAGAGATCCTCAACTGAAGAGCTGCTGGAAAAGGAAACTTTAAAGAAAAGTCCATACAACTACCTAAAACTGGGAACATTACCTGATGGAACTGCTCGGACCTTTAAAAGGATAAACAAATTGATCATCCTTCCCCGCCTATGCAATCAATGATAGCAGAGGTACTATGTCTTCCGACTAACTGGATCAAAGTAAAACCCAGATCAGAGCAACCTGAAGGCCTCCTTGATCAGTTGTTGTCATTATTATTAATTTGTTAGATTTATATACTAGCCTTCATCAAAAGATCTCAGGGCAGTTCACAAGATAAAACTACAATATAAAAACACAAGTACCAGTAGTTAAAACAACAAACCAGTAGTTAAAACAACAATAGCACCCTCTCCCACAAATAAATTAAAAAGGCTGTAGCATATTAATCAGTCAAAGGTCTGGTTAAAGGGGAAAGTTTTTGTCCGGCACCTAAAGATATATAACGAAGGCATCAGACGAACCTCCATGGGGAGAGCATTTCACTAATGGTGAGCTGCGACAGCACTTTTTCCCCTGGCGCTGTTGGGCCCACCCTCACTGAAATGTAGTACACCCACCTCATAGAACACCAATTCCACGAATTCTTACAAACTACCCCAGATTATCTTGTGTGGGACTTGTGTGAGGGGAAACTTAATAATTTGGAGTCTCAGGCAGAATTTGATCAAATAAACAATAAAAATGTCATTAAACAAAGGAAATTTATGACACAAGTGGGTCAAACATAGGATACTTCAGATTACAGTGGTACCTCGGTTTATGAACACAATTGGTTCCGGAAGTCTGTTCATAAACTGAAGCGTTCATAAACTGAAGCGAACTTTCCCATTGAAAGTAATGGGAAGTGGATTAATCCGTTCCAGACGGTCCGCGGAGTAACCGTTCATAAACTGAAGCGAACTTTTCCATTGAAAGTAATGGAAAGTGGATTAATCCGTTCCAGACGGGTCCGTGAAGTTCTTAAACTGAAGCGTTCATAAACTGAAACATGGGTGTAATTGGTTCCGGAAGTCTGTTCATAAACTGAAGCGTTCATAAACTGAAGCGAACTTTCCCATTAAAAGTAATGGAAAGTGAATTAATCCGTTCCAGATGGGTCCGCAGCGTTCATAAACCGAAAATTCATAAACCGAGGTGTTCATAAACCGAGGTTCCACTGTATGTTATTCCACTTCAGTTCTTTTTCAGTTGTTGCACAGCTGTTGCCGCTGAATTCTTTGGTTCTTAAACAAGGGGGTACTTCCTATCAGTTACACACCCCTACTCCTGAGGTACTCCAAGAAACAGACTCAAGGGATTACCACACCCCTCTTAATTGGTTTGGGAGTCTTCTCTTTCTAGAAGAATCTCTCCCTTCTGGCTGGAATGAGTCCTAAATATTCTGTATTCTCACATCTTCTACTTCTCCTGGCTCAGCCTCAGCATCCCAGTTAACTCGTGGTCTAATTACTCCTACAGAACGCCACACACTGTCCTTCACACTAAGCTCAGAGACTTCTTTCTCTAGCTTTTGATATATTCCTGAGAGTGGATGTTTCTACCCAGAAAAACTCTCTCTCCTCTCACCCCCTACCTATCTCCCAACCTACCAATTGTCTCTCCAAAATAGGGTTGCCAGACTCAATAGAGGCCAGGACTTCTGTGCCTTTAATTGCCCTGCTCTCTTTTGAGTCTGGAAATCTTAAAGAGAAACCAGTAGACCCTTTGATTGGAAATTAAACAAAGGGTCTGCTGATTTCTCTTTAAGGTTTCCAGACTCAAAAGAGAGCAGGGCAATTAAAGGCACAGAAGTCCTGGCCTCTATTGAGTCTGGCAACCCTACTCCAAAACATCCCCTTTTCAACTCCCTCTCCTGGAACCCCAACCAATCTTAACCTACCATTCATTTAACCATTTACTGGTAGCGAAAAAGAAAAACACTTGTTGACCCAACCTGCCCAGCAAAAACAAACTTTTCTGTCACAGGAGCCACTGCAGAAAAAGCCTGTTTCACGTGGCCACCCTCCAGACTTCTCATGGAGGAACATGAAGAAGGGCCTCAGATAATGAACATAAAAGCCTGGGTTGGTTTATATGGGGAGAGGCGGTCCTTGAGGTATTCCGGTCCTGAGCAGTTACTAGACTGCAATACACAACACTAACCAAAAAAAGTCCAAATAGAAGGAACCTGAATGTAACATCACTAGTAGCGTTATCTGAAGATTTGCAAGATGAAATTACTGTATTTTTTGCTCCATAAGATGCACCTGACCATAGGATGTACCTAGTTTTTAGAGGAGGAAAACAAGAAAAAAAATTGCTTTCTGGAATTGTCCTAGGCATAGCAGCCAACTCTTAGAGGCCTAAGTGCCTTTGCGCCCCCGCATTAAATATTTAAGGAAGCTTCTTTTGCAAAGGGGGAAAGCTCCATTTTTGAGGATCAGCTCAAAGTTGTTCAGCTCACCTTGCAAAGGGGAAAATCCTGTTTTTATGGTTCTACAGCTCACAGTTCTGCAGCTTCTTTAGGAAAGGAAAGGGACCTTTCTACAGTTTCCAGACAGATAATCTAATCAGCCAGTCACATGTCGCTGGGGAAACAAACAGCCTCCCTCTGCAGACAACAATTGAGGCCTACCGGTAGGCAAGGGGCCGGGGCTGGCCTGGAAGGGAGCTAGCTCCTTTATCTCCCTCCCCTATCTCTTTCAATCAGCTGCTGAGCGGGTTCCTTTCAACACTCTCTTTCCCTCTTGTTAGCCTTTAGCACGATCTGCCTTTCGCCCCTGGGCAATTCGGCTCCAGGGACCACACATTCGCCCCATAAGACGCACAGACATTTCCTCTTACTTTTTAGGAGTACTTATGAAGCGAAAAATACTGTACTACCTATTCAGGATAAGTAATGTAACAACTTAGGTAATGATATAACAAGAATAGGAAAGGAAGTGAAATAGAAAGATGCAAAATTTTAGTTCGTAAACCATTAGGCAGGAGCGAGGGAAGTCATTAGGCTCAGTTGAGCCAAAGAGATTTAATAAGAGGATATGTTACGCAATGCGATTATATGTAAAACTAATAAAAATATTATATATACACAAAGAAAGAACCTGAATATAAACACCAAAATGACGGTAATCTAGACTAGAGAGTGCAAAATAGATTCTGCATTATATTCATGATCTTCTCACAAAGAAGGACAGACTCACAAAGGAGTTTAGGACAGGCAATCAACGGGCATGTTTTTGTTGGCATCCTTCTGTCTCAAGAGAGTATGCCTCCAAGGGGTAAAGTCAAATTGCTGTGTTAGCAGAACCAAAGTGACCTCCCGGTGCACAAGCCTGGGCCGGGGGGGGGGGTCTTCTGCACCCATAGGGAAACATAACCCCTGCACAAACAAGGATTGCCTGTACATTAAATTATAGAATCTCTTCACTGATGTCTATGAGCAGCTCTATCTTCTGCTCCCAGAGTAATTTAAAACTAAATGACTTTGGATAGAAATGGCTTCTAGCCAAACAATGAACTGATCTTTTCTACTCTTTTTATGTTTTTGTCTTCCGGTTCCAGCCACACAATTCTACTCCACTGCCCCCACACAGTGTCTGAGTCTCCACAACCCATCCTATTGAGTCATTAAATGCTGGGGCAGGGTCCCCCCTTCCCTTAGATTTGTTCCTGACTATTTTTGAGCTTCTACATACCTCAGCATTACCTCGTCTGGAAGTACTGCTGTTTTGTGTTTCAGGAGTACAATTTTGGTGACAAAAAGCACAAGAATAGGGACACTTGAATCATCATTAGTAAATAACTAGATGACTACCCATCCATTCAACATAAATCAATGGTGTATTGTGTACTATGAAGTCATAATAATGAACCTGCATCTTGTATGATATAATCAAATGAAAGGTGATTTGCAAATATTTAGGTATGATGAGCACTACATATGCAGTCTTCGGTACACTGCATATTTTGATTCAGTCCAGAATTTTTCTTTATTACACAATACATGGCTTTTTGGTGATATAGCTTTATTAGTGACCCACTCTCCTCTCTTTACAGCTGTAGAAGTTTTCACTATTAACAGCAAGTAGTTGCTTAATCATTACAGTTTAATAAATTAATATTATAAATACCAAAGCTCAATGCAAATGACCATTTAAGGATACTGATAGACTAGCAGGAGTTCACAAACATCCAGCCATTACAACTTTCCTTTGCCTCCTACCGGTAGTTCTTAGCAAACTGAAGAGCACTTTGTGGATAGGGTTGCCAGACTCTATAGAGGACAGGACTTCTGTGCCTTTAATTGCCCTGCTCTCTTTTGAGTCTGGAAACCTTAAAGAGCAACCAGCAGACCCTTTGCTTGGAAATTAAACAAAGTGTCTGCTGGTTTCTCTTTAAGGTTTCCAGACTCAAAAGAGAGCAGGGCAATTAAAGGCACAGAAGTCCTGTCCTCTATCGAGTCTGGCAACCCTATTTGTTGAAGGGAAGCAACCACCTCTCATTTTATGCTGCAGATTGTGAAGGGGTCAAGGAACAGCAGGAATATCTTGCACTGCTCAGGAGACACTCCATATTTTCTCTACCTTCTCCAAACCACCCCAAGTTCCCCTTTATAAGCCAGGACAATTTCAGAAAGGGAAATAGAGTTGGTGCAAACAAAATAATGGTGGACTGTAAACCAAACTTTGTAGGCTTCTGAAGAAAATGTGTAAGAATTTGCCATTTAATGAACCACTCATTATTAAGACACTAGTATCTACTCTTTTTTCTCTATTAAAGTTTAGGAGTCAGAAATATAGACTATTAAAGTAACAGTAAAAAGTAAAGTATGTGTTTTGTTTGTGTGTGTTTTTTAAAAAGAAAAAAGTTCAAATCCCATCAGTACTCTGTGGAATATCTAGATAAAGAGAGACATTGGGAGTGATTCAGCTGAACAGCCATCTTAAATGCCCTGTGCTTTTGTCAATAAGGAAACACCCATTCTAACTTCACTCCGAAATTAAAAAAAACATCTACAGTATTAGCTTTGGATACAATAGGAAGGAAACACCCAGTGTTAAAGGTGGGTTTTTTTGTCAAAGTTTGGCAAATTGGGAAGGGGAAACTTGCACGCTACTCAGTGTTTTGTTTCAGCTTCAGGTCCACCAGTCTAAACTGATAGAGCTGATCAGTTGGACCCTGCAACCCTTGTTCGATAAATCAAAAATGTGTTCAAAATACAATCGAAATAAAAATTTTAAAAATAGTCCAGTAGCACCTTATAGACCAACAAAGTTTCTTCTGGTATAAGCTTTCGTGTGCATGTACACTTCTTCAGATAAACTGAAGCAGAAGTCACCAGACCCTTATCTACAGTGGGAGGGTGGGGTGGGGTATTTCTCAGAAGGGTAGTAGGAGATGGGTGATTGGCTCAATGGGTATGGTAAACCTGTTAAGGACTGCAAGTAATCCTATAGGAAAAAGCAAGGGATAGTATGCAGATGACCAAAAATAGCTTTAGCATGTGTAATGAGACAAGAATCCAATATCTCTATTCAGACCAGGTCTCTTCATAGTTTTCAGTTCGGTAATAAGTTGTAATTCAGCAACTTCTCTTTCGAGTCTATTTTTGAAATTCCTTTGTTATAAGACAGACTGCGTCAGACCAACACGGCTACCTACCTGAATCTAGAATCAAAATACAATATACTGGATAAATCAGAACACAAAGCCATCTCTGTTCAGTCACGAAGTTTAGCGAGTTTGTCTGCTCTCATCACAAAGTGTAACCTACTTTACAGGACTGTTGTGAGGATTAAGTGGGAAACATCCTCCCTTGGAGGAAGGGAAGAATATAAAAGGGGTGAAATAATTCTCTGTGGGATAGGCTAGCAGTTTTGCAACTGATATTTTCCCTTTAATTTCTATTATTTTTGCACTTTATATTATGTAGTCCAATTCAGATATATAATGCATATATGCAATGTTCATTGTTCTTGAAGTAATAGTAAAACATAACACAAACTACCAAGTATAAATCCTGTTTATTGTGAACGATTCACATTGCACATCACATATCCTACTGGGCTCATTTAACTAAAAACTGTATTGGTATATTTAGTGAAAAATAAACTTTAAACAGTTGGGTGATGAACACTTCCTTAAATAAAGCATATAGACAGAAACTTGAGACATGGTACCGGTATTTCCCTCTATTCCACCTCCCCACTTGGAACCACAAAGGCCCCAGGCTCTTATACGGAAGTCAGAGGTATGTGTGCACTTCCCCCTTTCATTCCAACCCCCCTCTAAGAATCAAAGATGGCTTGATAGAGGTATGGAAGGCGCACACACTTCCTATTTCCCCATAATAACTTGGTGTGCTTGCCCGTATTCCCAAGGAGGGACAGTAACAGAAGAGTATTCTTTTGTGCCCCATGGGGATCCCTTCACATGTGGGGAAACTGCACTTGCGCATGGGAGGATTATGCTTACACCCTGAAGCTTCATAAAAGACAGCCATTTTGAGCTTAACAGCAGTGCATTTTGAACTACAAAAACTGTCCAGAATACAAAGCTAGTTTTTTATGTATAAATATAGAAAAGCCACTCAAGACTATGAAACATATTAGAATATGAGAACTGGAGTGTGGTGGGATTACTTAGCTTTGATAATTTACCATTTTAGCAATAAACTAATAAATAAAAACTCCATACTGTACACTTATTCAAAGAAGTGGAATGGTCTCCCTTGGAAGGTTGTGGGCTCTGCTTCCTTAGAGATTTTAAAGCAGAGATTGGATGCCAGTCTTTTATGGATGCTTTAGCTGAGATTCCTGCATTGCAAGGGGTTGGACTAGATGACCCTTGAGGTCCCATTCCAACTCTACAATTCTATGACTCCATTAAATACATATTTTTATTTTCAATTTCCTGCACCTTCAGTCTTGCAATAACTGTATGAGAGTTCTTATTAGAAAAGTTCTAATTGGGCCGTTGTGACATAATAAACATTTATATAGTGCTTTTGAGTGTTCAACAAACTCAAAATACCTTAATCTGTGATATAACCAGGCCAGACATTCTGCCACCACGTAATAAAAGTATGCTTATTTATGCAGATCTCTCATTTAATATGAAAGTTAATACGAATAGGTGTTGCTGTTATGTAATAACAAGGCTTTTCCTTCCATTCTTCAAGTACCAACCATTACCTCCTTCAAACTCTGGCACAAAATTTCTGTCATCATCACTAAGATATTTTTACTTTTACAAGAGTAGACTAAAGGCACACTCCCTAATCATGTGCACACAACAGCCTACTGCTATGTTGAACCAACGAACAGTATCTCACAGTTGCTACTTACAACAACTGATCTCCTGGATGCACATGCATAAATCGGGGCAACACACACATTCAGATTTTATTCTGTAGCCTATCCTGAGACCACAGAGATCCTCAAAGAACTACCCTCCTGGTGGGCCATGACTTGCTTATCACATATTTGGTCCCAGCAGCAAGCCTGTTCCAAAATTAAATTTGGCAGCTTGCAGTCCATGAAACCAGAAAGGCAGAAAGCCAGAGTATTGTGCTGTCATTATTTAATACTACACAAATGGTGCTAGTGGAAAGGAGAGGCGGGTGAGAGAATCACATTTTTATGGGACATTGACATTTTTAGATCAGTGATTGTTTTTACTTTATGTATTGGATTTAGATCACATTTTCCTCCAGCACTAAAAGTATTCTGGAACTTTCTAAATGGGGACATGAAAACAACCAAGAAAAGTAACCCATCCCAATTATACTTCCTTCATCCACTTGAAATAAACATTTTAGTATGCTAACAGAACTAAAAAAGGTCCTATGACAGCTGTCTGATTAATCATAATGAAGCAGCAGCGGAATAAACCTTTCTTAAAAAACAAATAAAGAAGAATACATGCACAGAATACTGTAAGTTAAAACACTAACCGATTGCTCCGAATTCCAGCTTATTCGTCCTCGTGCGCTTAAAAACAAAGGGAACGGCAGCTCGCTCGGAAGCCTCAGCTCCTCGTGGCGCCTCTCCACCCCACGAGAGCTAGAGACGAAGATTTCTCGCGCGCTTACGCACTGCGCATGTCCGGGAGCCAGCACTTCCTGCCAGCAGAGAGGGCTCCTCCTCCTCCCGTCCAGACAGGCGGCGCGTGGGTGGGGGTGGGGAAATAA
Source organism: Zootoca vivipara (assembly GCF_965207765.1). Taxonomy (NCBI): domain Eukaryota; kingdom Metazoa; phylum Chordata; class Lepidosauria; order Squamata; family Lacertidae; genus Zootoca; species Zootoca vivipara. Next base: position 40,415,700 of record NC_142592.1, on the reverse strand, counting down.
GCAACCAGAAGCTACCGCTGGGGGCAGCAGAGCGCCGTAGGGAGCCTTAAGAGCAGCCGAGATCCGTGAGAAGCAGGTTGGAGGAATCCGGGAGAAAAGAAGAAGCCTTCCCCTCTTAACAAAACGCTGCCTGAGGTGACTGACTCCAGTTGCTTTCTGGTAAAACAGCCGTTGGTTGCCGTAGTTTCCGACACGAGCCCTGACTCGTGCCCAGCAGCCCTGCTCCCTCCCTGCCCTTCAGAGTCCGAGTAGTACCTGCGCGCGCGTCCTCCGCCGCCCGCGCTTTCGAGCTCTGCCCACGGTCGCTGCTGTCTGCCTCCGCTGCCGCCGCCGATTCAAAAAAACACAACCTACAGCATACGTTTGGCCGTTATGCAAATGAGCACCGATCTCTCCTCCCACTCCCTTTTGGCCACACCTCCTAATGGGAAGCGGGGGGCCGGATGCGCTGAGCTGCTTTTTTTTTTCCGCCGGCCAATCCGCATATTGGCCGTTTCAACAGTTATGCAAATGAACCACAATTATTTAGCATATTTTGCTCGTTGCTCCTCCCCCCCTCTAGGATTAAGGATATTATTGGTCAGCGCCCCGAGAGGCTGATAAGGGATTTAAGGTGGAACTGCAGTGCTCGCTTGTGAACTAGTGAGGACGTGGGTGTTGTTTCTGGGGCATATAAAGCGAACGGAAGTTAATAAGTTCTCCCTCTCTGGCTCAGCAGGCGCTGCTTGCTTGCAATTGTGTATGTGTGAGAATAATGGTGTGTTCCTGGAGGGAAGCTCCACCTTTTAGTCGGAGATGAGTCACTACCGTAGTCTTCAGCGCCTCTTCCCAACTGCAACTGCCAGATCAAAAAAATTAAAAGTAAAACAAGGGGCACTGCTGTTCTGTGCAGGCATAACATAAAAATGTTTGTTGTTAGGTATGTTTCTAGCAGCTGCTTTTTCCTTTTACAGTATCACAATAGTTTGTGCCCTTGACACTAAATTGGCTATAAATATTGATACTGCAGCTAGGTGATGTATCCATTTATTTTCTAAGACTACTTCCATGTATTTTATTTTATTTATTAAGTGTGACTTTTAAATTGTTTATCCATAATTACCTAGAGATGGAAAAAAGGTATACTAGGACATGAGTTTTAACTGTCTGTGTAAAGTTTATTATTTTAATTTGTACACTGACTTTATTTACAGGAGTTCTTTATGTTTTTCTCTGTCACAGAGCTCTCATTCCCCAGCATATGAAGTAGTTTTCCGTGCTAACAAGTCCAGTATTTTGTGAAGGAAGACAGCACAATATTTCACAAATTTTATGGATCAGGATTGCATGAATGTCATGGGCACTCGGTGGATGGTTACTGTGTCATGACTTCTGACTTGTGGTATTTTGTCAATATTTTTATTTGTCCTGAGTTTATGAACTCTCCCATTCTATTTAGTGCCAGAAAAGGAGTGCTAATCTGGCAATATTGGGGTGGGGCTGGTGCAACTCGCAGCTGCTCAGTTTTGTTCAATCCTGCTTTGGGGTGGAGGCACTAAATAAAACCATTATTTCTCTACAAATTCTGTAGTTTAGGGTTGCCTTACGTCTGGATTTCCCCGGACATATCCGTAATACCGTACTGCAGTTGGCAGCAGTGTCCAGGCAGAAATTGGGGAAATGTCCGGGAAAATATGGGCATATGGCAGCCCATGACAGCAGTGCCATTTTTGCAATTTTTCCGTAAAACTAGCTTTGTATGTGTATTTTTGCCCAAAAAGCTCGAAAACTTTTTTCACTATTTGAAATATGGCTATTCTATGTGTGCTAGTTCACTGCCATAAGCCTCACCTTCAGAACTGCCTGTGGTAATGCTGTTGTAAACTGCTCTGAAAATCATGTCAGGATGAATTCAGCCCAGTTAAGAAGTTGTAGGAGTACACAATACTGGAAAAAAGCATTTTTGGTGCACAGTGGTTGATCATGTGGAAAATACTTGAGAATCATAATTCCTGCCAGGTTCAGTATTGGATCGGCACTCCCAGCTGGCCTGCCCTATTGTGTGCAAACACATGAATGCCTCTTGAGAACAATGATTTCTTTTCTAAGCCATTACATGTTGACTTTTATCAGCAATTGGGGTATATACTGCATTAGAAATCGCCACCATTTAGAAAACTGCAGGCGTAACAAAAGGAGTGTTTGCTTACTTCTGCTTCTGCATTCGTTACAAAGCAGTTCATACTTCAGAATAGAAGTCTCAAGTCAATTCTCAAATTCAGTAGGAAAAAGGAGAAGAGAGTACTAAAGCTCCAATCAGGCACTCCCTTCCTGGCCCATGTGACGGAATGAATTCTGGATTGGTTTTAAATATGTAATAATTAGTTGTGTTGTGACTGTTGAATTTATTGAATGTTTTGAATGAAGTTGTTTTGAATGAAGCTGTTACGGTAAGTGCCACAATTTCAACAACAAAAAATGAGCGGTGCCCTTGACGGCTCAGGACCACAATACCTCAAGAACTGCCTCTCTCCATATGAACTGAGATGGATCCTGCAATCATCATATGAGGTCCTTCTTTTTCTGCCTTCTCTGCAAGAGATCAGGAGGATGGCAACACAAGAAGGGGCATTTCCTGCAGTGGCTCTCCAATTATGAAATGCTCCCCCCAGCAAGACTCACCTGGTGCCTTCATTGCATATCTTTAGATGCCAGAAAAAAATCAGGCCTTTGGCTGATTAAACCATCTATGGCCTTTTAAACTGTGGTGGGGGTATTGTTTTTGTTTGCTATTATTTTATGCATAGTTGTGTTTTTATATTGTAAACTGCCCTGTAATCCTCAAGAGAAGGCAGTAGAGAAATTAAATAAATAAATGACAAGATACAACAGTGGAACACCTACCAGCAGGGCTGTTCTGCCAGTGATAGTATGCTGGCAGAGTTCTGGGGAAAATGTAGATGCACAAGGGAGACACACTTATATTGCTTCAATGTCTGACAATGTTTTCCCTTGAACGGGAAGGAAGGAAACAAAATGTAGCTGCTTCCATGTCAGCAACCACCTTATTTCCATCTGCATCTTGAAGAATAGGATGCAATGTAACTCATCTCCCAGTCAGAGTGTACCATGAGCAGTATGTACCGTGTTTCTCATATTTTAAGACATGTCTTATATTTTTTTTTTTCGAAGAAAATAAGCCTATGGCTTATTTTCGGGGGTGTCTAATTTTTTGCCGAGCCACGACTGAGCGGGAACCAGCAAAGTGCGCGCTGCTGCCTTTGCCAGCTCCCGCTCTGTTGGAGCTCGGCAAAGCGCCGCTGCTACGGTACCTTTGCCGGCTCGAGCTCCAAGCCGGCGGCGGGCTGCTGCTTCGCGGCTTCTCCTCCTCCTCCTTCTCCTCACTGCCGCCTTTTTCGGGCTCCAGCTCCTTCTTCCCCACAGGCTCCTCCGCGGAAGGCCCGTCCAGCAGCTCGGCCTCTGAGTCGCCGCTGCTGCTGCCGCCTCTTTCTCCTTCTCCGCCGCCGCCGGGCTCTCCTCCTCCGGGCCCCTCGTCCTGGGCGGGAAGAGCGGTGGCGGGATTCTCGGCGGCCGCCAGGCTCTCCTGGGTCTCCTGCCTTCCCGCTCGCCTCACACGCGCGGCACACGAACAGGCAAGGCGGCGCGCTGGGCCGAAAAGGGGGAGGGAGGGGGGAGGGTGAGCGCAGACGCGCGCGCAGGGGAGGCTCCCTCTCACCGGGCCATGTGCGCGAGAGCGGACCCGGCGGCGAGTCTCGCGAGAGGGGGCAGGGAAATTGAGCGGGACAGCAGCAGCCCGCCGCCGGCTTGGAGCTCGGCAAAGCGCGCACTGCTGCCTTTGCCGGGTCCTGCTCATGTCTTATTTTTGGGGTATGCCTTATATTTCGCAAGGTCTTGAAAATCCTGCCATGCCTTATTTTTTAGGGATGCCTTAAAATATGAGAAACACGGTATAAGAATAAAAGAAGAACTCTGCTGGATCAGAAGAAAGGTCCATATAGTCCAGCATCCTCTTCTCACAAAGGCCAGTAAGGTGCTTGTAAAAATGCCCACGTCCAAGAGCTAAACACAAAAGCCCCCCCCCCCAACTTGTGATTCACAGCAACTGATATTTAGAGATATACTGCCTCTGACACTGAAGGTTATGCTTCCCAAGGAGCCCATGGTGGCAAAGAAAAGATTAGCAAAACAATACAATTCAATAAAACTAAATTTAAAGCTTAAACATTTCATACGCTAAGCTAATAATATCAAGGTTCCTTCTGAATGTTAGTAAGAAAAGAGACAGACATACTTCACCAGGGAGAGCATTCCACAAATAGAGAACTGGCACCAAGAATGCCTTACCTAGGTTAGCACAAACTGGTAGCACATAGCAACACCACTACCACCAACAGCCTCCTTTGCTGACCATAGGACCCAAGATGGTTGATAGTGGGGAAGGCATTCATTTGGTTACTTGGGTCACAAGCCATTTGGGGCTTTTTGCACTAGTATTGACAACTTGAATTGGACCTGGTAGGCACTGCAGCACTTTTTAAACCAATGACATAAGATTCCATTAGGTTGTTCCTGCCACCAACCTAGCAGCTGCATTCTGCACTAGCTGCAGCTTTGGAACGATCTTCAAACATAGAATGTGCATTGTAGTAGTCAGGGCAAGTCACTAGAGAATGGACTAGTGAGACCAGTCTTCCTCAGGTAAGAGTTGCCATAGCTGATGAACCAGCCCACAGAAAACACTTTGGACTTTAGTGACAGATTGGAACCCAATAGTACTTCCATAATATGAACCTCTCTAAGAACCTCTTTAAGGAAGAGTCCATCCCCTCCCATAAAAGGCTGAGAAATCAATAACTGGATTGTGCTATCCTGATTCTCTCCCAATAAACGTCATCACTCGGAGGTAACCATTATTGGTGCTAAAACTGGGCTTGAGACCACACAAATAGATGTAGAATAGTGTAGGGAACTAGACCCAGCGTCTTTACACAACCCTACCCACCTGTCAATCGCATGACATCAGGTAACCTATTTCTGCCTGTTACTCAGAATCGATCTGTGCAAGCAAAACAGCCTGCAAACTGCCTATGATCAGCTGGTAGTCTGAGAGTAGGGTACTTTTCAGTATTTGCAATGCCCTGTGTACAGTGCTTCCAAAGTGCCAGCAATCAGCTGATTGATCAGCTTTTCACATTGGTGGTGCCTACAAAGCAAGCAGCTGATTGGCAGTTCCTAAAAACTCTTCTCATCTATATGCTATCTTCACTTGCCCCACACCAAATAGGAAGGCCTGGTGGGCCTAACTAGGCTAGTGGGTCAGAGTTCTTCACCCTGATCTAAATAATCTGCTTCCTTCTGGCATACCTGTTGCTGGCCAGCCACTAGCCTATAGATCATATACAAATCTACATAGAAGTTACTACAGATAAAGGTTTTTAATAGCCCAATAGGTGGGGAAACCTTTTTGGTGTTGCTATTGTTAAACAGTTGCAAATTAGAAACACTTTCCTATCTGCTGCAAATTACACCAAGATCTACTGGTACCGTAAATCTGGATGCACCTTTCCCCACCACTGCTGAAGACATACTTGGTAGGTATGTGGGAGAGGACCTTCTCCGTGGCTGCTCCCAGACTTCAGAGCTCCCTTCTTAGAGAAATTAGTCTGGCTCCCTCCTTGTCCTTTCATGGAATTCTTGTTCCAATAGGCTTTTGGGAACTGACTTGTTTTAGGAATGGGCTGGTGCTATGATGATTTTATTGTAATGACCTGTATGTTTTAATAATTAAAATTACTCTCAAATCCAATATGCATTTCTGTATGCAGATTTATTGCCATTTTCATATGAGTAGCATATGATGCTTGTCTTGTGAATTGCTACTTGCCTTCTTGTGACCTTTGATCTAATTGGAGATACTAGAAGAAAGCATCTTGCATCTACTGTCCTTTTGTTTGCAGAAACTAAGGCTATAATCCATCCGCTTACCTTGGAGTAAGTAGCAATGAATGGAGTAGGTCTAGCTTCTGAGTGGACATGTATAGGATTGCACTGTAAATCGTATGCTTTTGAGTAAATAGATTTTCTTTCCACTTTATAAATGGTGTTGCATGTACTGGTGCTCTTGCATAAAATTCACCTCTCCTACAGAACTCTAGTTCTACTTTGCAGCTCAAAGAGAGGGCAGAGACAGATGAATGGGATATCTACTATCCAATAGGCCAGGCTGCTTCATTGGGAGGCAAAAGTTTCAAATCATGTTAAAACTTAGAAATCCTGTCTTTGGACAGAAGGAGATAAATGCTAGAACTTTCAAATCCTAACTTTTAGCAATATACTGAAACAAATTCTTGTCATTTGGTTGGATAACTGCTACACACAGATGAATTCCACACACGTTTGTACTTCTGGTTCTCTCACCTTTGCAATATGCTGGCATTCTGCTCATAGACATTGTCTTATGGTGGCAGCAACTGTGTGGCCTCCACCAGTAACATTTCTAATTCCAATCTTGGTAGATGCACAACAAGCATTGCTTGGTTGTAGGATGCCCTTTGCTGCTCTTTAATCGGCTTCTGAACATTTGCTGTTTTCTTTCACTCTTGGAAAACCTTGTAGAAATATTGGTACTAAGCTGCATACTGCAGTTTCACAACTGATTTTTTTTAACAATACTGTCTGGCACTGGTTTGTGCTATAATAACAAAGCACCTCCCCTTCTTTTATATGTATGAGTAGACACACTCACCCTCATCACAAACTCCTTATATTTTTGACAGTCCATTTGCACATGTAAAGAACTATTCCTATTGTTTTCATTCACCAGGAACCAATATTAGAAGGGTAAAAGTAAAGGGACCCCTGACCATTAGGTCCAGTCGTGACCGACTCTGGGGTTGCAGTGCTCATCTCGCATTATTGGTCGAGGGAACTGGCATACAGCTTCTAGGTCATGTGGCCAGCATGACAAACCAGAGCAGCACACAGAAACACCGTTTACCTTCCCGCGGTAGTGGTACCTATTTATCTACTTGCACTTTGACGTGCTTTAGAACTGCTAGGCCCCTTCATGGATCAATGCCTTGTCGTGGCGAAGGGGCTTGAATAACTCTGAGAAGCTATGAGCTATGCCATGCAGGGCCACCCAAGATGGACAGGTCATAGTGGAGAGTTTTGACTAAACGTGATCCACCTGGAGAAGGAACTGGCAAGCCACTCCAGTATCCCTGCCAAGAAAACTCCATGGACAAAGACAACAGGCATATAAAAGTTATGACGCTGGAAGATGAGCCCCTCAGGTCGGAAGGCGTCCAACATGCTACTGAGGAAGAGCGGAGGACAAGTACAAGTAGATTCAGAGCTGATGAAGCGGCTGGGCCAAAGCCGAAAGGACGCTCAGTTGCGGATATGCCTGGAAGCGAAAGGAAAGTCCAATGCTGTAAAGAAAAATATTGCATAGGAACCTGGAATGTAAGAACCATGGATGGAGGTAAGCTGGATGTGGTCAAAAATGAGATGACAAGAATAAATATCGACATCCTGGGCATCAGTGAACTAAAATGGAAGGGAATGGGCGAATTCAGTTCGGGTGACTATCATATCTACTACTGTGGGCAAGAATCCTGTAGAAGAAATGGAGTGGCCCTCATAGTCAACAAAAGAGTGGCAAAAGCTGTAATGGGATGCAATCTCAAAAATGACAGAATGATCTCGATACGAATCCAAGGCAGACCTTTTAACATCACAGTAATCCAAGTTTATGCACCAACTACCGGTGCTGAAGAAAGTGAAATTGACCAATTCTATGAAGACCTACAACACCTTCTAGAAATGACACCAAAGAAGGATGTTCTTCTCATTACAGGGGATTGGAATGCTAAAGTAGGGAATCAAGAGATAAAAGGAATAACTGGCAAGTTTGGCCTTGGAGTTCAAAATGAAGCAGGGCAAAGGCTAATAGAGTTCTGTCAAGAGAACAAGCTGGTCATCACAAACACTCTCTTCCAACAACACAAGAGACGACTCTACACATGGATATCACCAAATGGGCAGCATCGAAATCAGATTGATTATATTCTCTGCAGCCAAAGATGGAGAAGCTCTATACAGTCAGCAAAAACAAGACCTGGAGCTGACTGTAACTCAGATCATCAGCTTCTTATAGCAAAATTCCAGCTTAAACTGAAGAAAGTAGGAAAAACCACTGGGCCAGTAAGATACAATCTGAATCAAATCCCTTATGAATACACAGTGGAAGTGAGGAACAGGTTTAAGGATTTAGATTTGGTGGACAGAGTGCCTGAAGAACTATGGATGGAGGCTCGTAACATTATACAGGAGGCAGCAACGAAAACCATCCCAAGGAAAAGGAAATGCAAGAAAGCAAAATGGCTGTCCAACGAGGCCTTACAAATAGCGGAGGAGAGGAGGCAAGCAAAATGCAAGGGAGATAGGGAAAGATACAGGAAACTGAATGCAGATTTCCAAAAAGCAGCAAGGAGAGACAAGAGGGTCTTCTTAAATGAGCAATGCAAAGAAATAAGAGGAAAACAATAGAATGGGGAAAACCAGAGATCTGTTCAAGAAAATTGGAGATATGAAAGGAACATTTCGTACAAAGATTACCATAATCAAGGACAAAAGTGGTAAGGACCTAACAGAAGCAGAAGACATCAAGAAGAGGTGGCAAGAATACACAGAGGAATTATACCAGAAAGATATGGAGGTCTCGTACACCCCAGGTAGTGTGGTTGCTGACCTTGAGCCAGACATCTTGGAGAGTGAAGTCAAATGGGCCTTAGAAAGCACTGCTAATAACAAGGCCAATGGAAGTGATGATATTCCAGCTGAACTATTTAAAATTTTAAAAGATGATGCTGTTAAGGTGCTACACCCAATATGCCAGCAAGTTTGGAAAACTCAGCAATGGCCAGAGGATTGGAGAAGATCAGTCTACATCCCAATTCCAAAGAAGGGCAGTGCCAAAGAATGCTCCAACTACCGCACAATTGCGCTCATTTCACACGCTAGCAAGGTTATGCTCAAAATTCTACAAGGCAGGCTTAGGCAGTATGTGGACCGAGAACTCCCAGAAGTGCAAGCTGGATTTCGAAAGGGCAGAGGAACCAGAGACCAAATAGCAAACATATGCTGGATTACGGAGAAAGCTAGAGAGTTCCAGAAAAACGTCTACTTCTGCTTCATTGACTATGCAAAAGCCTTTGACTGTGTTGACCACAGCAAACTATGGCAAGTTCTTAAAGAAATGGGAGTGCCTGATCACCTCATCTGTCTCCTGAGAAATCTCTATGTGGGACAAGAAGCTACAGTTAGAACTGGATATGGAACAACTGATTGGTTCAAAATTGGGAAAGGAGTACGACAAGGTTGTATATTGTCTCCCTGCTTATTTAACTTATATGCAGAATTCATCATGCGAAAGGCTGGACTAGATGAATCCCAAGCCGGAATTAAGATTGCCGGAAGAAATATCAACAACCTCAGATATGCAGATGACACAACCTTGATGGCAGAAAGCGAGGAGGAATTAAAGAACCTTTTAATGAGGGTGAAAGAGGAGAGCGCAAAATATGGTCTGAAGCTCAACATCAAAAAAACCAAGATCATGGCCACCGGTCCCATCACCTCCTGGCAAATAGAAGGGGAAGAAATGGAGGCAGTGAGAGATTTTACTTTCTTGGGCTCCTTGATCACTGCAGATGGTGACAGCAGTCACGAAATTAAAAGACGCCTGCTTCTTGGGAGAAAAGCAATGACAAACCTAGACAGCATCTTAAAAAGCAGAGACATCACCTTGCCGACAAAGGTCCGTATAGTTAAAGCTATGGTTTTCCCAGTAGTGATGTATGGAAGTGAGAGCTGGACCATAAAGAAGGCTGATCGCCGAAGAATTGATGCTTTTGAATTATGGTGCTGGAGGAGACTCTTGAGAGTCCCATGGACTGCTAGAAGATCAAACCTATCCATTCTTAAGGAAATCAGCCCTGAGTGCTCCCTGGAAGGACAGATCGTGAAGCTGAGGCTCCAATACTTTGGCCACCTCATGAGAAGAGAAGAATCCTTGGAAAAGACCCTGATGTTGGGAAAGATGGAGGGCACTAGGAGAAGGGGACGACAGAGGACAAGATGGTTGGACAGTGTTCTCGAAGCTACGAACATGAGTTTGACCAAACTGCGGGAGGCAGTGGAAGACAGGAGTGCCTGGCGTGCTATGGTCCATGGGGTCACGAAGAGTCGGACACGACTAAACGACTAAACAACAACAACAACAGAACTGCTAGGTTGGCAGGAGCTGGGACCGAGCAACAGGAGCTCACCCTGCTGTGGGGATTCGAATCGCCGACCTTCTGATTGGCAAGCCCTAGGCTCTTTGGTTTAATCCACAGTGCCACCCACATCCCTATTGTTCACTAGAACTGGTGTCAATGAGTCTCTGTTGCCATTTTTCAGGAGACCAATAGATAATACAGGTTTGGCCTGGCTGCAGCCTATGCACCACCACTTTGATTGTGTTTGTTGATAAGAAATTGTTTTTCTTGTCTTCTTGTTTCCTTCAACAACTACTGCCCCAGGTCTTCTTGCCCTTCATCTCTGCCATGCAATGCATCAGATGATATTCGACTGGGATGGTTGTGCACAAACCATCTTGACTTTATCACTTTTTGCACAATGATGATACTCTGCTATCCATGGATCACCTCTTTTAATGATTCTCATAAATTGGACTTAGTACATTGTCTGCATTCCTTTCCTTGGTATTGCTGCTGAATTTGCTTTTCTCTTCAGCATTGTCTTGATTTAAATGTGATTCTGGGAATCTGCAGAAATCCTCCACTACCTCACTTGGCTCAGTAGTACACCGAATAGTCACATTTTCTTGAACCTTTTATTTTCTATCCTCATTGATCACAGATGTAGTTTGAGATACTGGTGCCCTTCCATGACTGAATATGCCTGAAAAGAAGTCATCCAGGTGCATGGATAGAGTTATATGTTTGATTTCTGTACATTTCAAGTCCTTGAAATAAGTCTCACTGAAAGCACTGCTGGCTGTAATACCACCATACCCATAGAATGGAACCATCACAATGGAATCAAACGAGAAACTTTAACTATGTATTTTATAAGGACTGGAATCATTTGTTGATTACTTCTAGTTCCAGGAACAACTTTTGTGTTGACAGTATTGTTTTATTTACCATTTACCACTGCACCTTTGCCAGAAGGAAGGACCAGAAGGAAGACAATTAACAACAAAACACAGGTGGCAGTGGCAAATACTAAAAACCATTATATGTAACTAAATTATGTCTTGGGGACGATTTGTTGAAATAAGGCTTCGAACAGGCATCTAAAACAGCGTAGTGAGGATGCCGGTCTAATATTACTGAGCAGGGACTTCCAAAGTACAGGTGCTGCCTTTTGTTGTTGTTACTTGACCTTTATACAACTTAGAATAATATTGATGAAATACCTTTATCATATTTCTCTTATCTGTTATTCCAGCATTTCCATATTGTAACTTCAATATCACTTTCCTCTCTTTCGCCTTCCGCAATTCATGTGCCAACCATTTCCCCAGTTTGTTGTTAGTAAATTAAAAAAAATGTTTAGCAAAATTCAGTTTTGTTTCTATCTCCAGCATTGTTAACATAGAAAACTGTCCCTGCAACATCTTAATTTGCAAAGTATAATATTTATTTTAGTTGGACATCATTCCAGTTCTTTTTCTTTTTCCTAATTTCAGACAAAAAATGTGCTTTCTCCTGTCTTTCTTTTGAGTAAAGAATTATGTTATATGAAATAATCTCTTATGAAAGCTTTAGTCTCATCCCTATGTCTTTATCTAAATTATTCTCAAATAATCATTTAATCTTTGTTGTTGTTGTTGTTGTAGTAGTAGTAGTAGTAAAAGTGTTTCATTAAGCTTCAATCTAAAGAAACAAATTTTCCTTTTGGAAGTCATAATAACTGGATTATGATCTGAAAAAGTCTTTGGTAATATGTCAACTTTGTACACCCCAGTAGCCAGCATCTTGGACAACAATGTAATATTTATTCTTGAGAAGGATTTGTGTCTTTCAGGGAAGTATGTAAATTCATTTACACCACCATTTTTAATTCTCCTGATGTCAGCAAGTTCCAAATTATCTATCATATCAAAGAAAACTTTATATAGTTTACCCTGAGAAATTTTAATATTTTTCTCTGAAGTTCTTATTGGGGACATTCCAGTCCCCAATTCAGTTCCCTATTCCAGTCTCCCATAAGGCAATAATTTTCATATGAAAAATCCATCAACCTGTCTCTTAAGTCTTTTATAAAATACTATGTCTTCATTTTGGGCCTACACCCAAAGTTTTATTCCCTTGGATATTAACTTCCACCGGAATATATCTACCTTGTGGGTGCTGCTTCAGTGCAATCAAGATAGCATTCTGCCATTCATTAACTGGCAGGGCTGACGGTCCTGGGTGCTGTTGTGACCTTCCTCTTAATATCAAATGTACCATGTACCTTCTGTGTAGGATCTTCCATTACTATCATTTGAGTTAGTTTTCCTGGAAGGGGTTAATATGCTACTGTTGGTGTACTATGATTAGCTGTAGAACTAGTTACTACATGTATATCCTGCCTTATCTCAAAGGAGCTCAATGTGGTTCTCCCTCCACCTATTCTATTCTTACAATGCTGTGCTGTCATGGCTGTATAGGAATTGGTGGAGGCAGTGTTTTCTGGTGTTTCAATTTATTTCAGTGGGAATGTAAACACACCACCTCTTTTGCCAGCATAACATTATGACATTGTTGGGGTCCTGACAAAGTTCTGTGGAAGTTTAGGATTCTTAGTTCTGCTCCTTCCCTGACATTATCCAATGCTGCCTGCTTTTGGGGGTTTTTTTCTCCCCACTGGGGGAGTTCTGATACAACTGAACATTTTCAAGCTCCATCAGCACTGATTTTGTCACGCTCCCAGGGTTCCCAGCTGTCATAAGATGACCATAGATCTCTCTGGTGAATCATGCTGCTGATGTTCATCAACACTTTCAGAACTGAGTTACTCTTCGCCACACCATTCATGAATAACAATGCGCCTTACAAGCATTTCCTTAAAAGCTTTGTGGAAGATGAAGGGGTACAGAGGTGTCTATTTTCAGCTGCACAAGGGATGTGAAAATCCAAAAAGAAATTTGGGTTCAATTATGTTTTCAGAAAACAAGTAGTAATTATCATTGAAAAGCCATCTGCTCTTTTGAATTATGGCAAGTTCTGATGTGTGCTCCCTTTTCTACAAAATGATTGATTTCTTACTTACATGGAAGATGCTGGATGTTTTTTGTCATGCATAGTACAGTCACAGTGCACCATAGGTATAGGATACGTGAACAGGTGGTTTTGCACAGGTTAATTTTGATCTCAATATAAAGAAGTGCAGCGAGGTGCCCCAATGGCAGGTTCCCTCATTAAGAGCAGAGCCATGGGGAGGGAAACCACACTTGGTCAGCTTTCTCGCACAATGACCCAACACCGCCAGCTGGCCGCTGCTCCACTCCTGGGCCTGACAGGGGGTGGGGCAGAAGTGGCAGAGAAGCAGCAGTACTGTAGTGTTGCCATCCCTGTCCTCTGCTGGGCTGCAATACGCAAGGAAGCCATGGAGACCTGCCAGCCTACTTGATCTTAAATCAGTGGTTCTCAAACTTTTTCTCTGGGCCACACTTTCAGAATAAAAATTTGCTTGTGCCACACCATTTTTTAGTGATAAGAAATCATTGGAAAATGAAAACGAAACAACTAGCAGTGCTTGATTATGAAAAGATAGCTATCCATAGTGTGTGTGTGTGTGTGTGTGTGTGTGTGTAACTACACTGAAATATTTAAATGTTTCTTTGATGGTCCTTGAATCTTCCTGCCACACCTTTTGAGAACCACTTTCTCAGTTGCAAGCACATCAGTAGGATTTCTGAAGGTGTTTATTTTGATAAGGTGAATGAATGAATGAATTTATTAATATGGTCGCAGACCAGCATCAACACGCACAATATCACAGATCATAAAACATAACAAAAATACAAAGGGCAGTGTGAATATAACAAGGATTTAAATATGAAATTAAAATTACTTATTAACGAGCCCCCTGTAGTTAACATTTAGGGGTTGGATCATTACAGGATACCACTTGCTTCCTGCAATTGATTGCAGACACACAAAATTTGGCTACATTTAATGTAGTCTTGGGATTCTTGTCCTCTAGCAGAAGTTTTAAACTATGATGTTCAGATTCTTTCAATGACTTTTGCAAGACAGGTGTAATACAAGTCAAACGTATATCTTCATACAAACAACAACGTAAAAGTACATGTGAGGCAGTTTCTACTTCCATAGAGCCACACGGGCAGACCCGTGCTGTATATGGTTTACCTTTTGATAAGGTTCTCTTACCTGGGTACCTCTAAAGTCACATCCTCCTTTTCTTCCCAACCACACAGGTAGGAAAAATTCTCTGATTTATGGCAGAATTTACACCTTGTCCCATAGTTAAATATATTTAAACAATAGTAGCTTGTAAACTGAGAAGAAATACATTTCAGGGGTTAAAATTTGGGTTCTGGTATAATATCTGAAGTGTTCACATCTGCAAAATTTGTTTTCTTCGTGCATGTAGATTATGAAAAAATTATTTGTGAATAGTTACATGACTCGGTGTTTAAACCTTTGACTCCCATTTTTTTGCTAGATGGTTGCAGGGGTAGCAACCAACCTACTTCATTAGTGAACATTTGTTTAAGTCATTTACAGAGTACCAGTTCCTTGGAGTCCCTGGGGCAAGTATTGATCCTGGATTAGATTTTATATCGACTGTGAATGGTCTTGGACCAGTCACATTTCTCCAATCTGTGAAATGGGAATAAAAATTACCAACCTCCCCAGAGTTTTTCTGATGAAGAATGAGACTGGATTTAAAAAACAACAACAAAACTTTGCATACTTAATGTGATGACTGAAGATAATTAGAGCAATAAACTAGGATTAGAGAACAGCTGCACTAGAAATGAAAAATGTATGTCCCTCTGATAGTGGTCAAAGCAAGACCTTTGAGACATTTTGTTGCAAAACATTAGAGCAAGGTGAAAATGGAATTAATCCATGGTATTTTTTGGCTGCTCCCTGGTACAGATGGTTGCTTTGACAGGGGTACTATGGTAGCAAACAGCTGAAAGAAAGGAAATAGAGAGATGTTGCCATGGAAGCTAGCCACATGGAGAAGTGAGGGATGTTGCTTAGCAACTGTGAGGGCTTCAAGGCATGAGCATTCCACAGAGAGCTAGGAAAGCAACAACTGGAATGATTGGGGGAGGGGAGAATATTGAGTTGAAGGGCACTGAAACAGTCTTAGGTATGGGGAAAATGAAAAATGGAAACAATCCTGAGGGAGGAAAAGTAGGTTCCTAGGGGGAAACTAGTACCACTAGCAGAAGTGATACCGTAGCGAAAGTAGTCTGACTTTACAATGAAACTTTGATGTAAGATGCTAAAAGTTGGTATGCTTCAGTCTGCTGCGCCATGCATTTGCCAACATTATTTTCTTCCCAGAAGAATCACCAAAAGGAAAGGGATAGTACAACATCACAGACAACACGGAGACACATCTGGATTCTTCATAAACTGTTTCTTAAAGCCTTTTCATATAATCAATATAAATGTGCCAAATTGTGTTGTATCCTTTGCACAATACCTCTACAAGTCCCTGGACCAGTCTAACTGTACAATTAACCCAAATTGTTGCTTGGTCTGAATGTGGTTTTAGAGACAACTTCTAGAGAGGTAGCCACTGTAGTTTGTTGCAGCAAAAAGAACGGCCAGGGGGCACCTTCAAGACTAACATTTATGGCATACAGCTTTCATTGTGGGGAATGGTGCCAAAAGGTGAGTGATTGAAATTCCTGTGCACCCTTTGTTTCTAAAGGTGTATTTGTAGTGACAACTGGTGACTGTATGTTTGTGTTAAGAAAAAGAATATTAGCATGAGTACATTTTCAGTGGCATGGTTCATATATGAAAATATAGAACAATCACCTCTGGCCATGCACAGGGGGTCCCTCGCAGGGACAGCTGAATAATTGCAACCCGTCTGCATTGTCTGAGATTAAGGAGAACATATTTGACCTTTGAGATGGGGGCATAGGATGTCAGTGTGACAGCCACATGTATGAGACATTTCATTTTTGAAATTCACTGATTAAACCCATAAGAAAACTAAGCAAACCAAACAAACTGCAAGGTTAAAGTTTTGGATTGAATTACTGAGAAACCACAACAACTAGGCTTCTTGCTTATGAGGGTTGATGAGAGAGAACAGTTGTATCATCCTGTACCTAATGCTTAGTCTCATGCTATTTTTCTAAATAATGTAATTTGGCAACCCACTACTCCCAGTCCTCCTCCAACCATTAGATAGTGCAAGATAGCAGGTAAAATCACAGGTAAAAATACCCCCCAAGACAGGGCATTATGGGGGAGGGGAAGCTTTGATTAGTGGGGGAAGGCTTCTGGGGGGGGGAGCAAGCTGCTACCCATGCAAGGAAGCATCCTCCTCCTATAAAATCAAGAAGACTAATGAACTGAAATGAAAGACTACTTGCAGTAGGAAGATTATCTCCTTAGCTGTGTCCAAACAAACCATTAAGGTGTTTCAGGAGTTGAGGATTAAATCACACTTGGAGGTTACATCCTCCAATAGTATGCATGGTCCTTGCCCCCCCCCCAATGGGTTTTGTGCACATGCAAAATTATGAGCATCAGCTCCATGCAAGGCTGGAACCTGGGGAAACTCTATGTCTGTCCACTGATACACATCTAGAACACCATCACAAATGCACAAAAGGATGTGGGTGGTAGGGATGTGTGACCACCAGGTGCTGCATAGTGAGGATGTTTCCCCTCTCCCACATTTTGAATGTATGTGGGAGGTTCAGATGAATCTCCTAAATATCTTTCAGACAGGTGAGAGTGCAGCAGAGTTCAATAATTCTGCCAGGCTGAGGCAAGGTGTAATTTTGAATTCCTGGCAGAAAGGAAAGTGTGAATGAACCATCTGCTGAATCCTGCTTGGAGTTTCAGCCTAGCAAAAAGCCCTTCCCAGGAAGTCAGCTTCAATGAGTTTGCTTTCAGTGGGTCTGTTTTCTCTCATCCCTCCCCTGAGATGTGTTTATTATGTTTGCAGGTGGGAGGTAGAGGAGGCGGTGCTTACAGGCAGCCGGGAATCTTGTTGCAAAGCTTGGAATGGAAGAAAATAGACTTTTTTAGTATAGCCATCTTTGGGCATTCTTATGAGTTTTAAGTACATATGCACAGGAGGGGCATGAGGTGAGTGTGCTACCTTCACCCCCCACTCCTTTGCAGTTCTAGTTGTTCTCCAACTCACAGAGGGCAAATGTACGAAACAATGAACACCCTGACCCTGTACTTATCAGGTTTCAGATAAAGATATAGCCTACAGCGATCATAAAAAAAAGACATTTCAAAGCATTCCATACTAAAATGAAACAATGAAAAATATTTTGAAACAGTAACTGGATATAGGTGCCATAGTTGCATGAGGATTTGGGGATCACATGCCAGCCACCTTCTTCTGTGATAGGTCACTGGGGCAATCTTACTGTTGTATCTTAGCAGAGACCCAGCAAGACTTAGAACACTTACACGTGTAATGAAAAACCAGGGTTCCTGGATTATAGTTTACTACAAGCAAGGAGCATGCTGGTGCATAGTGCCCAATTGCTCCTGCTTCACTCCTACCCCGGCGTGAGGCAACAGAAGCAATCCAGGAAGCCTTGGCTTCTCATTATGTCCAAACAAGGAATCTTGACTTGTTTCTCCCTAACAAGCTATGATCACTACTAGCCATCCTGAAGATATCATTTGGTATTGCCTTACGGATTAAAAGTAAAGGGACCCCTGACCATTAGGTCCAGTCGTGACCGACTCTGGGGTTGCGGTGCTCATCTTGCGTTATTGGCCGAGGGAGCCGGCGTACAGCTTTCAGGTCATGTGGCCAGCATGACTAAGCCGCTTCTGGCAAACCAGAGCAGCATACGGAAACGCCGTTTACCTTCCTGCTGTAGCGGTACCTATTTATCTACTTGCACTTTGAGGTGCTTTCGAACTGCTAGGTTGGCAGGAGCTGGGACCGAGCAATGGGAGCTCACCCCGTCGTGGGGATTCGAACCGCCAACCTTCTGATCGGCAAGCCGTAGGGCAGGGGTAGGCAACCTAAGGCCCGTGGGCCGGATGCAGCCCAATCACCTTCTGAATCCGTCTCACGAACGGTCTGGGAATCAGCATGTTTTTACATGAGTAGAATGTGTCCATTTATTTAAAATGCATCTCTGGGTTATTTGTGGGGCCTGCCTGGTGTTTTTACATGAGTAGAATGTGTGCTTTTATTTCAAATGTATCTCTGGGTTATTTCTAGGGCATAGGAATTCGTTGTTTTTCTTCCCAAAATATCGTCCAGCCCACCACATGGTCTGAGGGACGTTGGACCGGCCCATGGCTGAAAAAGGTTGCTGACCCCCTAGGCTCTGTGGTTTAACCCACAGCACCACCCGCATCCCATGCCTTATGGATTAGGAAACAACAAATCACAATAGGTGATGAGTGAAGCGGCAGAGATGCTCATTCATGGAAAGCTACAAGAAGCCACACACAAAATAATGGTAGCCATGCTGGCTAAGAGAAAAATTCCAAAGTCTTTATTACGGCAATAACTTTTTGACTAACCAAAATATTACAAAATAGTGTCAGAGCTTTGAGTTCCTCCAAATGCTTCCTCAAGTAAATAGAACAATGAGGGGGTTGGGGTGGGGGGAGAGTTTGCTGATATTGAAGCCATGGAGTCTGCATCCATGCCCTCACAGTCTTCAGATGGAATGAGGGGGTTGCTAACAGACATTTAAATGAGGTTGTTTAGGTGCAGTGCAGGTATCAGGTTGCATCAAGACCTGCTGGGAACAAGAAGCATAACAATGGCCTGTCTCCTACCTCAGGAACTACAAAAGCAGGCAGTTACTCCATCCTTATGCAAATCACAGGTTTCTTCACAAGTGGAAAACAAAAGATAAGAGAAATGAGCCAGGCTTTATGTTGGCAAGAGGGGGGAAATTAATTTATGGGAGTCAGTTTCTTTCCCTATTGAAGCCATGGGCATAGCTAGGGGGGAACCTGCCCACCCAATCAAGTAAATAATTAAAAATACTTAACTAAAAGTATAAATAATCAGAATATTTGAAATTGAAATGCTTGCTTAGGTCACTTGGGATGATGTTGTGGTGCATTGTAGTGAGGCAACTGGAAACTCAACTAAATGATAGGCATGGCTTCCGCAAACTGACCCATCACATTGCAGGCTCGGTAAACTATAAACCATGGTCACGCCCATGATTGAAACCACAATTGGAGGGAGGCATTGAGGTTCCAGTCTCCAATGACTCCCACCTTGTCCTCTGTATGGGGAAGGCATACAACCTTCATTAGTTCATATAAGCTTTCCATGTGTGTCATCTACTTGCCCTACGTATCAAAAAGGTAGTTGCAACATTCTGACATACACAAATGAGTACCCTAGCAGGAAAGACATGGGACAGATAAGAGGAAGAAGGAAAGGGAAGTGTTTTTTATTAAGAACCATTTGGTTGTACCAAGGCAAGTTACAATTACTTTTTCTATGCCTTTCCTGGAGTGAAGCATTTAATGGCATAAAGCACATACAATCTGGCAAAAGAGACCAGAAAATGTATAGAGTCAATAGTGCTGAACAATGTTCATGCTTTTGTGGGTCCTTTGTAATGAAATTTGAATTATTTTGCTTGACAATGCAGAACATGCAGTCTTATTTGTTTTGCAATTGTGTGCAATTCAAAGGAAGACTCGCATTGTGAATGGAAAATGTTATTTGTGGGTAGTTCATTGCATGCTAATTCTCCCTCCACCCCCTTCTTATTCTGAAGGGTTGCTGCTGTTCCTCAGTTCAGAGGTTGGGATTTGAGAGAAATCTGGCATTTAACAGCCCCCACCCATTCTTTATTTGAGGGTTGCTGTTCCTATTGGCCTGCACCTTAACGCTCCCTCTACTTTTCACTCCTTGCAGGCATGGCTCACCCTCCTATGCCCAAAGGGTCTAGGCTAGGGGGAAGGGAAGAAGCTAGGCATTCAGAGGAAGCTGATTTCCTCTATGCTTATTGTAGGATGCTCTACTTGCGCTAGCAGTTCTGTGCTTCATACTGAAAGCTATTTACAAACTGCTCCTTATATAGCACTGCCATAGGAGTGTCCCAATAGACATGCTATAGGGCCGGCTAGGATCATGGGGGAGATGGAGCCAGACAGGCTGGAGCCACAGGGTGGGGGGTGGCAGCCCAGCCCTTAGCTATTATGGGAAGCTGGCTGTGAAGACTAATTCATACAATCATGTATCAGATGAAGTGGGCTGCAGTCCACAAAAACTCCTGCCACAGTAAATGTGCTGGTCTTTAAGGTGCGTCATGACACTCTACATTTTATACAATCAGTTTTTTTCACTTTTATCTCTAATTTGCTTCAGGGCAGAATCACAGATTGAGGAGGCATTGAAGTAGGCTGAAATATCCCTGGCAAAATCAGTGTTACAGTTTATTCATCTGCACATAAATGTATACCACAGTGGCAACAGCCCTCCTGCCACCAAGGAGTTCATCACCATGATACCCTCATTCCAGCTATCAGCTGTTTGGGAGGCTGTAGAGGGGGGGGGAGGAAGGCACATGCGGATTGCGCATCACAATCCTGCTTCCCTCAGCCTGCCCAACAGCTGTCTGGTGGAACAAGGCTGGTGAGGTGAATACAGTAACAGCAGGGGGAACAGGACAATTTGTTATCTGCCATTCCTGTCCTCCCTTCCTGCTCAGATTATTGGCAATGTGAAGGGCTCAGTGAACCCTTCAGCAATTCCCAGTGCCAATCAGCTGGGATTACTGCCCAGATTATTAGCACTGGAGAAGATCTGAAGAGGTCCTTCCAGCACCAATCAGCTTGGCTCTGAGAAAGGAGTAGGGAGGTGACTCCAGCACATGCCTCCCTCTCTCCTGCTTGCTTGTGGGTTTGTGTTTGTCTGCCTGGGTGTATTTGTGTGTGGCTCATCATTCAAGGAAACCCTTCAGGCCAAAAAAGGTTATCGACCCTTGATATAAAGAATAGTAGGATTATTGTTTCTGATATACAGAGCAGGGGGGTGAAGTGGAAAGTTTGCACAGTGACCAGTGCACAATGCCCAGTGAATATGAGAAATGAATAATGGGTTTGGGGTTGAAACATACTGGAATTTTTGTGACCTTTAAGCAGGAGGTAGATTTCTTATGAGAAGAACCCCAAAGAAGAACCTTTGACAGTATTTTCAGATGCGAGGTTTAACCAGCTTTTCAATCATTCTATAATGTAATTGTAATTACATTATTATAATTTTTATAATTACATTTTTATATTTTCTCTCTCTCTCTCTCTCTCTCACTCTCTCTCTCTCTCTCTCTCTCTCTCACACACACACACATGGTTGTTTGTTTTGTTGGCACCTCACTGATTTAAGCATCAGATGTGAAAATGCTAGAGTCAGAGGTAAAGCAATTTCCCATATCTGTGTCCACCTACCCCAAATAACAACTTTCAGATGGGAACCAGAAGTAAGGAATATAGTAGTGTTTTCTTAGTTCTGTGGTGGTAGTGTTATAAGAATGTTAAGGTCATATATATATATATATATATATATATATATATATATATATATATGAGATAAATGTTCATAACTGTATAATATATAAACCAAATGTCTGAAACCCCACAGAAAAAAGTCCTGAACAAATTGACCTCAAAATAATATATATATAAAAAATAAATAAATAAAAACAGCTACCTACCTGTAAATTGACCTTAAATATTTATCTGCAAGGTCAAAGTGGGAAACCTCCCCATTGTCTCTTTCCTCACAAATCCTGTCCTCACAAATCCTGTCTTAAGGGCACATTCAATATATGAACAGGATGTGAGCATGTGACCTGGCTCAGGAACTACAAAAGGCTGGCCAGGCTCCCCGGTAATCCAACATTAACAAGCAACTGCCAAACAGGAGATAAACAAGGTGCTCAGGTTTCTGCTGTAGACCACCATTTTCTGTGATGGAGATATGACGGTCTGGGGGGGTGTCTTGGGCTACACCCCTTCTGTGATGTATGTATGATGCTTCTGGGGGTGGCCTTGGACTGGGGGGGTGGGAAATTTTAAAAGTCTATATAGGGGCTGGCACACCTTTGTTCAGGGTCCTCCCCTGCTCTCCTGTGTGTGAGGGGAGTCACCCTGTTGCAACAGCTTTAATAAAGATCAAGCTTTTTTAGCTGCCTTGCTTCTCAATTTTCTCTGGTTGGCCTCTGTTATTTTCTCCTACTGATGGAGAACCTAAAAAGGACTCTTGTGTACTCCATAAGGGACATAGCTGCCAAGTTTTCCCTTTTCTCGCGAGGAAGCCTATTCAGCATAAGGGAAAATCCCTTTAAAAAAGGGATAACTTGGCAGCTATGATAAGGGAATAAGGGCAGATGTTTTTTATAACAGTAGCAACAATGGTTTATGCTATGCTAGAGTCCATTATTGCAGCTTAGTCCATGCAGCAATTCAATATAGTGTTATATCCTTTCTCATGGCTAAAATCTTTGCATATTGTTTACTCATTAGAAAGTTCCTTTAACCAAAGCTCCCTCCCTTTCAAGGTTAATTAGAATGTTTGTGTTCATAAGGCCCTTCTGTTTTATTCTTTCTTGCTTATTGTAGCTGAAGGAAATAGTGATTAAATGTCCCTTGAACAGTCTCACTTAATTGTCGCAATGTTAGTTTCTCTACCTATGTGGGATGCAGTGGGGGGAGGATGTAAGCCCTTTTTTCATTTTTAGCATATATATTTTTTGCTATATTTCACTATACCGTAGAAAACAGAAAGGGGAAAATTATGCAACTACATCACTGATTAAGCTCACACTGCAAAACCATAAATTGACACAGAGGTAATTAAGAGACACACAGCACACACAAGCTGCAATCAACGGGCAGCAATAAAATGGGCAAGACCTGCAAACAGGAAACATTGTTAAAATCACAGGACCTTTGAAAAACCTCAGTAGTGCTTTACTGTACTTGTTCCACACTGCTGTTCCAGTTCCCTTTTTGTTGTTAAAAAATTTGCTACAAATCAGGTCTGAATAATACAGGAGGTCAAACTAGAAAACACAGGACTAAAACAATTTTACATCTGGATCCTCTGTATAAAGTGATTCAACTAAGGATGACAATTCATAGTACAAAGCAATTAAAGTTCCTTTTCAAAGGAAAAATGCAAAACTCTCCTAGTATTACAATCAGTGTAAGCACACAACCTCCCCCTACCTCCCTGAATACACAAGCAGATGGGATAGAACAGACTATGTTTAAGACCAGGCACCCCCAAACCTTGGCCCTCCAGATATTTTGGACTACAATTCCCATCATGATCCTGTTAGCTAGGGATCGTGGGAGTTGTAGGCCAAAACATCTGGAGGGCCGCAATTTGGGGATGCCTGTTTAAGACTGATGCCTAAATATCCCATTTCTTTATGTGTGCTGAAACACACTGATGTTATGGTTTACTTCACATTACTTTGCATAGACTTCGAATCTAACATGGCCATGGAAGGTTTCGTCAAATATCCCTTCATTCTTCTATACCTGAATATACTTGCATGTGGATGTAATAGTGAAAGATGCATTCAATATACAACCTAATGGACTCCATAAGCTTCAGCTTTTTATTTAGAATTTATTTGAAATATTTATAAACAGCTAAACATCATAATACCATAGAGGTATACAACAGTAAAAATTAAGCAGGTTGAACGCTTAATAAGAAAAGAAAGAAAGAAAGAAAGAAAGTAAGAAAGAAAGAAAGACTGCCTGTGAGTAAACTCAATCCCCAGGAAAGCCTATTAAAAAATAAAAAAGGTTTTAGCTTTCAGTGAAATATATACAATGTCAGAGCATAGGCTCTGAAAGATACTGTACTTGCTTAAAACTTAGGATCTATGCACCTGCACTTTGCTTGTTCTATCAGTCGCAAATCCTTTTCCTCTGCAGGTTGTGGGAACTCTGAGACTCAACTCAATGCTGTATTAATGTTTAGCAAGATATATGTTTTAAAATTCTAAGCTCTTAATTTGGATAACTAGGCCTTTTGCACAGCTCATCTTAAACTGAGGAGCACAGCCCTGTGAATGTTTAACAACAATTTGGTCTTCCCCCCAAAAAAAAACAACAACAAGAGGCTTGATACTAGTTGGTTGGCTTTGGACAAAATCCATCTCCAAGTCTAATTTATGCCACACCACAAAATATGCTGTTGCACGTTTGTAATTTTAAAAATGCATTTTTTGCATACTGAAGGGCAGCGGCAGAGCTTCATGCTCTGCCACCGGGGGCAGAGAGCAGGTGCGCTGCCCCCAGTGACGTGGCACACGTTCTGGGGGCGGGACGGGACTCGAGTTTTGGGTGTGGGGCGCGCCGTGCGCAATGACGGGGCGTGCGTTTGGGGGCGGGGCGCACTGCGTTTTGGGTGGGGCGGGCAGCAGCGATGGCGCCCCTGGGATTGTGTTGCTTGGGGCGGTCCGCCCCCCCGCCCCTATCTTCCTATGCCCCTGCTGAAGGGTACAGAAGATGTTAACTACAGAAGAGAAAAACAATTACCCCTGTTTCTCCAAAAATAAGACGTAGCCATAAAATAAGCCATAGCAGGATTTTTAAGCATTCAAGGAATATAAGCCATACCCCGAAAATAAGCCATAGTGATAGGCAGTTTAACCTTGGTTAAACTGTACCATAAAGGTAAAGGGTAAAGGGGACCCCTGACCATTAGGTCCAGTCGTGACCGACTCTGGGGTTGCGCGCTCATCTCGCATTATTGGCCGAGGGAGCCAGCGTATAGCTTCCAGGTCATGTGGCCAGCATGACTAAGCCGCTTCTGGCAAACCAGAGCAGCACACGGAAACGCCGTTTACCTTCCCGCTATAGCGGTTCCTATTTATCTACTTGCATTTTGACATGCTTTCGAACTGCTAGGTTGGCAGGAGCTGGGACCGAGCAACAGGAGCTCACCCCGTCACAGGGATTCGAACCGCCGACCTTCTGATCAGCAAGCCCTAGGCTCAGTGGTTTAACCACAGCGCCACCTGGGTCCCAAACTGTACCATACTTAATAATAAAAAAGACATCCCCTGAAAATAAGCCATAGTGTTGTTTTTAAAGGAAAAATAAATATAAGACGGTGTCTTATTTTCGAAGAAACATGGTACCAAACCTTTAGAAGGCATCTCAAGGCAGTCCTGTTTAGGGAAGCTTTTAATGTTTGATGGATTTCTGTATTTTAATATTTTGTTGGAAGCTGCCCAGAGTGGCTGGGGGAACCCGGGCAGATGGGCGGGGTATAAATAATATATTATTATTATTAGTAGTAGTAGTAGTAGTAGTAGTAGTATTACTACAGTAGTAAATAGTAGTATTACTACTATTACCGTTTCCCTGAAAATAAGACGTACCCATAAAATAAGCTGTAGCAGGATTTCTAAGCTTTTGCGCAAGATAAACCATACCCCGAAAATAAGACATAGTGATAGGCACAGTTCTGGAGGGCACCAAGGAAGAGGCGAGGCTGGACGCATAATAAAAAATACTGTAAGACATCCCCTGAAAATAAGCCATAGTGCAGGCACCCCCAAACTGCGGCCCTCCAGATGTTTTGGCCTACAACTCCCATGATCCCTAGCTAAGAGGACCAGTGGTCAGGGATGATGGGTATTGTAGTCCAAAACATCTGGAGGGCCGAAGTTTGGGGATGCCTGCCATAGTGTGTCTTCTTGAGGAAAACTAAATATAAGACAGTGTCCTTCCTTGTCCCCAGAATCCGGTCAACCAAAACTCCTGGCTGGCTCGCCAAACTGTTATAAGAAATAACTGCTCCTTTATCCCTTACTAGCTGGCTCTGCCATGCTTTGCAGTGGCTTTTTGTGTTAAATTGCCCTTTTTCTGTTAAATTGACCTTTTCTGTTAAATGGACCTTCAGAATCTTCCTTCAGAGTCCCCTGACCTTCAGAGTCCACCTTCATTTAGCACACGTGTGTTCTGTAAAATTTTGCCCTGTCCCAAACCTGACTCCCTTACCCACGCGTGTTATGTGAAATCCCCCACCCTGCCCCAACCCAAAGGCACGGCCCTGTAAAAGGCCCATATTCAGTTGATTCTTGCCTGTAGCCTAGTCAGTTCTCCTGGCTGGGCAATGCTGAGGCCTAGTCAGTTTTACCGGCTGGGCAATGGTGCGGCCTAGACAGTTTTCCTGGCTGGGCAATGCTGTGGCCTAGTCAGTTCTCTCGGCTGGGCATTGTTGTGGCCTATTCAGTCGGCTGGGCCATGCTGGGCCTTGTTGCTACAAAAGGCCTGTTTTCAGTTGGTTGCCATGGAATTTTGTGATGTCACCGATTGTCTGCAGCCAATGGAGACGCAGCTTCTGGGTTCTTTTCCCCAGCATGAGTGAGGCGTTCTGGAACAGGTTTTTTTTTGGGGGGGGTATGCAGCCCAGCTGTTACATCTGTCCAAGCAAAGTGTCTTATATTAATCTTATATTCACATGTGACGTTATGTCAACGCATTCGGTTAAGCGGTTTTGTAGATCATTCAAGCTGAACGAACGGACACATTCCACACACACACACACAGAGAGAGAGAGGGGGGGGGTATGGGGTATCCAAGAGCCTGTATAGAGTCCTTACGTAGGTTTTCTATTGGTAGGAGAAAATAACAAAGGCCAACCAGAGAATATTGAGAAGCAAAGCAGCTAGTAAGCATGATCTTTATTAAACTGTTGCAACAGGGTCCCATGCTCACCCCACACAAGGAGGGAGGACACTTGGAAGTCAAATGGAATCCGTTCCAGAAGTCTGTTCAACTTCCAAAACGTTTGGAAACCATAGTATGGCTTCTGATTGGCTGCAGGAAGTTCCTTCCAATAGGAAGTCACCAAAGCCCCATCAAAGCCTCGGCTTCCAAAAATAGCTCGCAAACTGGAACACTCACTTCCGGCTTTGCGGCATTTAGGAGCCAAAATGTTCGAGAACTAAGCTGTTTGAAAACCAAGGTACAACTGTATTTATCCCCAGTGTAAGCAGCCCCAGAGTACTTTTCTCTGATTGTTTATTGTGAAGAGATCCGGATAATCCAGTGCATAGCCTTTCTTGCTCTTTTATATACAACTAGTGTAATTCAGCCCATTAATTAAACGGGCGCTAGAACATCCCGGGGTTCGAGCGCTTCTCCGAACCCTGGGACCTGTCCTTCCTGTCGGTGGCAGGGAGACAGGAACGAAGGAGGAGAAAGCAGCCCTTTCTCCTCCTTCCTTCCTCTCCCCCAGCCGCCAACAGGAAGGACACATTCCAGGGTTTGGAGAAGCACTTGCGCAGCGCTTCTCCGAACCCCGGGACCTGTCCTTGCTGTCGGCGGCAGGGGGACAGGAACGAAGGAGGAGAAAGGGCTGCTTTCTCCTCCTTCGTTCCTCTCACCCAGCCGCCGACAGGAAGGAGACATCTCGGGATCTGTCCTTTCTGTCTGCGGTGAGGGGAGAGGAACGAACGGAGAGAAAGCAGCCCTTTCTCTCCGTTCGTTCCTCTCCCCGCCACTGCCGACAGAAAGCACAGATGCCGGGGTTGCCGGCTCTGTTGGGTGGGGTGAGGGGGAAGCGGAGGACCTATCCGATCCTCCGCTTCTCCCTCCCCCCGCCTGACAGTGCGATTCGGCCTCTTTGTGCGATGGCAGCGCATGGGGGGGCAGCTGGCCCCTCCCACGGCCGCCCTTTCGTCGGGGCGCTCCGCTGAGGCCAGCAGGGCAGCGGGCACCCAGGAGAAGGCCGCGATTCGGCCTCTTTCTCGGGCGGCGGCAAAGGAAGCAGCCTCCTCCTCGCCTAGTGAGGCGCTGGTCCGGCTGGAAGCGGCGGTTGGCAGAGGGATGGGGGGGGGAGAGAGCGCGCGCATGAGTGTGCGTTCCAAGTCTCTGCATCCAATCCCTGTGACCGTGGGGCACATGCGCAGTAGCGCAAACCCAGGGACACAGGGAATTCTGGACGCAGAGACACTTGCACTTTATTAAATAGGATAATAATAATAATAATAATAATAATAATAATAATAATAATAATAATATATTCATACCCTACCCATCTGGCTGGGTTTCCCCAGCCACTCTGGGCGGCTTCCAACAGAATATTAAAATACAATAATCTATTAAACATTAAAAGCTTCCCTAAACATTAAAAGCTTCCCTAAACATAGTGAGCTTTAACCAGGATTTACAAAGCAGCTTAAAACCTGCCTTCAAATTCTGACTGAGATCATAGTTAAAATGAACTCTGATGTAGATATAACACCACACTATGGTTAACGTTGAAAGGTAGTAAGAGGGAAATTTGTGCGGCAGAGAAAAGGGAGAGGGAGCATGTAAGAAAACACAGTGTTCCCAATCTGTTATCAAGGTTAAAATATCAGGAAATGTGCCTGCACTAGGCTACTTATCTGAGTTTACATTTGAACTGTTTGAATAGACAGGCTCAGATACAGAAGCTGTTTTCAAAGCTGACTAGGAATAAACATGTGCAGAGTGTGTTTCTGTAAGTATTGAGTTATGCTTTGAAACACTTGGAATTAGGGGGCAGAGTTTACAGGTCAGGCAGTATGTCTTCTAGAAAGGGACCATACGGCAGTGGTTCCCAATTGGCTAATTACTGAGGACCCCCTATTTTTCAAAAGCTAAGTCATGGACTCCCTGCTTTTGAAATTTTTAATAACTCTATGGTAGTTACCCGTGCAAAGCAATTTTTAAAAGAAAATGTGGGGTGGCCTCTAATAAGCAAAGAATTTTAGGTAAAAAATACAAAAAGAAAAAGGTAAAGGACCCCTGGATGAATGTCCAGTCAAAGGCGACTATGGGGTTGTGGCACTCATCTCACTTTCAGGCCGAGGGCGCCAGTGTTTGTCCATAGACAGCTTTCCAGGTCATGTGGCCAGCAAGAGGAAGGGATTTCTTACATTTTTAAAATGATGAACATGTCAACCCGTCCCATGGAGTTAGCCGTCTGCATCCCCCCCCGCCCCCCTCTGATTGCAGTAGCCAAAATAAACTGTGTCATGGATTTTTGCCCAATCCCAGCTCACTTGCCATCCAGCAACTCTTTCACAAGTTTTTCCCCTGCCAGCAAGCAGGCGCTGGTCACGAGCAGAGCCTGGGTGATCCATGGATCATCATTGGGGCTTTCATTGTGTAATTAACAAGATAAGTGAGTCCCTGGCAGGGGATGGTGCCGTGAACCCCCTGGGTGTGTTCCATGGATCCCCAGGGGTCCCCAGACCCCCAACTGGGAACCACTGCTATATGGCTTTTCGTCTCAGAATTCTACACTTCCTATGTGCTGCCTGAGCATTGAAAACGTATGTTACTGTCAAATGGGCAAGCTTACAGTTTAACAAACCAAGTTAATGTATACAAAGAAAATCAAGTGATTTCTGTGCTGCTCTCAGTCCTTTCGCTGAAGGATAGGTTGCTCACAAGAGCACAAATGAAGAACAACGCACCAGGGAGGAGAAACGCTGTGCATTTGGCTGCATCAAAAGCTTTTGCACACAGCCCTAAAACCTAGTTTTGCACACGGCCCTAGCAATTCTGTTGGCCAAAGGAGAAAAGAGGAGGGGGGAGGGGGAGGCTTCTAACTACAGTTGCTGTGAAACTGTTGGAGGCAGTTTACTTATGCTACTGGGAGTGGCTATGAGTTCACATTCAAAGTATAGCATGCCAGTTTGGACAGCAGTGTTAGAGAGGTGTGGTCACAAGTAGCTTCAGCTGTTTTTAGCAGGGGGTGTGGCTAGATTTAGCTTTTGTCTGCAGTGGGGGAAAGGCTGGGGAGCAAGCGTTCTACTTCGCATGGATTGCCTGATAGTTGCCAGAATAATTTTTTCCATTATTATTATTATTTTACTGTTTCACTCGATAAAAACAATAATAGGTACACCATAAACAGGCTTAGAAAATGCCGTCTTCTCAAAATGTGACTGCTTGCTGGAAATCTGGATTAGCTACCCCTCCCGCCACAGCAAATTGTAGAACAGACGTTGCTCTCATAATATAGACATGCAAATAAACTTCCCCAGGGTCATGGTGGGACTCCTGCACATGTTCTGTGGGGAGTCGCTCAACATGAGACTTGCTCTACCAGACTAATAAATTATTACAACATTCATCTACCAGTATTGGCGCTAATCTCCAGGGCCGGCGGCGCCAGGGCGCCGGGCTGGCAGGAGGGCACTGCGCAGCAAAGCTGCGCGGAAGCTGTGTTGTGCGCTGCGCCCGCCAGGGTGCCCGACCGGCTTGAGACGGCCCTGCTAATCCCTGATCCAGTACATAAATCATCTGGATGTGGGGCAACAAACCACTGTTTATGCTGAAATCTAGTTATTACAACGATCAGTGTGAAAGAACAAATAAAATCGAAGCATCATACTAGAACGCCAGGGCTGGCCTGTAGGGAAAACGCCCTGAGACTGCCTGTGCCCCAATGCCCACCTCCGCAGTCCTGGCAGCATGCTGGAAGGTAAGGTTTAAATCTCTCCCCAGATGTCATCCTGACAAAAATCACCTCCATCGTTGTTAGCCTTAGGGAAACTCCCACTGGAGTGTTCCCTCCCCACATAGAGCTAACTGGTGGGGGGGCGGCGGCGGCGAGTTTTCATCAGGATCATATTGGGAGAAGGAAGGGTTAAATCTCCTCTGCGCTGCAGTTCAAATGAAAACCATGTTTCATTACATTAGCTATTAAATAATTTTTAAAGAATATTGACATACTGTCTAATGGCATGTTTGGCTCTTAAATAGTAGGTTTTTTCAAAAACAAAAAACAAACGGCCTGTTTTTAAATATTTCACCATATATTATATTTAACTTGGGGTACTTTAAAAATACTGCTTATCTGTGTTTCACAATCAGCTTTTATGAAAACAGCAAGGACAGCACGCACCAATTACATGTCCCTCTATGAGTATTACAAGTGATTAATGAACACAGTGTGATTGTGCAACTCCTGTGCACAACCCTGTTAAGTAAACTGAACAGTGCAGAAATGGGTGGTGGCGACAGCACACGTCCTTCTTCCAACTGTTCACAATCTAGTTTGATCAATTCACAACAAAAAAATCAGCTGAGGAAATCAAGCGCCATTTGTCTCCGTAACCAGGTCACATGGTGGGAAAAAATCAGTGGATCAAGTGCTCTCTGACCTATTTATATAATCTTCAGAGAAACAGTGTAGTCCCTTGGAAGCCACAAATATCTCAAAGAGAATACTAAAGTATACATATATCTCTAAACAAAACCTTTTTAAAACAGTAAATAAAAGGGATTGGATCATTTGTTTTACAAAGCTTGTTTTATGATTCAAATAGCACATGGCTCAGTTAGAATTGAAGCTCCTGCACCAACAGCCTCTTGTTGTTGAACTTCCCGTCAGCTAATCGTGAAGGGCGGATTAGAGTCAGTGATTGACTCATCATTTAAATATGCACTGTGGGAGGAGGGGAAGTAGTGAGCCAGCACTGGCATTGTTCACCCAAAGAGTTTTCACATGTTTGAGCAATGCACAGTTTGAGCACTATTTCTGGGCAATAAAAAGCTCTTCTTGCACAGCCTCCAAAATGATTCTTGCAGGCAATGACATTTTGTAATGTAATTAAATGCAAATACACTTTGTGCCCCTTTTGCTCAAAAAGAAATATGCCTGTTCTTCATACTATCGAACTACTATTGATCCCTCTCCCATCTTCAGTTTGTGATCGGACACCACAGTTTATTTGCAAAATATGTGAACACCTTGTTCTCCCTCTTAGGTATCATCAATTCAAGCATACTAAATCTTTTCCATTGTAGTTTTAATATAAAGAAACAATAATGTATTAACACTGTATAAAAACCACAAACTAAACGCATTTTTATTTTGCATATATGTAGGATCATGGCAAGAAATTGGACCTATTGGATCTAGAATATACCCTGTTTTGTAAAACATTGAATAAAATAGTTATTTGTTGACCCATGATTTCATAAATAGTTAAGCGGGTAATGAATGGAGAGTAACCAAAGGAAAAGCGCATCAAAATGCAAAATAAACTCTTTGAATCAAATACAGATGTTTTAGCCAGAGTTCATGTTCATCTAGCTGAATGTTCCCGCAGAATAAATAGGGGGTTGGGTGAGAGCATAACAGGAAGCCACAGCATTTTCATTATAGCAGGGCTTCCTCCCTCTCTTCCTCCCTCCCCCCGCCCCGTTAGTGCTGGACAAGCAGAGTGCTGCAGCAGGAGCCACAGAAGATTGGCTTGCCTACCTGCTAGCAGTCACAATGGAAGCAGTGGTTTACTTCTTAACCCTCCATTTGGAGAACAGAAAGAAGCCTGCAACCTTGGTACAAATTCTGCTGCCAATACAGGATCTTTTTGCCCTTTAAAAATAATTACTGGGGAAAGGTGTTGATTAAAACAGCCATTTTGAATTTTGCGCTTGTAACCTGTTAGATATGAAACCAGCCATTTTGAGCAGACATATCCATTTTGTGATGGCGTAATGTTATTGTCAGTGCTTTTTTTTTCTGGGGGTTACGCAAGGGTATGTTGTACTAGCACCTCTCCTCCCAAATTAAAAGTGTGGCACTTACTGTAACAACTTCATGGGTGAGTACCGGCACCTTTCCCCCTAAAAAATAAAAAAAGCACTGGTTACCCTGCACTCTTTCCTTGGAGTCATAGTCAAAATTATCCTTTAAAGGCATATTGGTTAGTCTTTAAAGCTAAATCATTTTGCTATTTTTGTCACAGAGATTAATAAAGGGGTAAAGGGCTCCTGGGATTAATTCCATTTACTTCCATAAGCAATCAAAACATGGTTAGTTGAACTAAAATGTTCTTCCATTCTCTTGCATTGCTAACCCATCATCCGCTCCCATGTTGTCAGATTTCCACATCCCTACACCGTTGAAGCTACGTACCTCAGATCTTGGATGCTGTTGCACTCTGAACTGCCTGGCACCCTGCAGGCCTAAACACCATAGACAATGCTTCTTCTGAAGAGAACTAACTTTTTAATAAATAACTATGCAGAGTGCCCTTTAGGCCAAAGATTCAAATGGAAAGGTTTCCGCAACCATTTAAACTACTGTACCACAGACAGTAGCTGCTCAGTACAGCATATGTAGTGTTCCCGACAGTGTACAAATATGCTGTCCTCTTTGCTCTCTCCTCTTCTTCCACTATTTTAACTTACAGTGTGCTGTGGTGGATGGTAGATTTGAAAAAAAGCAAGCATCTTTCCTGCCAGCTGCTTCCCAGGCTTTGAAGTGAATGGAAGTCTGGATGAGTCCCAAATGTATAAAATCCTTTTACATATTCGTTAAGTGTCTCTTTGGTCGAGGCCATTGAATGTGAATCGGTTTAATTGGTTGAATGCTCAAATATAATCCTGATATTTTATCTTCAATTATTACCTTACAGTTTAAATTCAACAAATACTTTATTCAAATTGTTGCAGTATTTGGGTGAGTGTGATTTTGGCTAAAGTTCAGGGCTAGGTTGACTTCCTGGTGGAAACAGAAACAGACACAAGGGGCCGAAACCAAGAGACAACTACTGTACTGAGGTTTATATAGGTCTGATAGAACATGTGATGCTGTTCATCTGGAGGTTGGTTGTGTTCAAACATGTACATGGTGGTGAGTAGTGAGGTGCATAATGATCCTCTCTGAACCCTCTGAAACACTATGGGAGTGAAAGTTAATGAGTTAAAGGTAAAGGGACCCCTGACCATTAGGTCCAGTTGTGACCGACTCTGGGGTTGCGCACTCATCTCACATTATTGGCCGAGGGAGCCGACGTATAGCTCCCAGGTCATGTGGCCAGCATGACAAAGCCGCTTCTGGTAAACCAGAGCAGCACATGGAAACGCCGTTTACCTTCCCGCCGTAGCGGTTCCTATTTATCTACTTGCATTTTGACATGCTTTCGAACTGCTAGGTTGGCAGGAGCTGGGACCGAGCAACGGGAGCTCACCCCGTCACAGGGATTCGAACCGCTGACCTTCTGATCAGCAAGCCCTAGGCTCAGTGGTTTAACCACAGCGCCACCATGAGTTAAAGAGCCTTTAATCTTTACTATGTGGATATAAGTCAGTAGATGAAGCCTGTTTAGCTAGTCCATCAGCATTTCTTCAGTTCAAAATATGCCCCTGGTCAGGGCCGGCTCTAGGGGTAGGCTGGGTGGCGCGGGGCTGGTCAAAATTAGCTGCCAACCAGGGATTTGTTATTTTGTCTAATCCACACACAAAAACTCTACTAAGAGAAATCTGTAGCTGTTAAAATATCAGGGCCCTAATTATCCTATGCAAATTGCCATTGGAAGGCTCTCTTATTTGATAGCTCCAATAATCTATTATGGAAAAGAGGATGGGGACATCAAATTTGTTGTAATTGCTGTTGTTTCTATATCACCCTTGAGGATCACAGGATGGTGTATAATATAAAACCACAAAAAATAACATAGTAACAAACAAAAATAAAAACCCTCACATGTTTGGATTGTATGTAGCCCCAATCCAGTAAAAAGGATCAAAGAGTGTGTCCTAAAGTGCTGAAGGGCAGTGCTTTTTGTCTAAAAAATGTTTAGGGGTACTTTACCCTCATTTTGACACAATAAAATCACCATTTTATAGTTCAAATCGGGGGAAATAAATACAGTAAATGGACAAAAGTACAAAGATTCACAAAATGTTTAGGGGTATGCGTACCCCTGCATTCCCCCAGAAAAAGGGGGACACCTTTTTCTGTGTGATTATAGCAGGAAGCATGTTGCCTTTTTAAAAATGGAGCCCAGCAGCTCTTTACAAATCATGTTATCACAGCAATTCATTCTGTTTCAGGATTATGTTCTTGAAACCAATATGGTTCAGTGCATAGTATAAAGTAAATTAAGGGCACTTTCACCAGTGCAAACATTTTTGTCTCCCTCTGTCCTTGTATCCTTATAATAGTGGGGTTTTTTTTTAAAAAAAAAAGGTTCTGCTGAATAGAATGTATATACTTGATTTAAAAAGTGACTCTCTAGTGCTTTCTATCATATACTAATATTCACAAGTGATACTAGTCCAAGCTGCACATACACCTTGAAATATAGAGATGATAGTGATGTTGAAAAGCTGTAACGCAGATGCTGACATTTAGACTCTTAAGGTCCTGGGTTAAGTAAATTACCGTATTTTTCCGTCTATAAAATGCCCCTATGTATAAGACGCCCCCTATTTTGGGGGACTCAGATTTAAGAAAATGGGGGGGGATGCCTCGTGTATTAGACACCCCCTAATTTTTGACATTATTTTTAAAGGAAAAAAAACCTAGTCTTATACACAGAAAAATATGGTACACACTGTTCAGCCCTTTTAGGGGGAAAGTTTAAATCATGCCAAGCAGTTGTGTGGGGAGTGGGGAGCAGAAGGAGAAGCAGGAGAAGCTGAATCTAGCACTCCCCACTCCATCCTGAACAAATAGGATTTCTATATTTTTTTCTAAATGGCTACATGCATACAGCTGCAGATGCTGGACTGAGCTGGGAAATTGCCCATATAACTTCCATTTGCAAGAGTGACTTCCCATCCAGCTGGGGATTCACACTGAGAAAATGGCTTCTATGCAGTCATAGCTCCTAGCTTGAGTATAACAAATGTTTTCCTGTTATTTTTTTCTTTGGTGAATTTTTAAAAAGGTATTAATTTACAGAGAGCTACACATTTTATTTGTATTTAAGTGTTTGTAAATGATGATTAACAGCACAATGCATTGCTTCTTTATTCAGAAGTTCACTGAAGCTTATTCCCTTACAGGTGTTTTTAGGATTGCAGACTAATAAATCAAACCTTTGCTCACAAAGAAACACAGATATTGAGCTTACTTGGCATCACCAAATATGGGTGTAATGCTCAGTAATTATATATATATATGGACGTGGATGGTGCTTGGTCTAAACCAGTGGTCCTCAACCTTGGGCCTCCAGATGTTTTTGGGCTACAACTCCCATGATCCCTAGCTAGCAGGACCAGTGGTCAGGGATGATGGGAATTGTAGTCTCAAAACATCTGGAGGCCCAAGGTTGAGGACCACTGGTCAAAACCACTGAGCCTCTTGGGCTTGCCAGAAGGTCGGTGGTTCGAATCCCTGTGACAGGTGAGCTCCCATTGCTTGGTTCCAGCTCCTGTCAACCTAGCAGTTCGAAAGCACGCAAAAAAAAAAGTGCAAGTAGATAAATAGGTAACGCTCTGGCGGGAAGGTAAACAGCGTTTCCGTGCGCTGCTGGTTTCGGTGTTCCATTGCGCCAGAAGTAGCTTAGTCATGCTGGCCACATGACCCGGGAAAACTGTCTGCGGACGGCTGTAGTGACCTTGACCTTCAGTAAAACATCATTCAGTGGGCCTGCATAGAATGCTATGGATAAATAGTCAATGGAAAAGAGGTTCAGAACTAGGTGCTAACTGAAGGAATCAACAGAAGATGGCAGTTTGAAATGACAGAGTGACAGTTGGGACAGTGGTATTAACATTAGAAAGCTTAAGTATATGGATTATTTTTAACTCCATCTGTTATATGGTGATACTAGGTAATTAATATAATAAGATTTTTTATCACAAAGAATAAGAGGTAACACAGTGAGTTTTGGACCGATTTATCTTGGTGTAGTAGCTATGGAGATAATATCAAATTATTCATCCAACAGGATGTAGTCATAGCTATATGTCTATTTGTACATTGCTGTTTTAACTGTTGTTTTTATTGTGATGCAATCCACCCCTCCCTGGAACATTTTGTGACAGGCTAGAAATAAATATGCTTAATAAAATAATTAAATATATTAGCCTATAGTAGAAAGAACAGAGTCAATTATAAATTCAAATATTTTAGTTGCTTCAGATTATAGTGGCTTCATGAGGGAAATGCAGTGATGTAGTAATACCTCAGGATTGTTTCTGTTCAAAGTCTTTTGCCACATATGGAGATCCAATCATTTTATACTAGAAAGATGTGATATTTGATGTCAAAATCACATCTTTCTGCAATATTTTTCAGTGCTTTTTAGACAGCATCTCAGTGTAGCATGGGCCAGCTGCCAGCCAATGAGTCAAAAACTCACAGAAATTTTCCATGTAGAAAACTATTTTGCCAGCTTGATTAATACTGAGGGATGGAGACATGGAGTCAAGGGTATTTGAATGTGGGAGGAACTTAAGGCAAGTGAACTTAAGGCCCAAACGGGGGGGGGGGATGAGTATGCCATTTGAAAAGAGCAACATATTGATTGGTGCAGTATCTGGAAGGTTTGAGGATAGTGAGTGGAACCGCTCCATTATCAAATTTGATAAATGATAAGGTTAGACTACCTTCCTTATCAGCCCCCCACCCCCACCCCCACCCGAAAGCTATAATAAAAACAGAAATTGGGATAGTGGACATCTACCACAGATTTTGTCAGACGTAACATTTGGGGGGTTGAATGGAAAGCAGTGCTTTAATTCTGTTATGGGTTTGCAGGAAGCAAGGATCACCTAAAATTTCTGGGTGCCAGGTTCTCCCCATAATTTTTGAAATTAGTAGAGGGGTTCCAGTTTCCGCCTGCAGGAATGGCTGACCTGTTTTCCATCCCTCCGACCTTCATAAGGAATTTGGCGGTTGCTAGGGGAGTAAATGGCAACCCCCTTACCTCTCCGGGGGTTACGGAGAGGGGCCGCTGGCCCGCGATGCCCCCTAACCCACTCCGACTGTTAAAGGAGTGGGGGGGGGCTTGGGCTGAAGCACTTATGAGGAATGTCGGAACTCCCGGATGCTAACCTGCATGGCGGGGATTTCCATGATTAAAGAAGATAATTAGACTTAAATCCATGGACATACTTCAGAAGGAGGGGCAGAAGCTCTGTTTACTGCCGAGGAATTTACGCTGCTGAGGGTGAGGAGTTAAAGGCTGTATTTTATCTGGAAGGAGGATTGATGGGGACGGAACGCAAGGGAAGTGAGTCTTCTTTTTATTTTTTGCATATGAGTTACTTCGTACCTTCCCAGACGTGATGTCCTGGCTTGTTTGGAACGAAAGAGAAATAAAAGATATCTGTGTGAGTTGAACTTTATAAACTGTTGATACTGAGTATATTTTTTGAAGATGTGGAGTTGCTGACGAGAGAAGCCCCCCTCTAGCCGGATGGGAGGAGTGCCTGGAAAGCGTTCGGAGGATTTATGAGATGTGACGCACTTTGAATTTCAGCAGCGACCTGAAGCTAAGTTCAGCTATAGGGCAAGGAGAGCCACTAATTTATCAAGAGTCTATGCAGAATGTGATAGCTGGATCTTCTGCCTGGAAAAGCTGTAAATTTCATAAAGATCGTTAATCTACATAGTTATGAGAAGAAAACGAAACTGATTTGAGTTTTCTAAGATGGTGCTGCTTCGTGTTGAAAGACCGACGCAACAGGGACGCTCCAGACCAAGAAGATTTATGGGGAGGCTGGACTGATTAACTCACACAGGAGAAAGAACATATGTAAAATCTTGTTTGATATTTATCTCAGCAGCTGGGAAAAAATCAGTGAAAGAGGAAAACATCTATGTGACTGTAAGGGAAAGATCGGGACTATTATAGACTTTGAGTGATGATTTGGACTTTAGAAAAAAGACGGCAGTGGGCAGTTGCGAGGAATCCCCAATTTCTTGAAGCATGGGAACCCCGAAAATTTTAGATGATTTGGCATAACATTCGGTTTGATTGATATGTATTTGTATAGTTTGAAATAATGGATGTGATATAATTGTTTTTAATTGGAAAATTAATAAAAATATATTATAAAACATTTTTTTTTGAAATTAGTAAATGTGGAGTTTGAAGTTGCCAGCTCCCTCAGGAGATTGGCTTTAAGAGGTGCCATCAAAGAACAAAGGCAAGTGGGCAGAGTCATTGCCCTGCCAAAGGTGAGACATTCAGCATCAGACAAGAAAGGGGGAGGCTACCAGGATTGCAGGGACTGTGGTGTGACCACAGGAAAAAGTGCTTTTCACAGGAGGCTTTTGAAATGGAGGTTGCCAGGGTAACACAGGGGATGCTGGAAGCAGAAGGGGAGGTGTTTTCTGCAAAAGCTGCTGGGAAGAATAAAAGTAAGAACAACTACATGCACACTGGCTGGGAGAGGCTGCACTGAGAGACTGAGGGCCATTACAGGATGCTGCTTTGGATCCAAGCTTGCTGAAGCTATGAGAGAAGCAACAAGAGACACTATTAGGGTATAATGTTGTGCACCCCCTCAGGTGTAAATATGTGTAAAATAAACCATAGTTTTTAAAGACACTAGTCTCCACTGTGCCTGGTAAAGTGTCAAGGCTCCTGGAATCTTGCTACCACTTGGCAAGATTAGGGTATATATAGAAAATATAAGATATAGATAACTTGTTGGTGTAATTTGAATAAGGAGTGAAATTGCACTAATTGGTTGATCTACGACGGTATGTCTTGAGCTAGCATGCCCCCCTACATTTGGATCTTGTTATATTGTTTAGAGATAGAACACCAGGTGTACTGGGTAGCATAGCAATATTACAAGGCCAAA
Source organism: Zootoca vivipara (assembly GCF_965207765.1). NCBI lineage: Eukaryota > Metazoa > Chordata > Lepidosauria > Squamata > Lacertidae > Zootoca > Zootoca vivipara. Next base: position 40,375,882 of record NC_142592.1, on the reverse strand, counting down.
AGTCTGGCTTGCTGACTCATCTACCCTCATTTTATCTCAGGAATGTGCATACATGCAGAGATGGGTATAAAAGTCAAGGTTGCATTACATTCTCTACCTGGGGGTGACAGGAGGAGAGTCTGGGAGCCCCTGTGTTAGGTGTACACAGCAGTGTGAGCTAGCAAGTTAAAGTGCTGGTGGAACTCTCTGTATGCTTGCTTCTTTACTTCTAAGACCATAATAACAGTATTATAGTAGTTAGTAGATTTGTCTCTTGAGACAATAAACACTTTATACTTTAATCTCAGCTGAGTGGGGAAGGAGTTTTTTTGAGTGGGAACTCTGGAGAAAGCTGACTACTGGTAATCAGGAAAACTCTGATGTTCTGATGGAAGACTTTGCTGGAGTTGAGCAAACTCTGCTGGTCACACTGGTTGAAGTGTGGTGAAGTACCAATAGATGGTGGGTCCATGTCTGACAGGTTATGGGCCAACTGACTTTCAGAAATCGTAACAGGTTATGGGCCCAGGACACATCTGCGAGAGCCTGAGCAAGCCAGCGAGAGTCTAGAGTGCTCCAGTTGCAGCTCCCCAACTTCTGTTTGCTGGTCTGGTCTACAAGAAGGTGAGAGCATAGTGGCCTGTTGGTGAAGTGTGTGGTGGTATCACTATGGTTCAAGGAATGTACTCCGGTTTGTCACTTGAGAGACTGAATGGTTCAAGCTACTCAAATTGGAGTTATAAAATGGAGATATTCCTGGAGAGAGAGGGAATTTGGACTCTTGTTACTGACCCCCCAGATGATGAAGAAGCCTGGGCATGCCATGATGAGAAGGCTCAGGTAATCATAGCCTTGGGTGTTGAAGACTCACAGATATAAATAATTTGGTTCCTGCCAAGACTAGAGCCAAACATATGTGGACTGCCTTGCAAGGTATTTCATCAGCTTGTATATTAGTTTCAGTGGAAACAATTATCTCTAAATTCTGTTGACCCATATCCATAGTGAAAGGAGGCCAATATATTCTGGCAGCCTCCCAGGTTTTCACTGCAAAAATATTAGCACAACTGACATATGGCTCACATATTTACAGCTCTCTAAATCTTGATTCCTTAGAATCGTTTCAAACAAAGTTCTATCGTAGCCTGTTGGGGATCCCCTCCTGTGTGTCCAACATAGTGGTCCGCCTGGAGGTCGGGCAAATCTCGGTCAGCCCCCGGATGTGGATTCTAAAGATCCATTATTGGTTAAAACTTATTTTTTCCCCTGTTGGGTTGGCACCCCTAACCCTTCTGGATCCCTACCAATCCAAATGGAAAGCCACACTGTACGAAAAGCTAAGAGACTTGGGATTCTCCCCACAGGCCTTGATAGCTGCAGGCTATGAGAAAGCAAGAGCAATAATCCGCCAACAAGTTTGGGATGTGGAACTGCAATGCCATGTGAGCGAGATAAATAAACATCCAGCCATAAAAGATAATGGGAGAGGATTTCCCCCAGCAAAGTATTTGTCAAAATTACAAATACCTAAATACAGACGGGCATTTATCCTTGTTAGATTTACTATACTGCCATCTGCTTTACTGCAGGGAGGATTCGCAGGTAAACCATATGTGGAACGAGTCTGCCCCTGTGGTATGTCAGAGGTAGAAACTGCCTCCCACATTTTATTACGCTGCCGTTTCTACAGAGACATGCGCCAGGTTTTCATTTCTCCTGTTATGCAAAACTTCTCAAATGAATCCGAATCCCAATGCCTAAAATTCCTTGTAGAAGATAAGGACCCTGGGATTACGTTAAAAGTAGCCAAATTTTGTGCGACTGCCATAAAACTCAGGGAACAAGCGGTGCCACCACAATGATCAAGGTCTCCAACGGCAATTTTAGGCTATATTTTAGCGACTCAGTTTTAATCTACCTAATCTAAATGCTGTAATATATACACGTGTACCGTCCCTGCCGTGTAAATTTTAATGCTACATCATTGAGTTTTATGATTTTTGATTCTGTATGTGAGCTGGTCTGTGACCGTAAATAAAATTGTATGAATGAATACATATCCATAGCTGTCAAGTCTTCCCTTTTCTCGCAAGGAAGCCTATTCAGCATAAGGGAATTTCCCTTTAAAAAAGGGTATGCCCATATCAGCTGTGGGTGAGATAAAACCTTCATAGACTAAAATTACTTCCTATGTAGAATTAAGCTATATCTTAGTAATATAACTGTTTGTATCTTTATTTTGTATCTTATGATTTATGTGGAAATTGTTCTATTGGTTGTGTACTTTTTGATGCTTTTTAAAATGACTACTACTGACTTGTGAAAGTCAGTTGTTCACCACACCTCAAACAGTGTGTTGTATTAGAAGAGTATGAGGAGCCCCAGCAGTCTTCAGAGAGTTTTCAGAGTTTCCTGCTCCCAGCAGAACAGCTTCTTCAAATGTCTCCATTTAAGGGGAAAAATTCTCTCCCACCAAGTTCAAAGTAACAAAGTGTTTATTGTCTCCAAACACAATACAAAGCTAAACACTACTATCTACTATAAGAAGTTCTTCTGGTCTTTGAGGTAAAGATATATATGTACAGAGATCCACTAACACTATTACCATGCTAGCTAATGCTGCTATGTAAAACCCACAGTCTCTTCCCCTGACTCTCACAATTCAGAATCAGACCCTGACAGCAAATAGGACAGGAAAGGGACAAGACCAGGATAGGACAAAACATAATGAAAGCAATAACCTAGAGACTATTATACCCATCTCTACATGTAGGCATATTTCCTGAACCAATAGGAGTGTATGACTCAGCAAGTCATACACTCAACTTTATCCCAGACCATCCAGACATGGGGGATGTGATCCTCAATACATGAGACCAAGTACTGTGTAATTTAGCTCATTGTATAGGGTGAGAGAATCTGTGTTGGAAAGATAGATTCTTACTCTCTTGTAGCAGAGTCAGCACAACAGTAATTGCTCCATGCAGAATAAAATTTGGTTAGATTTATATTTGCCCTTATCCGCTTTAAACAAATGTTTCCCACAAAAATACTTAGGCTAGAATAAATCACAGACACTTAGCATAGCTAGTAAGTGAATACTGTATTTTACTCACAGAGTTTTCAGAAGTTACAGCAAACAAGTCTCAATCTGTGGGCAGAAAAAAAACCGAATAAGATAAAGGTTCCAAATGTCTTAAAAATAACTTGGTCAAAAAGTATACTGCAAACTTTGGGTTAGCAAAGATGCAGGCTATACAATCTTATTTTAGAGAGAGAGAACCAGACAAACAAATACATTATGAATGACACCTGGCTTTATAACAGTACCCATGAAAAGGACCCAGGAGTTTTAGTAGACCACAATCTAAACATGAGTCAGCAGTGTGATACAGCATCTAAAAAGGCTAGTGCAATTATTGGTTGAATCAACATCTCACAATGCAATGGTACCAATCTGTTCTGCGTTTGTCTGACCTTACCTGGAGTATCATGTCCAATTCTGGGCACTGCAGTTTAAGATTACTGGAATGTATACAGAGGAGGGTGACAAAGATCATGAAGAGACTACATCCTATGAGGAAAGGTTGAAAGAGTTGGGTACATATAGCACAGAGAAGGGTTGATTTAGAGGCAATATACAGGTTGTGACCATTTTGCGCGCATCCAATTGACGTGTGACTGCCAACACATAGGTCATTTTGGAGCCAGAAGAGGGCGGAATGGGGGACAGAACAGGTGGTGGAGCAGGTGTAGGGCAGGCTTATGTGGATTCTGCTGACAAGCATGTGGGCTAGGAATGGATCCTCTGTGCAAAATTGTTGCCACCTGAATAGCCATATTTGCATAGTTGAAGAGCTGTTACATAGATTTCTGTTGTTCCATTTGGTTCAAACTACAAGAAACAAAATTTAGGCTAACATTCAGAAGAACTTCTATTTGTCAGTGGGACAGAAGTTTTTAATCAGATGTTGAATGATAACCATCAGGGATTTCCTGCATCAGTACGGGGTTGGACTAAATGACCTTTTGAGGTATTTTCCTGCATGCACTCTGATTCTATGAATCAAAACCAGATTTCACAAGACAGTTTCAAGCAGTTTGCTCATATGCTACATCCAGAGTACAGACAGTACAGTGGTACCTCGCAAGATGAAATTAATTCGTTCTGCGAGTAGTTTCGTATTGCGAAAATTTCGTATTGCGAAATGCGGTTTCCCATAGGAATGCACTGAAATTTAATTAATGCGTTCCTATGGGCAAAAAAGGCCGCTGCAGGTCCATCCCCGCGGCGCACTCACTTCCTCTCCCCCCAGCTCGCCTCAGGAGCCGGAGCTCTTTCCCACCGACTCACCTACCGAGCCAGGAGCAGCCACATTGCCCCCCAAGCGCCATGGCCGCTTTAACGCTCTTCCTTTAAGGCTCCCACCCAGGGGGCTCCTTTTCTCCTCAGTCATCGCAGCGGTGACAGCGGCTTCCCTTCGGCTCTGCCGAGCACTTTAAGGGTCTTCTGCTCCATTGTGGGAAGGGGGAAGCAGGAGGAGGGCCAGGGGAGCCGGAGCTCTTTCCCTCCGACTCACCCGAGCCCAGGAGCAGCCACAGCAGCCACATTGCCCCCAAGCGTCACGGCCGCTTTAAGGCTCTTCTGCCTTAAAGAGGGGAGGAAGAGAAGCCCGCCCTCCTCACAACCCCGGCGCTCACCGGCCTCATTTCCGGTGCCACCGCTGAGACCCGAGCCGACCGAGCCGAGACTCCGCTCTGAGGGAAAGGGGTGAAGCGGGCGCGCGGCAGTGGGGAGGCGCGGACGAGGCTTGCTGCCGGCTGCGCTGCCCACCTGGGCCGGACGGAGGGCCAGCCTTCTTCAGGGGGCTCCTTTTCTCCTCAGTTGTCGCAGCGGCAGCTTCCCGTCACGAGGCTACTTCGTCTTGTGAAGCACAGCCATAGACAACTTCATTTTGCGGGTCTTCAAAAAAAGCAAAAAACGCTTTTGTATTGCTATTTTTTTGTTGTGCGAGGTGTTTGTCTTGCGAGGTACCACTGTATTATCATAAAACCACCTGCTCCATCAGGGCCCAGTATGGGCCACATGATCTCCTGCAACGATTTTGCAAAGTTTTTTGCAGATAAAGTCGCTCAGCTTCGGGAAGAGGTAGACTCCACCATTGGAGCAGGGCTGGGGCGGGGGCGTGCTAGAGGTCTGTCTAGTCAAGTTGCATGGGATCAATTTCAATCTGTTACCTCCGAGGATGTGGACAGGCTGCTTGGACGAGTGAAACCAACCACCTGTCTCCTTGACCCTTGCCCATCCTGGCTTATAAAAGCTAGCTGGGCTTCGCGGGGTGGTGAATGCTTCTCTCTGTAAGGGAGCCTTACAAGACCCGCTGAAAGAGGCGGTTATTAAACTGCTTCTTAAAAAACAATCTTGGGCAAGGTGATTGAGCAAGTGGTTGCTGGAATAAGTTGACCATTTGGATCCCTTCCAGTCGGGATTCAGGCCTCATCATGGGACTGAAACTGCCTTGGTTGCACTGGCCGGTGATCTCCTGCGGGCTAGGGACAAAGGTGAGAGCTGTTTCCTAGTTCTGCTGGATCTCTCAGCGGCTTTTGACACCGCCGACCATAACATCCTTCTGGACCGTCTAGAGGGGTTGGGAGCTGGGGGCACTGTCATACAGTTGTTCCGCTCCTTCCTCCTGGGCCGTGTTCAGAAAGTGGTGGTGGGGGGGATGAGTGCTCATACCCCTGGGCTCTCACTTGTGGGGTGCCTCAGGGTTCTGTCCTCTCCCTCATGCTTTTTAACATCTACATGCAGCCGCTGGGAGAGATCATCAGGGAGTTTGGGCTGGGAGTTCATCAGTATGCGGATGATACCCAGCTCTACCTCTCTTTCAAATCAGAACCAGTGAAGGCGGTGAAGGTCCTGTGTGAGTGCCTGGAGGCGGCTGGAGGATGGATGGCGGCTAACAGATTGAGGTTGAATCCTGACAAGACAGAGGTACTGTTTGTGGGGGACAGGAGGCGGGCAGGTGTGGAGGACTCCCTGGTCCTGAATGGGGTAACTGTGCCCCTGAAGGACCAGGTGCGCAGCCTGGGATTTCATTTTGGACTCACAGTTGTCCATGGAGGCGCAGGTCAATTCTGTGTCCAGGGCAGCTGTCTATCAGCTCCATCTGATATGCAGGCTGAGACCCTACCTTCCCGTGGACTGTCTCGCCAGAGTGGTGCATGCTCTAGTTATCTCCTGCTTGGACTACTGCGATGCGCTCTACGTGGGACTACCTTTGAAGTTGGCCCGGAAACTACAACTAATCCAGAATGCGGCAGCTAGACTGGTGACTGGGAGCGGCCGGCGAGACCACATAACACCAGTCTTGAAAGATCTACATTGGCTCCCAGTACGTTTCCGAGCACAATTCAAAGTGTTGGTGCTGACCTTTAAAGCCCTAAATGGCCTCGGTCCAGTATACCTGAAAGGAGCGTCTCCACCCCCATCGTTCTGCTCGGACACTGAGGTCCAGTACCGAGGGCCTTCTGGCGGTTCCCTCATTGCGAGAAGCTAAGTTGCAGGGAACCAGGCAGAGGGCCTTCTCGGTAGTGGCGCCCGCCCTGTGGAACGCCCGGTCTCTAAGGTGCTACTGGAAGTAATTTGTTTTTATTTTTTGTTTCAACTACGTCAGACCAACACGGCTACCTACCTGCAACTCCCATCAGATGTCAAGGAGAAAAACAGCTACCAGATTTTTAGAAGACATCTGAAGGCAGCCCTGTTTAGGGAGGCTTTTAATGTTTAATCGATTATTTTATTTTATTTTTCTGTTGGAAGCCGCCCAGAGTGGCTGGGGAAACCCAGCCAGATGGGCGGGGTATTATTATTATTATTATTATTATTATTATTATTATTATTATTATTATTATTATATTTTAGAATGGCAATGTGACACTAGCCAATTCTTAGTTAAACTTGTTTGTTTTTTCTTTGAAAAGTTGCTTATGATTCCAGCAAGTTAATGGACTGAAAGTAATCTTTGTAATGTCTTAATAATACTAGTGAAAGCACAGTTAGATTAACACAAAGGAAAGAGGAAACAACCAGACTAAATCTGTGATTGATGGTATCTGATAATGCTTCAAGGGAAGAAACAGTGAGAAGGAGGAGAATGTGTTAACCCATCCCCTGCCTGCTGATTCTTCCTGTCTAGTTCCCTTCCTCTGGCTATTTTGAGCCCATTTCCCCCTGACTGAGTTCTGAGACCAGAATAAGCCTAGCTAGGGGGAAACAGTTGGTGTCTCTCTCTCTCTCTCTCTGTGTGTAGGAAAACTGGTTGGCATGGGAAGGGTTAAACACCTCACCTTCCCAGTTTTTTTATCCTCCCCTATTCTTGTACAGTACTGTATTCATATTACACATGGAACACATGTTTGTCAAGGTAATAAGTAGCTCCATCCTTGGATGCTAGGGAAAAAATTCAAAATAGCTGTGGAATATCACACTTTGATTTTTTTATTCATTCATGATGTAAAAATTCTAGTCTTTAATATGTGGGATGTATGTGTTTATATATATATATATATATATATATATATATATATATATATATATATATATATATATATAAAATAAAATTTGACCACTGTCTTGTGACTATTTGTTTTTGCCGGAGGCAATTTCGACTTTCAGTAGTTGTGGGTAATTGTTAAAATTTGAAACAACAGAGAAGGCATATCGAAGGGTAACACAAGAATATTTGCATAATTTAACTTTCGAAACAAAAATGAGACACAGTCTGAGGAAAGATTTTGATTTTGTTAAGAATAGGGTAGACAGAACATCCATCTTCCCATACCAGTGAATCACAATTATTATTTTACAATATATAAAGGATAGTTTACAAGCAGAAACTTGTCTTTAGAACAGGATATTTACATTATAGCACAAATGAACAATTGAAGAATAAAACTAATAGACCCGTAACTTTCTAGATAATTAACGCTAATGTATTTTGCATTGTTTTTAAAGTAATATTAATTTTATCAAAAGTGCATGCACCACTCTAAGGTATGTATATTTTGTGTTGTCCATATATTTGTATCGGTGGAGCTATAAAGATATGCTTCCAATTCTAGTGTTGCAGAAACATTTCTCGTGCATGATGCAATATGACCTTTGTTCTGCACATGGGCATTCTGCCTGCCTCAGTGCTCTTTTTTTGGGGGGGTGGGGTGGAATCTCACCCACTGATGTTTAACCTCATTACTTTGCTTTTATGTGAAGATATGGGCGCTGTGCAGCCTGGCTGTATGTTGTTCACACATGACAATATGTGTAGGTGGGGTTTTCTGTGAAATGTATTTGTGGCAGGCTCTCTCCTTTTTGTGTCTGTACAGCACATTTCTATTGTGAACGCCTGTGAGAGACAAAAGGGAAATGCTCCCCTCCCCCCACCTTTCCCACATTCACTCTGTGCTCACAGACAAGCTGGCACCCTCCCCCACACTTTGGTTCCACACCAGCTGCTCTCCCTGAAAACCGATACTTGAGAGGCCTCTTTTCCCCCTAAACCAGTTCTAGCTGGAAGACGGAGATAAACAAAACCCAGGTTGGATTCTGAGCCGGAGCAGCTCCGGCTGCCCTTCCTGCAGGCAAAAACTCCACCTCCAGGCATAAAGCCCGTCCACAGCTTCCATGCAACCCTGGCTGCTACTGGCACTTGCTCTGAGCTCTGGCTCCAGTAGCATATTCTAGCAGGGACTGCGGCTCCTGGATCTTCTGGGAGTGATCCAGTCCAGAGATTCCAGTCAGCTTTGGTGCGGCAGAACCTCAGCCTAAACAACAGTTGATGTCTCATTCCAGCTCAGTCTCAACCAGTCTCAACCGGCTCAAACCGGCCCTGGCCTGATAGAATGGCAGCTGTGTCTGAGCCGCCTCTTTTCCTCCCATGAATTTTCACTGCCCCACCCATAGAGAAACAACACTGAGGAGTTTTATTTTTATGTGGGGGAGTCGGTGCTGCCCTTGAGCTACTTCGAAGCCCACCCCAATAATATGCAGAGATGCAGAATACCCCACTACTCCTCTGAATAAAGTCATTGTTTTAACCCACACTACCCTGACTCCTGTCTTTTTCCCTCCAAAATCTTAGGAGGAATACTTCCCCAAAAGCACGAGTGCTCCCCCCCCCAACTTCCCACAAAGCTGACCATGGTAGAGGATACTGAATCTCCTACCGAGGGGGTGGTTATTAGTGTCTACTGCTCTCCAGTGCATGTAATTTTTTGGTCCTTCAATGTTCCTGATAAATGATTGCATGTTACCTCATCTGCAGCGCCCCCACAGCCCACAACACTAGCCACCACAGCCCCCCTTAGTGATAAAAAAAACCTAATTAAAGGATTTCCAGTGTCAGATTATATGGCATGTTTCCAGCAAGATACCCATTCTTACATAAGCAGGCAGATGGGGAAGACCATAGTGCCCTCTATCCTTGCAGAACTTTAGAGGAAAAACCTCTTAGCAGAACATTAAATAATGAGGCGGACTACAGTTTATGCTTTTCCTCTGGTAATATGTTCCTCTTTTGGAGGATGGCAGGAAATGGAAGTGCTTACTATTTCTGCACAAGAAATCCAGCAATGACATCCTCCTGAGAGAAATGTCACACACCCTTAAACAAAAAATATCAGCCCCCCCCCATTGCTTCAAAGTAACCCAGAGTCCAGGAGGTCATTTACACAAACTATTACCCTGAGATAGCAACCGCTTAATTTCTTTCCATCTCAGATCTCTTTGTATTCTCAAAGGGTGTATCAGAGATTGAAGGGGGTTTGAAAGCAAAGGAACAGCTCCTGGGTGTCTCACCTCCCTTGTCCTTGTGAAAGCATGTACACTCGATACCTGTATAAGTGAGAAAGGGCTGGGTGAAATTCCCCTCCTCTGTTAGCTGATGTCTATGTGTTTTGCTCCTTTAGGGTTGTTACACTGACATTTGAGACAGCGAACCGGGTGTGCTGAGGTGAATTTGTTGACTCAGGGAAGCTATGTCAAATTAGCCACGTTTATAACAAAGGGTGGGTGGGTGTGCACATGATCGTGTAAATGAGCCCCAAGCTAGAACTGATAGACCCTCAGAGACCAAATTGGGGGGGGGGTGTATTTACCTCTCCACAGATCATCAGGCTGCTTCACCGCCCTTTCAACAATTTATACTCACAGCACCCCTTTGAGGTAGGAAATAGTTACTACATGATTTCACTGAGAAATGCCTATAATGTGGTTAATGTGCAACAACACACAGCCTTTTGCATGCATTGCAGATTTCCTATGTTAATTACCTGGAGCAGACCTAATCTGTATAGAACACCTGTATGTGCACCTGAATTGCTGATGTAGAATCACTTAGATGTAGGAATCTGATTACTCGTAAAAAAATAATAATGTCTGTTTCCACACAGACATAAAGAAAATTTGTGGCACAACAAGACACAAAATATAGACCTCCCAAAATCGAGGTTACAACCTCATACCTGCAACACTATCCTCATCTGGAGAAAATAACAAAATATGTGGGTGTGATTGCATTGTAGCATATAAGAAAAAATATATATCAGAGACCCAAACTGGCTGAATGCCCACACCAAGGAACTAAACCAAGGAACTGATACAATACAGGTATTGTTGTTGTTGGCATCCATCTGTCTCAAGAGACAATGGAGGTGAAGTCAAACCGCTAGGGTGCAAGCCTGGGCAGTGTGTATGAAAGCAGTGTGTATGAGGTTGCAAAGCTGATAGTAAAGGGTTGCCATACATCTGGAATTTTACTGTATTGTGTGGGAAAATCTGGATGTATGGCAATGACAACCCATGTCGGAAGTGTAGAAAACTTCTATTTTTGGGGGGGGGGAAGAGGAGGAATTTAGTGTTACTATATCAGTTCTTCATGAAATCACAAATCACGAAATCACACCATATGTAGCACAGGCAAAAATTCCACTGGGATTGGAAGGGTGGATTTCAGTCTATAAAGAAAGAGAAAGGGCAGTGAATGCTATGAAATTAGGGTTCAAGAAGAATAAAAGTGCAGGAAAGGCAGTCCTTCTTTTTAAGGTGGGAAAAAGGAAGTGGAAGTGGAACCCCATAATAAATGTTTATGGTGTATAAAATCTTATGATTTTTAGAGGTGCTTCTCAATTTAAGTTCTGAGGTTTATAACCCTTGCATGTCAAACTCTAGAGGATATTCAGATTTTGTCAGTACAGAACAAGGGATAATATCCTAATTTCAACTCTGCAGAAAGCATATTAAGATATTTGTATCTGGGTCTCACAGTATTATTTCACACATTTGGAAAAAAAACCCTTAAAATTACAGGTGTGAAGTATACTTGACTGCCACATGATGCATCTGTTTTAAACAAGGAAAAGGTAGTCAATCTAATTCTATAAGAGTTTTTGACAAATGGGAAGGAAGCAACATTTTGCTTTGTAACTTGACACCAGGGAGCACATATCCCAAGTGGTTTTATTTAAGAGGGACAACTCATTGGGAGAAAGATATATTTTTCCTCTGTGCCCCTGGATGCAAGCGGAAGTCGCGCTCTGGTGGCGTGGCAGAAGTGGGAGGCGCCATTAGTGAAAGTGTGCTTCATGTTACAAGCGGTTTCTGGATATGAACGGACCTCTGGAACGGATTAAGTTCGTAACTGGAGGTATCATCAGTGGTACCTCGAGTTACAAACACCTCGGGTTACAAACACTTCGGGTTACAGACTCCACTAACGCGGAAGAAGAATAGTTTCAGGTTAAGAATGGACCTCCAGAACGAATTAAGTTCGTAACCAGAGGTACCAATGTATATAGGGGAAAGTTGTCTATCTTGCACCCATGGCATAAGCAACAGAAAAGAGACAACATACCGGTATTTAGAAATCATAACAACTGTATATAGCACTTTCAGCATTCAAAACTATTCACATACATCAGCACAACAATTTTTACAATATCCCTTTAAGGTACTGTACTATTATTTCCATATTTTGCTGGGGTGAGGTGCAGTTGTAAAGGTGAAAGGTAGTACGGTAGCTCACCTAAGGCCCTCTAGTACAGGGAGGTCCAACTGTTCATACCAAGTAGGCCAACTCTCTTCTCACACTGCCCTCCCAAAGCCAGGTAAGTGAGGCACTGGGCTTTGGAAAGGAGGTACGAGGCTCTGGCAGTACTGTATCCTAGAGCCCTCCCACTTCCTTTCCCATGTTGGAAAAGCGCTAACTGAGCTTTGGCAAGGAGATGGGAGGACTCACGCCTTGCAGCACAAGAGCTGGGGGGGGGGCGGGGAATCAAATGTTGCTGAGAGCCGCCCCAAAAGGCACTGAGGGCCACATGTGGCCCCTGGGTTGTGTGTTGAACTACCCTGCTCTAGTGAGTTTGTGGTTATGATGAAATTTGAACTAGTCATCTCCTAGAGCTCATTCTTTTAGTGGTTACACTATACCAATTCTCACAGTAAACATTTTTGAAATTGACTGTTTTGTGTCTGGTGTTTTCTGCCTGATTTATCTGAAAATATCTATAGGCAGACTGCTTATCCTATCACATCTTGCAGTAGCCAATTTGACACACTCCTGGAAGTTTTAATTTGTCTCCCTCTGCTGGCCAAAGGTACCCTTTTCTTTTATACACATTCCTAGATATTTTATGTTGCAGGTGTTCAAGGGTAAAGTGTTTCCATTACTTCATTGATGATTTTAGCTTTTTGCATATTCTAACATGCTTCATCCTTTCATTGTATATGTGTTTTGTCTCTGTGTGAATCTGTGTATTTAAAAATTAATGGGAATTAATGATTATCATTCACCTTCGGAATATTTTAATGGAACTTAAAATTAGCCATGTGTCAGAATGTAAGCCAGAGGGAAATTGCTAACTAGAGTGTTACATTTCAGTCATGCATGAAACACTGGAGAGATGCCAAACATAGTACAGGGCAAAGGTGAAAGCACGCACTGCCTTGGGGACTGAAGGAAGTCTAGATTCTGGCAAATGGAGCAAATTTGTCAGCTTCTGAAAACGAAGCTACAGGAAGCTGTGAGGAGCTGGGAAGCATCCAGTTTAGGACAACTCTCATCTGTTAAGCATGATAGTGTAAATGTTTCAGGTCATCAAGGTGGCGATTGGGTGTAACTTGACTATAAGAAAGGAGATCACTGCAATTTAAAGTGATAAAAAAGTCGTAGGAGAATCTGGAGAGGGACATAGTGGCCTGGTGTTCACATAACACTAGGCTGTAATTTGTTTAGCCTAACTATGGTTTGTATGAATGTGTGTAACCAACATGGCAGATTAACCATGGGTCGTCTAATGCCAATAAGCCATGGTGTGAAACCATGGTTTGTATTGACTTCTGAGCCATGACTTGTTTTAATTATGGGTTGGTTTTATATCTGAACCCAGTTACCTTGCTTAACCATAGTTTGTTTCTCCGCCTCTGTCCCAAATGCTCATGAAACTAAAAAGGCACAGGATAAGAGCAGCTGGAAAACAAGCTAAGCTTGGGAGAAACAAACCATGGTATGCGAGATGAATGGGCAACAAAATACAGGTGCGTACATTTATTTTGAGACAAATAGAAATCTCCAGTTTGCATGCATCCCGAGACAAATTCACAGAGCATAAATGAAAGTTCTATTTTGGTCTACCATTCATTCCTTTGGTGTGGAAGAGGCCAGTGGCAGCAGCAGAAACATCAGTGACTACTCCTGGCAGCCACCATTTCCCCCTCAGGATGCTGGGAGTGTTGTTCTAGAGCAGGGATAGCCAACCTGGTGCCCCCCCTAAAGCCCAATGATTCCCAATGTGCTGCCACTGCTACCACAGGCATTGGCGAAGAAATGATATATATATATTGGATCTTAAGGTAAGTGTGAATACTGAAATTAAAAACTAGACAATGAAGGAAACACAAAACAAGTGTGGTGTTTGTGAAGAAAATACATGGTGAATGAGTGACTCTCCCAGTGATGCCAAATGTGAAAAGTAGTATTTGTTTAAAGTTATTCATTCATTTATTTAAACAAGTTATATACCACTCAACACCACAATCCCTAAATAGCATAAATTGACAAAAATATACAATAAAGATAAAATCAGCTAAAATTAACTGATTAATTTATCTTAAGCACTGACCATACATTCCTTTATAGGAGAATAGATTTGGCGCTGTGGGTTAAATCACAGAGTCTAGGGCTTGCTGATCAGAAGGTCGGCGGTTCGAATCCCTGCAACAGGGTGAGCTCCCGTTGCTCGGTCCCAGCTCCTGCCAACCTAGCAGTTCGAAAGCACATCAAAGTGCAAGTAGATAAATAGGGACCGCTCCGGCGGGAAGGTAAACGGCGTTACCGTGCGCTGCTCTGGTTCGCCAGAAGCAGCTTTGTCATGCTGGCCACATGACCCGGAAGCTGTCTGCGGACAAACGCCGGCTCCCTCGGCCTATAGAGCGAGACGAGCGCCGCAACCCCAGAGTCGGACACGACTGGACCTGATGGTCAGGGGCCCCTTTACCTTTACCTTTAACTTCCATGTGCCTTCCTATGTGCAGAAGGCATGATATTCCTTTCTTTTTCTTCAGTAGTGTAGAAAAGACTGTAATACATCAAAGGCAATTACTGTGAATTATGTTTTCTGTCATTTGAAAACTAAAGTGCTAGCTTCTAGTCAGAGGCCAGGTAGCACAAATGGTAAATTGATTCTCGCGCAATTGAACAGGTCAAGTCTTTTGATATCTATGTGTTTTCCAGTTCAGATGGCTGGAGGAAACATCTGCTGGAACATATTAAATTTAAGTTCAAATGGTCTGTTGCTAGGACACAGGCATTCTAGAAAACAAATGGGAAAAACAAACAAATTTCCTGTGTTTAAAAAATCCTAAAATTGAAACTTTAGTTACAGATCCTTTTTAGAACTGAGATTTGGGTTTTTGGCAGTACATGCAATACTCCCTTTTGTGTGTTAAATGGTGATGCTACCTGTACTTATGATTTATTTATATGCATTTAATTTTTTGGTCATCTTTATGAACATGACAAATGATTAATGCCCTAAAATTTACTTCCTGCAGGTTATATGCTACTTGGTTTAGTCTGCCCACTTCAATTTTGACATTGATTTGGATATCTCAATTGTATAAACTCTCTTTGAACTTCTAACTAGGGCTAGCAAAAACAGAATATTAAAACAGATTTTAAAGACAACAGAAATGTTTAAGCATAGACTGTAGTATTTATAGATGAATATGAATATTATTTCTTTGCATAGCCAAAACCAATGCAAAACACGATACCTAAAACAAAATAGATACATCTTCCAAATGTCTTCATTAATATTAGAACTGTAATTTCCCATGCAGGTGTATATGATCCCCAAAGAGGTTAAGAGTAGAAAATAAACTGAATTGACCATCAGCAAATAATTTGTATCTTATTTTATTTAAGAGAATTATTCTCCCTTTTTTGTAGTAACTTATCAATTTAATTAACTAGGTAGTGCCAATGAAAATTAACTAGTGGTAAAGCGAGTTCAAAGATGAACTTCTATGCTATTTTATTCTGTTTTAACCAGTATGATTAATTCACCCTCCACCAGTTTACCCCCTCCAGGCCTTACTTACTGCTGCTGAAATCAACTTCACATTCCTTTGCCCATTGCATTTTTCCAAAACAACATCTTGGATATTGGATCCATCTCTTTTCTTTCCCTATTATTTATAAACAGTGCTTTTTTTCTTCTAAAAAATGTTTAGGTGTACTCTCATTTTTACTTAAGAAAAACACCATTTTATAGTTCAAATCAGGAAAAATGAATACATTAAATGGACAAAAGTACAAAGATTCACAAAATGTTCAGGGGTATGCTGCATCCCCCCTACGTCCCCCCAGAAAAAGCACTGTTTGTAAGTAAGTAAGTAAGTAAGTACCGGTAAGTAAGTAAGTAAATATACTGCCCTATACCCACAGGTCTCAGAGCGGACCCTAAGAATAATGAAGTTATTTTGATTCCTAAGTATTGCAAAAAGATAAAGAAAAAAGGCATTCCTGACTAAAATACTGCATAAACACTGAGCATTAAAACTTTATATAAATGATAGAATCATAAAATTGTAGAGTTGGAAGGGCCTCTGAGTGTCATCTAGTTCAGCCCCCCTGCAATGCAAGGAATCTTAACTAAAGCACCCATGACAAATGGCCATCCAACAACTGCTTAAAAACTTCCAGTAAATGAAAGTCCCACATCCTGAGGGAGTAAATAACAACAACAACAACAATTGGGACACTATACTTCGGTTGATGCAGCCTAGAATAGCATTAGCTTTTTCTTTTTTCTTTTGCTGCTGCTGCATCACCTTCTTGACTCTTAAGCTTGTGGTCCATGAAGACCCCTTGATTCTTTTCACATGTGCTACTAGAAAGTCAGATGTCCCCCATCTTATATTTGTGCAGATGGTTATTCCTGCCTAGGTACAGAACCTTAAACTTGTCCTTGTTGAAATTCATTTTGTTAATTTGGGACTAGTTCTCTGATCTGTTAAGGTCATCTTGAATCCCAGTTCTAACTTTAGTGGCATTGGCTACCCCTCCCAGTTTGGTGTCATCTGCAAATTTGATGAGCATCCCCTCAATACCTTCATCCAAGTTCTTTATAAAGACATTGAATAACCAGAACAGAACACTGTGGCACTCAACTTATCACTTTATATACTACAGGATGTTTAATTGCCCTCCCCACAACTGAATGGTAACTTGCACAAATAAATTTAGCAAACTCAATGACATCTTTGTTGTGACCAAATTGAAAACTGAAAGATGAAAGAATTTTCAGTGCAGGCCCATCTGTCAAACACTTTTGTGCCAATGCTGCCATCTGCTGGGCATATGTTGGTAGTGCAGCCCCTTTAAATAAATTCAGACAAGACTCAAATTTTGCTTTGGTTTTTGGCAGAATTTAGGTCACAACTTTATTGATTACACCAAGTGAGTGGTTGTATAGGCTCTGGTTTGACTAGCTCCCTGCACTGTTGCAGGTAGCGCTGACCCAGGGCACCAGCATAGGTCAGCCTAGGGTGAACACCCGGATAGGCAGAAAGCCAGGAACATGCTATGTCCACCACCCAGATGACCCCTGGACTCAGGCACAGGCACAGGCACAGGCACAACCCCCTCACAGGGTTAACCAAACCATTGAATCCCTGGATTCCTTTAACGGAATACGGTACCCTTCACATAGGGATGGTGAGAGCGTTCCCCCATCCCTATCACCTCAACCAGAGCCTATCCACAACCTTACAAGTTGTGACAATTTGCTACACAGCAGGCGAATCCCAAATGGCACCAGCCAATCAGCCAAGTGGGGAAAATTCCTGCCGTGCCCCTGTCCCAACGACAGACACACGACGGCATAGCAAGGTCAAGTGCACAAGCCCTAAAAGTAGGGAGAGGTGGGTGTTCCGATGCATGCACCAAAAGAAGAACTTCTGGGTCACATGCATAGGTCCCTTGATATGTTTAGCCTGCATCCTGTTGGCCCGATTGAACCCTGCATCAAGGGACCTACCAATTGGGTGTTGTAGCTATCCAATCTTACCCACCCACAACACAGGGCTTGGTTGCCAGGTCTCACCGCAACACGTGCCCTCTTTAAGGGAGGACCCGATTTCACAAACATTTTAAGAGGAGAAAAACATTTTTTAAAGCTTAAAGCAAAATAATAGAAAAATAGAATACAAGAAGTGACTAATAGGCAATGAATCATTCATGCTGCAGGGAGCATCAGCAGGAAGCAACAGAATGCTGAGAACTATGCATGCTTCCACTGGGCAACTCTAGGACTGGAGCACTCATGCAGTGCTGCTAGTTTCGAAGAAAAACAGAAGTCCTCCTTCCTCCTTGCCCCAGCCATGTAGTCCTACTGTTATAAACAATATTTCCTCACTATGCACTTTGACATGGAAAGCTAGCAGTAGAGCAATTATTCCAGCCCATTTTTTAAAAGTTGTGATTGAATGTTGCCTTGGCTCTTTTCTTTTTGGCTCTTTCCCCACCCCCGGTTTCATGAGGCCAGGATATTATGCTACCAGCAGTCATTTAGATCTCGTGGGAGTGTTGTGAAAAGTGCAAATAATGGCATTTGGGATACACTTTACTCAACTTTGTTGATTGCAGAATAAACATATAGGCCATAAAACGGCCTGGTAGATTAACAATACCATTTTTTAACAATAAGAGCAGCTTGAGGTCTCACTGGAGGTCTTCAAGCAAAGATGGGAGGACTAACTTGGGGATTGCGGTGGGGTGGGCAGTCTAGTCTATGGTTCCATGTACCAAATTGAGCTTGAATCCACAAGCTTGCAGTCGTGGCACCAGTTGGTTGATATGAGCCAGAACCATCCTGGGTAAGCTTATTAAGTCTCAAGCAGGAGAACAGAAAAGTTAATGCTTTAGAGTTCCTCCACTTTGGAAGCATTTCTATTTGTTTTTTCAATGGCTGCAAGGTGTTCCTGAAGAAAAAGGGCAACTGTAAGTGAAGAAGGAATGGCGAATGGTGTAATCAGTGGATCATAGAATTGTAAAGTTGGAAGGGATCACAGGAATGGCAATAAAGCAGGTGTTTGACATTTTTGTAATTCTTGTTATGAACATTCTGGGCACACAGAATCTTTGCTGGAACAGTGCCACTTCTGAGCTGGGAAGTATGTACTTACTGTACTTATTTTTTGCTTCAGCAGTATTACAAAGAAAGTTGTGGTGGCAATATTGATTGAAGTGGGGAGAATCATTGGCTCCTTGGATTGCTTTGATAAACTTTGAGGAGTAAAAGGTGTTTTCTCTCTCCCATCTTCTCCCTTCCACACACCAATACTCAGTGCTTTCCCCCCTAAAAATTGTTCAAGGGTACTCTCATTTTTTCTACTCATTTTGAAATACTGCCCCTCAATGAGGCCAAACTTAAGATTCACAAAGTGTTCAGGGGTATGCGTCCCTCTGCATTCCCCCAGAAAAAGAAGCACTGCCAATACTTAACACTTTGTACTTGCTAATTTATATGACTGTATATTTAAAATTGCCCATTATCAAACTGTCTCCGACACCCTTAATTGATGAATACAGGAGAATATTGCATCTTTACATAATGCTACCTCAAAATTGTCAGACTTTGATTTTCAGTCTGGAATCTCTCTCTCTCTCTCTCTCTCTTGACAAGGCACACATTTTTATCAAAACATTGCTGAAATGATTTCAAATCACAAACTGGTGCCAATTATTTCCACAGTTCTCAGCACAAGGTATGTTTTCAAGTAGATCCAACATCATATGACATTATCTTTCTAGAATTAGAAATCGTATAGTTCTTCAAGCTAATGAGATACCACACAACACAGAGAATTATGTTATGTACATACATAAGAAGTAGCAAATGTCCTGCTCCTAGTGCTCAGGTTTTAGGGTCTGGAGTTTGCTGACCATCACTTTATGGGGCCAGGCACTGGCATGGTCCAAAAATGACAGGGTTCATACCAAGGGACTAATAGTAAGGCAAGAGGCCCAGATGCAGGTACACAACCCAAATGAGAGAGGGATCTTCTTCCAAATAAGCAATAGAAGATCAGGAGATCCAAAAAAGGTGTGCAGAAAAGGCCAAGCTGGAGGCATGATTGAAGGCATCAACATAGGATTAGGGGTTTAGAAGCAGACATGTAGTTAGAATCAGCCAGGGGTCAAGGTCCAAGGCAGCCCTTAGGGAAGATGAGGAGATATCTACCAGAGAAGAAGGTTGGGGCTTTAGAGTTCTTGCTGTACAAGGATAGGTCCGTTGCTCAGGCAAGATGATGATGTAGCCTAGATGGCACTCCTAAACCACAAATCTCAGCCTGCCATGCTTGCAACAGCACTTGAGCACTCATGGACCAGGAGGTAGGCACCAGAGAATTGAGCAGCTTGGAGCTCTGCCCTGAAACATGGGAGTGGGTTTCTTTCCACCTGCTGTGTTTGGTGGGTGTGCACAAAACTGTCTCCCCAGTTTGCCTTTTCTGCAGGTTCTCTCCTACTTAACCCTACAGGGATTTCTCTGGCTGGGTGGCTACAGATCCACAAGCATAGGGTCCTCTCCACAGGGTAGGGATATCTGCCTCATCATAACTCTTCTAATTGGTACACCTGTAGGTTAAGATTGCATTGTTACTCAAGGCTTAAACAGGAGATTAACAAGAAATTGATTATTATTATTACTCTTTGTCCTTCAGCAGCAGGCCCCAGGGTACAACAATTTAAAATTCAGAACTAAAACAGTTAAAACAAATTACTCTCACAGGAAATGGGTGGGTTCTGAAAACACATGTTTCAGGCCTCAAAGGTCAGAGTATGCCCTTTATGTTAGCATCTGATCCCTGTTAATGCAGAAGAGAAAGCTGAGGGGGCATTTGTAATGCGCATAAACACTGAAATCAAACACTGAAATCAGTCCATAGAGCAAAAGGCTCTTAATCTCAGGGTCATGGGTTCGAGTCCCATGTTGGACAAAAAGATTCCTGCGTCGCAGGGGGTTGGACTAGATGACCCTTGTGGTCCTGTCCGGCTGTACAATGTAGGCTTTACCTTTTCATCACAAACCCGACTGTAGCAAGATTTACTTTTAGCCTCCTTGTGTAAAAATACCTTTGATCCAGCAACAGTAGCAGAACTCCAATAAATAGAACTGCATCCAGACACTTGCTTAGTTCATCTCCTGAAAAGTTGCTCTTGTATTTTAATAACCCACCAAGGCTAATCAGCAATCCATCTTATTGTACTAAGCACAATGTAACTATACAGTTCAATAGCTCTAGGTATGGTGCTGGGAAATGCTATGGTATCATGGAGTAGTGAGAAGTGTGGGGCAGTACTGTGGTGGAGAGGGCTGTTTTTGGCATGAGAAAAGAGGGAGGGAGAGAAGAAAGAATTCCTTCCCCCTTGCTATCCTAGCCTCTTGACATGCCGAGACAAAGCAGGCAGTGACGGCTTTGCTTGCTCTGTAATTTTATGAACAACGGGGAGTTGGCGGCAGTGTTTCCCTTTTTGTATCTCTATGAAAGTGTTCTTAAAATGCGGATTATCCTCCCACCCAGCAGCTTATCCTTGCTTCAACCTCAAGGCTGGTGAAGCCACGTTGTGGAGTCAGATCCCTCTGCTGCCTCCATGACAGTGAACCCCCCTGGCTCAGAATGCAGCAGGGGTGAAGGGGGGGAGGGCTGAGCAAAGGAGGTGCTTGGTGAGAATGGGGACCCTTGTCAGGCTATGCCAAGAGAGGGAGCAATTCAATTTGAGTAAGTTTATTTTCAGCACAGCCACATCCCTTTGGAAGAGTTGAGGAATGGCCCCGTTGGATCGAGATGTGTCCCTTGTCACCTATCAAAGATGGAGCCCATGTCACTGTGCCAAGGGCTGTCCCTGTATAGGAGGGTGAAGCTGCCCGCAGGCTCAGCTGCACTTCTTTTGTGACGGAGTGAAATTTGTTCAGTGGGTGGACTCCATGCAGTGCTTTTCTCATGTGGGATTCAGATTGCAAAATGAGCGAGAAAAGGCTGGTTTAATCCATCACGATTACCTGCGAACCCTATGCTGGGCACTAGAAGGGCTTGTTCTGAAGTCTTTCATTAGCTAATATATAATTTGGGCTGAGTGACTGCCATGGCATTAAGTTACAGGCTCTGCTAAGTATATTAAAAGTTGCGAGTTTGTGTAACGCAGGCCCCGTTCAGAACACAGTCGCGCTGCCTTAAACAACTTCAGATCATGATTCAGAGTCAAGCCTCCCATGTTTGGTCCATGTTCTCAATGGCAGAACGATGAATAATTCCAGTGTGTGTAAAGTGAAGACAAGCATATTTCTGCTGTCAATCTGAACTCAGCAAATGAACTCGCAAGTGAAGCTCAATCAATGGAATTGCCCAACTGATTTATTTGGTTCAGCAATGCTCATTCACAAAGAAGGATCCGTGTTGATTAGGTAGATTTGGCAAGAGGAATTGTAAACTGCTATGTTGGGGTTAATGCTTTTTAGATTTCTTCAAAAACGCCTTTCTATAGAGAACTGTTCTCTCATACCCAAAGCAGAAATTTGTCACCATGGCAACCCAACAGACTTAGTGGGTGCTCTGTGGCTGCTGCCTGTAGAATTTTATCCTTGAAATGCTGTTTATTTTTTAAAATTCTGACAGGCTCGAGACCTGTGGGCAACGTGTTTTATAAGGAGATCTGAGGAGGGGCTAAGAAATGAACCTCTCTCTTCTTCTAGGTGTTTTATAAGGCTCGGGCCAAGGTCATTAGCCAGATCTCATTCCCTATCTTGATGTATCTTCTATGCAGTCCCTCTCCAAACTTGAGCAAGACTGTAATTTCCTCTCGAAATCTATCGATGCCACTTTTTGACCCTCCTTTGTAACTTTCAGTGTAGGCGAACGGAAAATATTTCAAAAATTGAAAAGAGTGCTGCCCACTTTGCCTGAAGCCACGAAACAACGCAAGAAAAGTTTTTGCTATGCGAATGTTATTGTGTATTAAATGATTACTTTTTCCTCTGGGCTTTTATATAGCTTGCATGCTTAATGATCCTGATTGCTGGTAGTTGCTAGCAACAGAGAACATCCCACCAGCTGGGGCCAAAGGAAAAAGGCAGCTTTAAATGTAGCCAGCATAAGAAAAAGAAGTAGGCAGCTGCTTGGCACAAAGGAACTGCTGCGAGGTGTTTGTGGTGGGGTTTTGCTTGAGGGAACTACCACTGACTGAGGTACTTGCCTTCACATCATTTTCTCAGTGTACATTTGCAAACAAACACATTATTTGTAAATAAACAAAATGAAAGTCTCCAGTAATCACATTTCAGAAGAAAACTCGACACTGTAAAAACAAATTACATGTGAAAGTAGCCAGTCTGTAGGTTTAGATAGAATCCACTCCACTTATGCATAGAGTGTGGGATGGGAAAGTCTGTTCTTAAAAGCAAATAGGGAATGTGGATGAGGGATGCTGAACTCTCCGCTTGCTTACCTGTTCACAGCTTTTATCTGAGCCAGGCTTCCTTCCAGTGATGGAGCCTGGCCGAGAGAAAAGGGAGGTTGAAGGCAACCAGGGACAGTGAGCCACATGGAAGGAAGACTATAATGCCTCTACCTATTCTACCCTTTTTGCTCTTGAAATTGGACCTCCCACTTTCTGCAAGATTGGGTGATCTGGGTTTAAATACACAGATGTGCTGCTATCATGTGTAACCAGTGGAGGTTGGTTTCATAGGGGGAATGGGGCACTGCCCCACCAACTACAACCTGCCCTCAGCTAGCACCCTCTTTCTTGCCTGCTTACCTAACAACCAATGACACTGTCTGCCAACTTCCTTGGCCTCAGTTTTGCTATTGCAGGGCCAGCCCAATACCTTTTGTGTCCTGAACCCCTGGCCTACCTGGCAGTAAGCCAGTATGTCAAGTCTGGTGCCCAAAGTCTAGGGGTCAAACCACACAAGCAAAGTCCAAAGGACGGGAAACACAGTACAGTATAGGGTCAAGTCAAGTAGTCAAGTCTGAAGTCCCGCAGTCTGGACACAGTCCAGCCAAACCTGAAGCATAGTCCCACAGAGCTCCAGGAGCATCCAAGCCAAGGTCCACCAACATGATCAGTTGAGCACACACACCATCTCAGCTCTGCTTCCCTTTTGTACTTTGCGTGCTGATTGCAGCATCTGGCTTGATGAATCATGTGACCCTCACTTGTTCCCATCCTACTCCAGGTGACGAATCACACAACTCCTCCCAGAGCTAGTGAGCTCTACCTGGCCAGCTAGGGAGCTGGGCTGTGGGCCTTTGCCCGCCTCAGCCTCTTGGAGCATCACTCCTGTTGCTTCCTATGCCTCAGAGCCTGCAGTATTCATGGGGACAGGGTCTCCTCTGGCTCTGGTGGTGGGTCCTGCTGCTCTGGTTCCTGTGCATTGAACTCCACCTCCTCGCCATCCTCTGTCACCCAGTGAGTACTTCCTTCCCCATCCCCTGTTTGCTCCAGTCCTGGCTATACTCCTCCCTATTGTCCCGACAGTTCATGCCATTTTGTCACCTGAGGCAAACCACAAAACAGCACCCCGCCCTTCCCTGCCAGGGAAGAAGGCGTGAGTGAAGATCTACATCAGGAATAAGAGGGCAATAAAGATCCACTGCCCTGCGGATCTTGCCGTATGAGGTCAGTGCCATGAAAAGCACAACTGGTTTTGAGGGTGCTTGGGGAGCTGAAGGGGGAAAACAGAGGAAGAGGAACTTCAGTTGTGCACATGGAACTCTTGTCATGTGAGCAGATCTGCAGCATTGTATATAATCCTTTGTTTCCCCTATTTATCCTCACTACAACCAAGAGAGATGCATTAGGCTAAAAGATGGTGCCCAAGGTGACCCAGTAAGCATTGTAGCTGACTGGGGGTTTGAACTCAAGTCTACTAAGACAAGACCAAAATTGTATCTATTGCATGACACTGAATTCCACAGGCTGGTTGCACATTTGTCCAACCCAACCCTGGAAGGTTACTGTCATTGGTTATTTTATCACCTGTAATGTCCCAAAGCTACTTTCAAAGATGTCGGTATGCAATTGAGCCCATCCATTTATTACAATGAATGTCAAAGCAACGCTCACCTTTAGAGGCTAGTCAGGTAAGACCAGTGATGATAGGTAGCTGGAGTTTGTTCTGCTGCTTCTTTATATTAAATAAATAAACTGAGTACAAGTGACCTTAGAACAGGTTTTCCCATATAAGACGCACTTTTCGTTTCACGTTGGAAAAAGAATGGAATGCAAGCAGCATTTTGTTGCCAAGGTGTGGGCAGCGATCTCATTTGCTACATTATTTTAAGTGTTTGATCATCCTTCACATTTCATCAGTTTTTTCCTGCTTCTCTATCTTTAGACTGAGAGATGGAGACAACTTCCGTTGATAAGGGAAGGCAAGCTTATTGTGATCATTAGATTTCTGTATTGTAATTATGTTATGCACTAACCAAGTTTGTGCAGCAGAATCCTACGGTTTACTCAGAAGTAAGTCTTATTAAGTGAAGCTAGAATCCCATACTTATAGATATAATTATATTTATTAATCTCACCTGTATTATTTCCTTCATCAGTCGTAGTGTCATGCACATTATTATTGTCCTGCTTTGTATGTCCTGCTTTAGTCTTAAAACAATTCCAAGATGTAGGTTAGGCTAAGACAGGAATGGGGAACTTGTTGCTCTTTAGATGTGTTGAACTCCAATTCCCAGTCTTAGCTAGCATGGCCGGTGATCAGGGATGATGAATCTGTAGTCCGGCAACATTTGTAGGGCCACACCCAACTCTGGACTAAAAGATAATGACATACCCAATATAGCCCAGTGAGTTGAGCAGAGATTTGGACACAAGTTTCCCTACACCACAATAACTTGTCACAATTCATCAATCCACCACTTATAACCTGGTGACTTAAGATGTTAAAGTTGGTGCCAGGTGGGCCTTATTGGGGCAAGCGTTCCACACGCAAGGTGTCACGACTGAAAAGGCCCTTTCTTGTGCTGTTGCCACCCTCTTCTTGGAATGGGCACATAGACAAGGGCAGTGCTTATTTTCTGGGGGATGCATACCCCTAAACATTTTCTGAATCTGTGTTTGACCTCATTAAGGGGCAGTATTGCAATATGAGTAGGAAAATGAAAGTACTCCTAAACATATATTTTTTAGGAAAAAAGCACTGGGCAAGGATCTTAGAAGATGAACTTAGGGACCAGATCAGTTCATGTCAGAAGAGGCATTTTGTCACGTATTTGGCCTTTGAGTTGCATAGGGTGTTTGTAGGTTAAAACCAGAACTTTGAATTGGGATTGGAAACATATCAGCATAGCTGTCAACTTTCGGATTTGAAAATAAGGGATCAGCAGCAGCCTCACCTGTCCCAGGGACAGTCTACGGTATATCTAACAATCCAGGATAGCAGCAGGAAACAGTGCTGGAATAAGGG
This sequence comes from Zootoca vivipara, assembly GCF_965207765.1. Classification (NCBI taxonomy): domain Eukaryota; kingdom Metazoa; phylum Chordata; class Lepidosauria; order Squamata; family Lacertidae; genus Zootoca; species Zootoca vivipara. The sequence continues at coordinate 40,349,863 of NC_142592.1, read as the reverse complement.
AATTTCCAGCAAAAAAAAGGGAAGGCTGACAGCTGTGGCTTGGAATAAGGGAGTTTCTCGCAAAAAAGGGAGGGCTGACAGCTATGCATATCAGCAGCAAGTGTAGCTGGTGTTATACGGCCAGGTCACTCTGCTCTCATCAGGAATCTGGCTGCTGCATTCTGCGCCAGCTGATGTTTCTGGAGAGTTTTCAGAGATAGCCTCATGTAAAGTACATTGTAGTAATCTCACTCAGAGGTTTCCAGAGCATAGATTAATGAAGTCAGACTATCCCTGTCCAGACTAGGGCATAGCTGGATACAGCTTCACTCTGTTTTTGGTATGTGCCTTACGCTCCAAGGTGAGACGAAGAAGCTTATATGGAAATAAGTAATGCTTTAAAAACATTTCTCTGAACCCCAACCCCTACAATTTGATGTAATGTTCAAACTTGTCCTCCCCATCTCTTTTATGCAGTTACATTGATTGTTTTCAGTACATTGCATACTTGTGTTTCTCCCCCAACCCCACTGGCTCATTAGTGATATTTCTGGAGGTCTAGTTTCCACAGTAACAAGCAATTACCATTGTTCCATGGACTGCCAAAGTTACCACAAGCAACACAGAGGGAGATGCATTACTTTTCTATATTGGGATAAAATGCTTGTACACTTCATGCTAGTCAGTGCGTGCCAGTACTGACGCATGTTCCTTGCAATTGGCACATCACTATCCTCCTTCTGCAGCCACCATAATATCAAGATGCAGTAATGCTATCTATCTAAATGCCAACTACTTTGAACACCAGTGGCAAAAGTCAATGTTCCCCCAAATAAACCAGGAATTCCTGAGATGTATGGTGAATTCCTTGGCGAGATCCATAATTATTTCTGATTTTGAAAAATTATTGCATATTGTGGGGACCATGTGTGAATTCTGGATCTTTCCTTTACACTTGTGTGCATTCCTGAGAAGATGCTGCCGGAGAGTTAATGGAGTGCAAATTTGTTTTCACCTGCTGTTACGTCTCATATTGATTGTTACTGTTAGATCATAGACATCACTGAGAAAGGGGAAATACCATATGTTTTGCATGCAGAAGATCCCAGGTTCAATCCTGGCATCTCCAGGTATTTATTTGCTTATAGGATTTCTTACCCACCCTTCATCGTAAGGTCCCAGTGTAAGTTATAACAATATAAAAATACATTACTAAAATTGGTTCAAATGGTTAGCATCAGAAGAATATGGTGGGTAAAGGGGTGCATCTCCAGCATACGATGAAGACTGCATAATGAAGGTGCCAGGTGCACCCCTGTGGGGAGGGAATTTAACAACTACGGGGCTGCCACAGAGAATATGCACTTGTGGGCTGCTATTCCCCAAACTTCTGGAGGCAGTGAAACAGCCAGGAAGTCCCCCTCTGCCGATCTTAACACCCAAGAGGGTCTGTATGGAACAATGTGTATGTTTTAACATTGCAAACATCCATAATATTTTATTATAAAAAACAAATAAACAAGAGGCAGTCTTTCAGGTATTCGGGGCATGAGTAATTTAGGGCTTTAAACACAAATGTGAGCACTTTGAATTGGGCACAGAAACAAAATGGCAACCTGCGCATCAGTTTAGAACAGGAGCTATGTGAGGTCTAAATGGAAACCCGGCCAGGAATCTGAATTTTGGACTAGTTGAAGATTCCAAGTCCTCTTCCTGGACAGCATCCTGTAGAGCACATTGTGAATGTTTCTGGGGCATTGTGACCAAGTTGTGTCTGTTCAAAAAGGGGACTGCAACCTTGTCTAGAACTGGCCATCTTTACACCTTCCCAGACCTGAGAACACATAACAGATGTGTGATTGCTTTTTCCAAGTTTCTATAATACAGTCAATCTATTTCCCAGTTGAATTTTGTAGAGAAACAAGATTGTGTTGTGGACAACTATACTCTGAAGAAGTATAGTTGTCCACAGAACTGTTTAAAAGCAGGAAAGAGACAAGTGTGTCTATCTTTATAGAGGACACATAGTAAAAGCAATAATAACTTCAATAATTTCTACTCCCTAGCTTTTAGGCCATTGGCTAGTACTTAAAAAACAAAGAAGGAAGGAGAGCTGAAATAGTATGATGATTTCAAGATTAACACATATTTCTGGTTCCAGACTTTCCAGGAAATACTCCACTCAGCGTTACTCTGCAACTGGAAGCATTGTTTGACATCCGTCTATCTCAAAATACAATGGAGAAGCATCTAACTTTATAAAAAAGGAAAAGCAAAAAAAGCAATAAAAAGAGCCAAGGTTATCAACTTTTTAAAAATCATCAATCTCACACGAATCACTTGATGTGATAAGATTTAAATGTTGCAATCCAAGCTTGAGCACTTCTCCAAAAGGGTGTGGGATCTTTTTGCTCTAGCTATTGAAATTGGACTGTCTAGTCCCTATTAATCAGAGTAAAGTTGATGCCAGTTGCCTCTTTTAAGGGAATTCTTGTAATTATAAAGGGGTATTGCTTAGTTTAGGACAGCCATTTAGAAAACAATAGACATCTTCTGCTTCTCCACTTCATGCTTCCATAAAGCATAATAGATGTCTCTCATTTCAGAAAGTTACCAGCACTAAAGGGTCTCAAACTGGCATTCTCATTCCCAGGAGGGGGCTCATTGGTGGAGAGCTTCTTGTCCCTTCCAATTATCCCCACCCCTGGCATTCCTGCTTGACCACTGGTGACTCTTCTGGCTTTGGTTTCAGCAACAGTCTGCTTGGCCTTGCTTGGGGCCGAAACTTCTCAGCCTGTACTTCCTTTCCAACTACCGTACCTGCAGCCTTGTGCCACTCCCAGCTCCCAGCTCCCTGCCTTACTCCATGCTCTGTTTGGACAGGCTTTCTGGGGTCTGGGTATGACCTTGGCACTATTTGACTCTGTCTATGATTCTCCATGGCATCAGCAGCTGAGATTTGACTGCCTCGCCTCTCTCTGGAGTCTCCCAGCTTACTGGCTGCATGTCACGCTACAACGGAGACCCTGCAAAGACTCCCAGGAGCTTGCATGTGTGAATCCCACAACTCTAAATGATCCATGATTTTAGAAAGACAACCCAACATCTGACTGCAGACAAAAAAAATGAATTGAGTATGACCAAGCAAGGCATTTGTCTCTAATTCTTGCTATATCTTGATGTAAATTCATTTCCCCTGCTTTGTACACTTGCTGCCTACTGGCTGCTCCAGCAATCTTTGTGAAGCACCATCTTCCCTTGTCCTTCATCCTTGAAGAAGAGACAGGAACATTGCCTGGGATACTGTATCCTTCAGATTTCTGTCAGGATTGAGGAGTAAGCATACAACTTTGCCTCATATATGCATGCTAACAGTCAAAGACGGTTGGTCGATAGCACCGTGATTCCTGTCAGAAATGCCTATGTGCTACAGTAGCTAGAAAATGTAGTTAAAGCTACAGTGCTGGGGCATGAGAAAACATTTCCACAATTAAAAGTGTCCATATGCCACCAGCGATAAGAAGATAGCATCATATATCCACCATCAATTACCACTGAATACCCCACAATTTTAATTGTTATTCACCCATGAAATGGAGTATTAGAAGAAAGCTAATAAAGCAAGTGGCTCCCTTATCCTAGAAAATGTATCTGGTGTCTCTGGTTCACATTTTACTTTTGTGTGTTATTACAGAATTCTCCAGATTTGCTTGAAGCACGACATAAGAGCATGTATACAGCATCAGAAAACCACTTCAAAACAGTGAAACCAATGAGTTATCTTATGTTACATCAGATATGTAAACAATTATTGTGTGAATCAGTCCATATTCACAGATTTGCCTCTATCACATAAGCCACGATCATGGCTTAGTATTCAGATATGGTGCAGAAATGTATGGTTTGTGCATTTGTGTGGCATACCACAGAATTCTGGTGAACATGTAGGTAAAGCAGGAATATGCAAAATTTCACTGAAGAGAATCACACATATACACATAACACAGTATACCAAGAGTATGTTTCTCTTCCCTCTTCTCAAATTTTCATTCCTATTTCTCCTATGTTCCTTCTTCCTTTATGTTCAGTTTTTGAGATGATTTAGCACACATCCTTCCAGTCAATCCAAGCCGGCCCATCTTCCCAACTACTGTCAATGACACAAGGCAACCAATCCCAGAGTTCATTGCTTTTGAAGCCAAGTGCTGATAGCAGATGTGGGGTTTCCCCCCACTCAGTCCCCCCCCAAATGAATGGGTAATTTCTTCCCCAAACTTTTTTTTGGCAAACTTCTCATGTTAGAGTTCCATATGAAGCCATCAATGAACTCTATTCTGTCTTCTCCCGGAGAAAGTACTACCTCATCTGGTTATCATCATTACTGGCAGAGTGAAAACACACACACACAGCAATTATGTAGAAAATAAAAATACTTATGTTTAAAGGTTTGCATGCAAATTTGTACAAATTTAAGGGCACCCAATATTTTTTGCAGATATTTTGCTTTTGAAGGTTTGGTGTCATGAATGCTAGTAGCCACTAAGAGGAGCTGTTGGGCCACAGTTTCAACCGATCTTGAAAGAACATATTTTGAAATGGGAAAGCAGGCCATATGCTTACTGGGGGTTTGGGTGGGAGTGGTTGATGGGCACTCATAACGGTAGAAAAATGGTCTTCTTTGATACAGGGTGCACTGGAAAATAATCCATATGCATTTTTCATGCATGACAATTGTTCTTTCTTTGGTAGCTTTGGTAATTTAAGACTGGTTCAGTGAGCGGAAGCTCTATTTTGGCTTTATTAGTTATCCGCTAAAACTCCATTTCACGGAAGAATAACAATGATAATGCTGGGCTTTAGTTCCAAGCCTTTAGAAAATTTCTCTCAAAAGATGTTAGAGAAGTGAGTGGAGGGTCTCTCAGGTGGCTTGTTCTGTTCAAGGGCAAGTAACAACAGAACTAAAATGATAATCATGTCTTCTTAGTGCTTTGGAAGTTTCTACTTCCAACACAGAGCTGGCCCAAGACAGATTGTTGCTGGAGGTGGCGGGAAGGCGAAATGGCTTCCCCCATGCCTGTGGTTAAAATCTGACAACTGTCCATTTGATTCTTTCTGTTGCCTCAGGTGGTGGACTCCACCGCTCCTAATAGCAAGGGTGGCGCTGCTTCAAATTTGTTCATAAAGAAGATGAGAGAGAAAAGTGGACCACAAATTGCCACGACTCCTGTGAGTGAATCAATGTGGGCAAAGGCTAGCTAGCGATAACATAGGAAGGTGATGCCAAAGCTGCAGAAAATGCTATGCATTAGTTTAGGATATCTGGATTTCTAACCCATGCCATCAGGAGCACAGGGTGCCTAGCCACCTATAACTATACTGATAAAATCAACGTGAACAATGATTGAAACCAGAACCAGCAACAAAAATCAGTAGAGCAAGGAGTGATATCAAACTTCCTGACAGCTATGTGCCAAAGGCATGAGGGAATGAATATATTTTCAGCTGTCACATAAAATATGGTAATGTGGGGGGCAGCTGAATTCCCACCATGTGAGAGTTCAAGAGGGTTGCTACCCCATCCAGTAAAGGTCACTTACCTAATTCTTGGACCTGGGAACTACCCTGCCAGAATGAGGAAGGGCAAAATAGAAGGAAGGGCAAAAGATGTTAAAAACAGTATAGGATTCAAAGATTTAGGTGTAGCAGCCAGAAATATTTTTTACTATCTTGATCATGTCATTAAGGAGACAGCATTAATAGGTTTGGCAGTGTGTACTAAAAGCCCATGGCTAATCAACATTTCAGTTGCAACTTCAGGCATGGAAAACCTCTGGCTCACAGGCCAAATTAGGCCTAACGTGGTTGTAATTTGTCTTGCGAGCCACGCCTACCCAATCCATGCTCTGACATTTGACATATGTGAAGGAGGTAAGGATATGGCTACAAAGGTGCAATGAGGAGTATAAAGGGAGCCCTCAATTGTTCCTTTACAAGTGTGGCTCACGGACAGGGCCAGCCACAGATCATTGCTGACAGAGAGCTCCTCAGTTCAGCTGTGCCAGGGAGTCCCCTATCTGGGAAAATACGCACTTGCTAGTGTGGTTTGAATTCAAACCACGCTTGCAATAGGACAAAGCAGGTGAGCTTTGCAGTGAGCCCCTTAGAAGTTGCCATAATGATGTCAGGTGATTGATAGATGGGTGGCCCCGCCTGTCAGAATGGCTCATAGGGAAGCTGAAGATCCAGCCCACTGGCCAGAAAAGGTTTTCTATCCCTGTGCCACTTCATACATTCTCCTAAGTGTGATCTTACCATGGAAAAAAAATGTAGAGCAGGGAGATATGCAGTCAAATCCCAGCGTAACTGTATACACAACCATTGCTGGAAACTTGGACAGAACACTGTTGCTTGTCCTCTTGTCTTCATCTAGATACCTGACAAAAGAGACAAGCTACTGCAAAATCTGTAGGGCAGGTCAGAGGTTCAAACCAGAGGCAGTCTGTAATATGGCATGGCAGGGAAGTAAAGGTAAAGGTAAAGGGGCCCCTGACCATCAGGTCCAGACGTGTCTGACTCTGGGGTTGCGGCGCTCATCTCGCTCTATAGGCCGAGGGAGCCAGCGTTTGTCCGCAGACAGCTTCCGGGTCATGTGGCCAGCATGACAAAGCTGCTTCTGGTGAACCAGAGCAGCGCATGGAAACGCCATTTACCTTCCCGTCAGAGCGGTCCCTATTTATCTACTTGCACTTTGATGTGCTTTCGAACTGCTAGGTGGGCAGGAGCTGGGACCAAACAACAGGAGCTCACCCCGTTGCAGGGATTCAAACCGCCGACCTTCTGATCAGCAAGCCCTAGACTCTGTGATTTAACCCACAGTGCCACCAGGGAAGTAGTCAAGCAAAAATAATGCAGAATAGCCTAGTAACTTCACTCACAGATATTGCTTAGAGAAATATACCAAAATATGCTATGTGAGAAATATAACAGGAAGTGGAGAATCAATGATTCCCCAAATCACCAAAGTCCCAGTTCATGAGAGTTCTGAGAGGCTCTCCTGCTAGGTGCCTGAAGTACCAAAGGACAGAGCCCTCCTTTGACCATTTGTACAGGAGATTGAGACTTATTCTCCAAACTGTTTTCCTATTGGAAGCAGCTACTGGCTGATTTAGTAAGTTCTTCTTTGCTTTTCCTTAGTTAACATCCATGGTGCCCTCTCTCTGCCTGACTGGGAAAAAACTCCATAGCAAATGGTATCTGATAGATCACTCAGAAGACATTATTCCTTTAAATAGGAAAATATCCACAGCAGGGAGTCATTGCCTCTGCAATGTGAGGCACATTGCTGAAAATTTTAAACCAAGTTGGCAACCAAACTAGAAGACTAGGGAATTCCTGTCTCTATTGATGCAAAGGGCCTAGACCAGGCATAGGCAACCTTGGCTCTCCAGATGCTTTGGAACTACAACTCCCAGGATCCCTAGCTAACAGGGCCAGTGGTCAGGAATCATGGGAGTTGTAGTTCCAAAACATCTGGAGAGCCAAGTTTGCCTATGCCTGGCCTAGACCATTACTTAGACAGCAATTAACATGGAGAGCATTGGGTGTGTCAGGGATATCAATTTGCTTATATTTGAAAGGATGTTAGCATGTTCAAACCAGCAAAGAACTGGTAGCAGTAGAAACACCATGGAGTGGTAGTAGGCAGAACACCATGGAGACTTTAAAAATACTGTGTGCATGATAGCTTCTCTAGAAAAGTACAGTGAGTCATTTCCAACTGCATAAGAAAATATACCAAATGAAACAGTAGTATGATTGCATAATGGAAGATGCAACCAAGACAAAACCCAAGAGGTGCTTTTCTTTATGTGTTATGTGTTACTTTTTGTGGCTGATGAAGTGAACTCTAATCCGTGAAAGTTAATGCCATAATTCAATTTGTTTGATTAGAATATCAGAACTTAGCAAGGCAAAGAATGAAACATGTGAAAGTATCATTTCAGGCCATCCCAATCCCTGCCAAGCCTTGCACAGGATTCCAGGGGTATTGGCCCCCAACCAGGGTCTCTGCTCCTTTGGAGAATTGAAAATGCAGTGGAGGCTGTTGTAGCTTTGAGAAATATGGTTTATTCATATATTTACACCTGAGTTTGGATGGAGGGCATTTGGTCGTACAGCATGGTCATCTCAAGAGGGGCTTGTTCCCCACAGCAGTGCAGTATTAGAGTTGAGGGCATCTCTTCCAGCCTGCCTTCAGCCAGCTTGCCCAAGATGGATCTCTCTCCTGTCCTGTTCCCAGCACGCCTTGCTAAAGACACTCTTTTCCTTTCCTCTCTCTCACACACCCCATCACCTTGGCAATCTCTGTCTGTCCAGGCCCAAGGATTCCTCTTAGATGGGTCATCAACACCTTTTGTCATGTTAATGGATTTGCTCTTCATTAGCCCAGCCAGGCTGGTTTGCAAAACCCAGCACACAGATTGCTTGTCTGGCACAGTTCTGCAGCTTGTATTTCTCCCTTCCTATCCCAAACAATCAAAATACTACCATTTATTAATTTCTATGGTTTGGGGAGGTGCCCCCCAAACCTATAACAGTGTACTGGTGGAAATAAAAGACCTTAAAGTCCTTAATATTGAGCTGGCTTGCCTTTAATGCTAAGCCAGAGGTGGGGAATCTCAGGCCTAGGGTCAAATGAGGCACTCCATGCTTCTTTTTCTAGTTGCCACCAGACCTAGAAGTCAGGTGAGATGGAACAGAAGAGGGTGCTTAGAGGGTTGAGGGTGAGATAGAGTTGGGACAAATGCTTGTGGTGTTGGGATGAGGAGGGGCTCAAAGGATCAGCAATGTTACTAGGAGAGGGGTTGGACTTGTCATACTTCAGATGACATCACTGGGTACATGATGGAGTCTAATGTGGGTTATAACAAGGTTTGGAATAAAATGAACCATTTCCATAATTTGGGGTGGGGGATAAGTCAATTTTTGAAACCTGATCCTGAGCCAATATCTCTCCTAGAAACTCAGGTACCAACTTAATTTATTTCAAGCCAAGTTATGAGTCTAACCAGGAGGATGGAAGGGAAATGCAGTATTTGGTCTGTCACTAATTCTGGTGCTTGTTGTCGTCAACTGTAGAATGTCTAATCTGTTCAGTCGGAATTAATGGCAGAACATGGTTGGGGCATGCTATGAACTCCGTTGGAAAAGGAAGTAGTCAGTAGTACTGCTGAGAGTAGGGGACTTCCCTTATGAAACACAAACAGAATATAAATAAGAAAGGCCAGCACCAGAACTTGGGGAGTACAAACTAGGATCCTTCAGGTACATTGAAATGCGTTCAGACATTATACAAATGCATGCAAACATGCAAGACCAAAGTGCTAGAGTAAAGACTGGTGTGTATAGCAGATACTCTTATGCTGACAACTGTTTAAGTGTGTCTTACGACTTACGTGCAACATTACTGGCCCTATAAATGTATCACCTATCTTCCCCAATAGTAAGAACATCTTTGTGCCAGACCTGAAGAACTTTCTTTGTTTCATGTTGTTTTCAGTTGTTGGCATGAAAAAGGTTATTGATCTGTGTAACTGTTTAATAATTCAGGCTTTCCATTCTTGAACTGTGAGCTTCTTTGGTTAAGGGTAAAAGGAGCAGGTGAATGAAAACTATTCATAATTGGTCATGAGAGAGATAACGCTACTCATATCACAAAAATTCAAATTTGAAATATTATATTTGCATTGTTTGGAACTATAGGCACAGATTCCTCATGAGGCTGACTATATTAGTTCTGGAAAAAGATTGAACTCAATGATTTTAAATGGTGGTATCAGAGATAAAATAAGACTGACCAATATATTTTTTCTGAAGCAAAAGAAAACAAAAGAAAAGACCACTAAACTACAGAGAGGCATTCAGCAATTAATTTCCATGCCTAAGAAAAGGAAGGACAGATTCTGAAGGATACCACAGCCTTCACAGGTGATGATAATTATTTTAAGTAGACTAACAGCACAATCCTACTAGAAGTAAGGTTTACTACAGGCATGGCCAAACCTGGCCCTCCAGATGTTTTGGGACTACAATTCCCATAATCCCTAGCAAGCAGGACCAGTGGTCAGGGATGATGGGAATTGTAGACAAAAACATCTGGAGGGCCGAGTTTGGCCATGCCTGGTTTACTATATTCAGTTGGGCTTACTCTCAGGACACAATTAGGCCTTATATTGCCTTAGGACAATATAAAATTGTCCTTAAAAAAAAAGTATGATGACTCAACCATATGTTGCATGTGAAAATATTCATGAAGACCCAACGATCTGCTTCATTCTTGTCAAGTAACTTTGTAAGAAATCATTTTGAGGGAGAATTCAGCAAGAGAGGGGTTGCTCAACCCTTTCCCAACACACCACAGAATTAATATAATTAGCAAATAATATGTGCAATATGCAAATTTAGCCACTTAGATTTGGGAAACTGGAATCTGGCATCCCCAAGGGCAGTGAAGTGAGTACCATGAAACAATAAAGTGACAGTTCACCATTACAGTCGTACCTTGGTTTTCGAACAGCTTAGTTTTCGAACATTTTGGCTCTTGAATGCCGCAAACCCAGTAGTGACTGTTCCGGTTTGTGAACTTCCTGCAGCCAATCAGAAGCCCCACTTTGGTTTTGGAATTCAATTGGACTTCTGGAATGGATTCCGTTCGACTTCCAAGGTATGACTGTGTTCAATACCTCTATTTGATGAAGAAAAAATTAAAAGTTGAACGCATAAAATGTATAAATTATATTAAACAAATATCCTGAATCAACTTGGCCCATATGCTCACCATGCCACATTGGTTGTGTGAATTGGCCCTTAATTACGCTACTATAATCCCCAACGCTGACATAAAAATTAAGGCTCAAACCAAAGCAGAATTACCAAGACAAATCAGGGCCTTGTATCCACTCTACAGTTCGTCAACTACTTGTGAAAAAAAGTCAGGCTAATCATAGAGCATTTTCATATGTGAGGCTGAATCATTCTGTAACACAAATGTAAAACACATCTTGGTTGCAAGTGTAAATTTGGTTTTCAGAGGGTTAGTAGTTGTGTTAATCTCTTGCAGCAAAAAGAACCAAGAGTCTTGTGGTACATAATAATAATAATAATAATAATATATTATTTATACCCCGCCCATCTGGCTGGGTTTCCCCAGCCACTCTGGGCGGCTTCCAATAGAAAAATAAAACACAGTAATTTATTAAACATTAAAAGCCTCCCTGAACAGGGCTGCCTTCAGATGTCTTCTGAAAGTCTGGTAGTTGTTTTCCTCTTTGATATCTGTTGGGAGGGCGTTCCACAGGGCAGACGCCACCACTGAGAAGGCCCTCTGCCTAGTTCCCTGCAACTTGGCTTCTCGCAACGAGGGAACCGCCAGAAGGCCCTCAGTGCTGGACCTCAGTGTCCGGGCAGAATGATGGAGGTGGAGACGCTCCTTAGAGCCCAAACAGTTTTTAAAACTTTCCTGTAGCCAACGTAGTCTATGAAAGTTTATGCCATAATAAGTTAGTTTTTAAGGTGTCACAAGACTTTGTGGTTTTTATATAGACTCAGTTTTTCTTCTTTCCTATATTAACACCAACATGACACAAATAGTGAAAAAGAAGTCAAAAAACTCATCTAAGCCTTACGTATGAACATCTATTGCTGTGATAAATTTATCACCTTCCCTTCACCAGCAGATCCCAGGTTGAGTTATAACCATTTAAAATTCAGAATTAAAAACAGTTAAAGCAGATTGCAGTCAAAGGAACAGGGTGCGTCCTGGAAAGGCCAGCAGTGAGCAAGCACAAGATTCCTATGGGAAAACCACACATTCCACATGAACTCCAACCCCAAACCAAAACAGCACAACTCTTCTTCTCCGCGACCCTTCCCCTCTGCAGGGAGGTGGGACCAATTCGGATGGTCCGCCCCCGCCACTTAATGGATCCAGTTGGCTTCCAGAGAGTGGTAGGGGATGTTTTATCCCATGCTGATGGCCTTTCAGCTGATTCCCTGGTGGCTCACTGGAATTCGGAGTTAACCAGGGCTATTGACTGTCTGGCTTTGAAGTGCCCTCTCTGATTGCATGAAAACCCTCTCTGTGGTTTCCCCCAGAGCTGGGGGCGATGAAACAATGACTAGAGCACCGGTGGTGGAAAACTCATTCTGAATCAGACCGGACAGGGGCTAGAGCTCAACGTCGAGCCTACCAAGTGGCAATGGCAACAGCGAAGGGGACCTTATTCACCGCCTCTATTGCATCTGGTACGCAGGCTGAGACCCTACCTTCCCGTGGACTGTCTCGCCAGAGTGGTGCATGCTCTGGTTATCTCCCGCTTGGACTACTGCAATGCGCTCTATGTGGGGCTACCTTTGAAGGTGACCTGGAAACTGCAATTAATCTAGAATGCGGCAGCTAGACTGGTGACTGGGAGTGGCTGCTGGGACCACATAACACCAGTCCTGAGAGATCTGCATTGGCTCCCAGTACGTTTCCGAGCACAATTCAAAGTGTTAGTGTTGACCTTTAAAGCCCTAAATGGCCTCGGTCCTGTATACCTGAAGGAGCGTCTCCACCCCCATCGTTCTGCCCGGACACTGAGATCCAGTGCCAAGGGCCTTCTGGTAGTGAGGTTACAGGGAACCAGACAGAGGGCCTTCTTGGTAGTGGCGCCCGTCCTGTGGAATGCCCTCTCATCAGATGTCAAGGAAATAAGCAGCTATCCTATTTTTAAAAGACATCTGAATGCAGCCCTGTTTAGGGAAATTTTTAATAAAAGCTGTATTGTTTTTAACACTCAAATGGGAGCCTCCCAGAGTGGATGGGGAAACTCAGCCAGATGGGCAGAGTTTATAGATGGGCTAATAATTTATAATAAATTATTATTATTATTATTATTAGAAAAAATATTATATAACTCTGAGAAAACCTCCAAGAAGAAATAGATTGTTTGTGTGGAATCAGTTCCACAAATATTGTGGAATTAATATTGCTGATATTAAGATGGAACCTGAAGAGCATGGCTGTATTTTAGAGGGACATCAAAAGGAGAAGTTTGCTGTGTGTCATTTCTATCAGTGAAGCAGTAGGATGGAACAAAACTGTACACGCTGAACATTTTGCCATGTAGTCATTAAAGACACATGTTCCTTAATTTGTTCAGAAGTTAGCAATCCTGGCACTGATCTGCAAATTCATTTTTAGAGTACTGTTATCATTTGGATCCAAGAGAATAAAAGACATTAATGATCAGAAATCTGATCAGGAGATTAATAAAATTGGCAGAACTTGGCAGGATTGTACAGATGATTGGTGTGCCAAGTAGGAACCAAGTTTCTGAAGTGATCAGGCGGACTGTATTGTGTCCTTTTTCTGAATGCAGAGATAACTTTTATTGGGTTCTGATGCTTTAAGTGTGAAAGCATCAGGTTAGACAGCTGAAAAACAGAAACGACAACGGCCACCAAGTTTTCTCAGTTCTACCTTTCATAAATCTCCGAGAAACTGTTTCTTTTAATGGCCAGAAAGCACAACTCAAACTCTCCACTCTCACCGCTTGGAGGACTAGCGGCTCGCTTGTTCCAAGTGAGGCATCACGAGGCAAAGCCAAAATACGTGCTTTGTTCTGGATCTCGAGCATCCCAGCAATGGTCTTAATTTGTCTGTTAAAAAGTAAGATTGCGTGCATCTTTTTTAAAAGTCCAATTCTTTCGTTTCAAGCTAAAAATAGGGTGACAGAGGGACCGTGGGATAAGCAGCTGGAGCGGAGCGAGTCGGTTGCCATAGTAACCAATGAGCCATTTAGCAGTACTTGCCTTGGTTGTATAGTTGCTAGGGTTATTTTCTTCTCTTCAGCTATGTGGGGAGAGGGGCCTTGCAAAGCACCATAAATGTCCAGTTTCCTCTTCTGCACCCCCATAACCAATAATGTCATCACCCTACCCCACCCCAATGCAATGATGTTCTTCGTTCCCAGCTGTGTCAAAGGTTCCAGGCAAGACTGGGATTCAAGAGATGCATTTGTGTGTGTGTGTGTGTGTGTGTGCGCGCGCATACAGCGTGTCCCTAACCTCCCTTTCACATTTCTTTTATGAAAACTTTGCTGTTTAATCAGAGGAGGAGGACTTAGGGTGTACTTTTATGTATCAATGTAACTGCAGTTTCTGAATTAGAAATGTCTTGTGCAGCTTTCTTGTTAAGCTTATTCATTCCTCGTTGTTCCCCTCCTTCACTACCGGTATGTTCTCTCATTGCATCATAAAGGGTAGGCATCAAAGGTTGGCATCATCAGGCAGCTGCCAAGGCCACGATCCTGGCAGGGGCCACACTGTTGACCTCTCAGACCCCATGGCCCGGCTGCTCTTCCTTCCTGCTGTTTGTTGTTGCCTCTTCCTCTGGCCTCTCCGAATTAGTGAGCAGTGAGAGGAATGAAAAGGAGGAGGAGTAGTCTCTGTCTATATAGACTGAGTCAAGAGGAAGAGGTCAAGTGAAGAGGCAATGGGCTGATGTGGTTCTAGTGTAGCACGACTGGTTTGGCCACACCGGGTACTGGCACCACAGGGGGTGCCACAACAATAATGTAGAATGGAGTGTGGGAGGCAGGGAGGCAGTACCAAAATTTTAGCGTCGCACAAGGTGCCACTGAAATTTGAGAGCCTGAAGTTTGCCACTATAGTGGGGACAGTAGTGAGAAGGCGCTGAACCCACTCAGGGATGGGGCCTCCTAAAAGAATCTTGGCCACGTGATGTCCATTGTCCACTGATGTAATGGCAGCCCCTCGAGTATACCCTGCATGTACTACAACATCATCATCATACTGTATTTTGTGGAGTGCTTTATCTAGGCATCCCTTTTCAAGCTTGCGCGCACAAGAAACAACAACATTTACATGAAGGCGGGTGCTTCGCCATGCAAATGAACATTTATTCTGAGACATCCTTTGTCTTAGAATAAACTGAGGCTCATTTGAAACTCAAGTAGGATAGTTTTATTGTAGGTCCTTTTAAGTCGGAGGCAGTTACTCCACTGAGACTCTAAAATGCCCCACTACCACTCACGCTTGCCATTACATAGTGAAAATATTGTTTCCATCATCAGCACATGGATGCCCTCAACAAGTCATTTTTCGGATCACAGCAGGTCCAAAAATGGCTGACTGTGTTGTGATAAATCACAGCTAAGTTAATCTCTCTGTGGTCCTCCGGGGTACACTGTATTTTTGTACGTGTGTGGCAGTCTACCCAATAATGGTCAAAAGTAACTACATGAAGAAAATGCCTCTGTGAACTGGGCCCCAGTCTCTGTGACCCTTTCAGTTCAAAGTTGCATGGGTAGTTTGGGTTGTGTGGATAAATGGTACAGTGATGTGTATAAATGATAAAGTGATACAGTCCTCATACAGATAAATGATACAGATAAATGATAAAGTGATACAGTCCTCAGCCCCCTTTTCTAGAACAGCCCCACTGAAATTGGCAACAACGTTGCAGGTCAAAACGGAGAAGAAGCAAGGAACCTGGCTATCCCAATGTTGTTGGCCTCCAACTCCCATAAACCCCAGACCAGAGGGCCAAAGATTCCCCACCCCTGCCTTATGCATGCACTTACAGTTTGGTGATTTTATGCTAAATTGGAAGCACAGGAAATCAATAAAACGAGTGTCTGCACAAATGCAGGTACTGTACAATTATTACTTTCGGGTTTGTTTTTGTGTGTGTGACTGATGGCTGAAAATGCACAAGTGCCCTCCCTCTAAAGTTGGCATTGGGGACATACATTTAGACATTTTGTCCTGTAAGAAATGCAGTGTCCTGCCTGCTCATTTAATAATGCAGGCTGACAGCTGGACCTTGGCATCAATCAGGAACAATCTTCAGTTGCTAACAACCTGAGCAAGACTGCATTGAGTAACCTTGAGGTGCAAAGGCTTTGTGTCCCATCCCTAGTGGCCCTGATTGATTCCACCAGGCTACAAGTTCTTCATGAGCCTTATTAACACCAACTGCTTAAATGAGATGAATAATTATGAAGCAAACGAAATATACACTCCTTGGCAATACTTTGTGACCTCAATTTTGTCAGGTAATTGAATGGTATGCAGGCAGACCAGATGGGATAAAGCAAGAATAAAGCAAACACTGTCTTAAGATACAAATAGCTTTCAGGGCCATTCCTACTATATTAGACAACATGAGGCAACTGCCTCAGGTGGCAGGTGCTGAGCAGGACTAGTAGTTGTGGCTACTACCTGCCCCCAGCCAATCCCAAGCTCCGCCTATGGCTATTCACTGAGGCCCTTTTCATCCCCACTCTGTGGAACTAGGGCCCCAGAGAAGAGGCTTACTTGCTTCTGGCCAGAGCTGGCTGCCAGGCTTGCCTAGTTGCCTTCTCCCAATATGTCACAAACAGCCCTATTGGGAAAAGCCTTTGACCAAGACAGCAGCTGGCCCAGGCCACACAACTTAGCAGGCATCACACATGCCCTGCTTTGCTCATATGCATTGCATATCCTAGTCCTGCATTACTGTTTGTTTAGGTGGGCATTAAGTGGGTGCCGGGCAAGATATTAGGGGACAGGTGTGGCATGGAATCATAGAATCCTGTTGCATTGTCACTAGTGCAAACGTAAGGGTCAGCTCCCAGTAGGGAGAACTTTGGTTTGCTTTGCATTTTAATACAAACTTACATAATGCATACTTTCCGAAATAATATGCAACCTGAACTGCAGTGATCCTTCTAAATTCACACTGAATTTTGTGATGTACTTGTCCAACCCCCCAAAAGGGTACAAAAATGCACGCACTGAGGTGCATACCATGCATATTTTTAGTGAAAATGACATATAACAATGTATTACATTAGGGAAAAATAGCTTGCAAAGATGTAAATAGTATAAAATGCAGAACTGCATACAAAGTATGTATAGTAGGAGAAATGTGCACTAAAATGCTGATGGATTTTCATGAGGAATTAAAAAAGAAAATCACACGCTGATGCATAAATGTGGCGAACTGAACCTACTCTTGGAAAAATGAGGAACTGAGAGAAACTGAAATTGACAGATTACTTGCCAGTCTGCTCTGTGTTTGGGGCTGGGGGTGGGTGGGTGGGTGAATCTTGTCCTTTGCATCGGGCAGCAATAGATCTTGAACTAGCTTGCGCTTCTTTTTTCTTTTTCTTTTAACAAAATGGTAAATAAGGCAGGTAACACATTAAAGTAACACTTGTTAATGTTTTCATAGCTAATTTTTTAGTTCTTGGCTACATTAACAGCTGGATGATGAATACATCTACTACTTTTGGAATTTAACTTTATCATTGTAGAGATAAACTTGTTTTTTGAGAGTAGGAGTGCTTCTTTGGCAGAATCTTTACAAATGCCATGTGGTAAGGGTGTGCTTGTCAGATTCTAAGTCAGATCTCACAAAGTTGTTATTTTGCAGCCTGGTCCTAAACATGCTTACTCAGAAGCCAATGCCCCCGAGCTTAAGGGAAGGGGTACATTCCTGTAGGCAGGGACAACCCTTCACAGAAAAAGTCCCGTGAACTCCTGTCAGCGTGGTAAATGGGTTCACTGCATCCCCAGGCACTGCAACCACCATGGGATTATTGCTGGACTGTGCTGGGACTGCACACAAGAGCCCTATGGACACAATTTTTGACTAAAACCTGGCTGCATATTTTCCTCAAAGCTTAGGGCTTCAGGGATAATGCATTAGTTTTGCCTTGGTAGTCTTTAATACATAATGATATGATAATGTCAGAGACTTTAAGCGTTCAATTACTTTTGTTTCTTGATCTATTTATGGATCGACTTTTTTGTTTTTGTTTTTAACAAGCACTGGATTGTAGATAATCACTGCAGAGCCAGGAAGTGAAACTGTCACTGTGATTATTGTCAAAGAGGGATAGGTGGTTAACTCATGTCTGGGCAAAGTGGACATATAATTGTAAGTGACCCAAAGGAGCATATAAAGCAAGTGTCGTTGCTCCAGATGTTGTTGGACTCCAACTCCCACCAATCCCATGGCCAGTAAGTCATGGATGATGGGAGCTGTACTCCAGAAACATCTGGTTCTCCATCCCAATTATATAGTACCCCCACTAGAAAAATGGATTGGGAATAGCTATCCAGCATGGGTCTCTGATGAAGGACTCAGTGGTGAGGCTGAATCTTGTGTTGTAGACTAGAGTTATCTGCTGTATCCACCACTCTGAGCCAGCACAGTTGTCCATCATCTCTACATCTCCATTTTTCTATATTCTTAATATATTGGTTGCTTTTTCTTGCCAAAAGCAACTCAAAGCAACTTAACAACTGTGAGGGGGAAGGCTTACAGAGAACCGCCCCCCTCATCAGAAGCAGCCCATTTCCCAGCAGCCACGAGAGTGAAGGGTCTGATGGGGAGAGCCAGGAAACGGAAAGGGAGTGCCAGCCCTCTAGCAACATCCAAGAGCCCTCGCTCCATAGGCAGGGAGAGAGGGAGGGGGAAAGAGGGGACAGAAGTCAGGCAGCCCGCAGACCATTCCCCCCAACACCGGAACTGAGGAGGCGGAGAAAAGGGAAACGCTTCACAGTTCCGTGGCTTTTATGTTGGTCTAGAACGTGAAAGGCGCCAGTGCAGGAATCAGAATCGGAGTGAGCAGACATGAAACCAGCAGCTCGTTACACTGTAAATAATGTGCACCAATAAAAACTTCTGAAAGACAAGCATGTGCCAGGTCGTTACTCAAGAGTAGCCACATCAACCTTGACAACAACCAAAAAAATTATGTAGTGATTCTGATGTGAGCAAGCAAAATGTAGCATAACAGGAGAGAGAGATATGCTTAAAAGATCAGGGCCCCCAGGAATAGAGGAAGGACAAATGTGATTCTTAGTCCCTTCCAGTATATACACATCTCATGGAAGGAAATAAGCTTTAGGATGGGAAAAATGAATCTTGCACCACCAGCTTGTGGCTGTGATGAAGAAGGAGATGCTGAACACATTGAATGTCAACAACAGATGGATGTTCTACAGTGATGGTACAGGAAAATGGACGGCTTCCCTGCAAAAACCACTCATCCAACACAAAGGATAAACAATTTACCCCAACTCTTTCCCCACCAGTAATAAACCTGCTTCCCTCAACTCTTTTAATGAGTATCTTTTGCTTCCCCAACTTTCCACTGGCCTGATGGCTATTCTTGTGAATGACTGTGATCCCCCTGTAGCAGAGAAATAGACTGGTAGATTTTCCTTGGGTGAGTTTCCTCTTTTTTATGCAACTGCTTTGCGTTTGATGCCAGTTCAGATTTGGTTCTGACCTGATGTTGTGACATGAGCCTGGTCCTCTGTGGTTCTTGCTGTCTTAAAGCAGTGGTCAAGAATAGTCCTTAGGATAGACAAGCAAGTCAAAAGTGCATCCTAGAGGACAAATACTCTGGAAAGGAGTCACAGCTGCTAAATCAGTCAAGAGGCCCCAAGAAGTCACTGCTCACTGGATTAGGAATCGGGCAGTTTGCCTGCTCTGGACATGGTTGTAAACACTCTTAAGGAGCAGGTACGTCCAATGTAGGTGCTCACTGAACCATCTTTGTCACTGAAGGCCCAAGTGTCTGCCAGCGGCTAAGAGTACCTTTTCCAGTTTTGGCTGGTGCAGCAGAAATGGTTGTTCCTCAGCAGTGGTGGCTTGGCCATAGTGATCCGTGTTTCAGTAACCTATTGTAATGTGCTCTGCATGGGATTGCCCTTAAGGCTGGTGCAGTAGCTGCAATTTTTACAAAAATGGAGTGGTTAGGCTGCAAATGGAAGCAGAATGCCATGATCATATAGCATGCTTGGGGATCCTCAGGCATGGGGGTCTTCAGAACTCTCCCCAGGCTGTAGCTTCTTCTAAACCACACCCCTCGTCAATGTGTTTTTGCCTGGCTGGAATGGGTCCTTGAACTCTGATAATACTCCTTGCTTGCTTGGATGGTGGTTGGAAAGAAGGGTGTGTGTGTGTCTGCGTGCAAAAACAAGTCTACTATACAAAGATGAAATTCACATTTGTTGCTCCATTCGCTTTTGGCTCTGGCCCCACCCACCACTGGCCTGTGGTTGCCAGAAGGTTACTTAGAAGAGAATGTGGATCTTGGGCTGAAAAATGTTTCCCACCTCTGATATAACAACCCTGCTGAAAGAGCAACACTGCCTGCCAATTTTCTTTCCCCCCTTTCAAATATATTTATTATTTTTATAACAAACGAAGACACAAAAGCAGAAACATACAAAACACAAAGTACAAAGAATACAAAATACAAAAAACAAAATACAAAAAAGCAAAAACAAAAAAACAAAAATACCAAAACTTCAACTTATATCTGTTCTAATATTGTTGACTTCCTCATGTCCCTTCCAACTGCGTTACATTGTATATCCAACTTTTCTAATTTCTAAATCTTATTCTTATACCTTATTTACCATATAACTATTCTTTTTCTAATCTTATATCATAACACACATCTCACACTTATTGCTTATTTATAACTACACCTCAATATCAATATTTATCTAAACATTTTTTATTTCTACAATCTCCCTGTACCTCCTAAACTGCTATTAATTCTTTCCAATAATGTGATTATTTCTAAAATACACTTTAATTTTTTCCAATCTTCTTCCACCGCTTCTTCCCTCTGGTCTCGGAGTCTCCCGGTTAGCTCTGCCAGTTCCATAAATTCCATCATCTTCTTCTGCCATTCATCTATCGTTGGTAATTCTTCATTCTTCCAATTCTTAGCTAATAATATTCTTGCTGCCATTGTGGCATACAGAAAAAATATAACATCTTTCTTGGGTAATTCCTCTCTAACTATCCCAAGTAAGAAGGCTTCTGGTTTCTTAACAAAGGTGTTTTTCAACACTTTTTTCAATTCATTATAAATCTTTTCCCAGAAGTCTCTTACTTGGGGGCAAGTCCACCACATATGGTAAAAGGTTCCTTGTTGTTTTTTACATTTCCAACATTTGTTATCATGTTTATGATAAATCTTAGATAATTTTACTGGTGTAAGATACCATCTATACATCATTTTCATCATATTTTCTCTTAAAGTGTTACACACAGTAAATTTAATACTTTTCTTCCACAACCTTTCCCAATCCTCCACCATAATATTATGTCCCACATCATTTGCCCATTTAATCATTACTGATTTCGTTTGTTCATCTTTCATATGCCATTCCAACAATAAATTATACATTTTTTGAGAGATTTTTTGTTTTTGTTTCTAACAATTCCGTCTCCAATTTAGACTTTTTCATTTGAAAACCAACTTTTTTATCCATTTTATACACTTCATTAACTTGATGGTATTGTAACCAGTCATTTACATTGTTCTTCAACATTTCATAAGATTTTAATATACTCTCCTTCCTCCACCAAAATGTCTTTATACTTTAACCACTTGGTATCCATATTCAGTCTTTTCTGCATCTTAGCCTCCAAAGGTGAAATCCATCTGGGTGTTCTTGGTTCCAGCAAATCTTTATATCTATTCCATACATTATACAAGGATTTTCTAATAATATGACTTTTAGAACCTTTATGGACCTTGACTTTATCATGTAAATATGCATGCCATCCAAATACATTATCATGGCCTTCCAAATCTAATACATCAGCATTTTCTAGCAAAAACCAATCTCTCATCCAACAAAAGGCTGCAGCTTCAAAATATAACTTCAAATCTGGTAGGGAAAAACCACCTCTTTTTTTAGCACCAATTCAAAGTTTATATTTAATTCTAGGTTTCCCCCCCTGCCATATAAACTTTGATAACACCTTTTGCCATTCCTTGAAACACCCCACATTATCGACAACGCTTGAAATAAAAACAACATTTTTGGCAATACATTCATTTTTATCATAGATATTCGGCTCATTAAAGACAATTTCAAATTAGACCACCCTTCTAGATCATGCTTAATCTCATTCCATAATTTATCATAATTATTTTTAAACAAATTAATATTCTTTGCAGTCATATTTACACCCAGGTATTTCACCTTTTTAGCAAATGACAGACCTGTAACCTCCTGAATATTTTTTACTTCCTCTGGTGTTAAATTATTACCCAATACTTTGGTTTTCATTTTATTCAGTTTAAATCCTGCCAGCTGCCCAAACTCTTGGATCAGTTCCAGTACTTTTACTGCACTGGTCTCCGGGTCCTGTAAAGTCAATACTGTACTAGGTCATCAGCGAAGGCTTTTAATTTATACTGTTTCGAACCTACTCCTATTCCTTTCACTTCTTCATTTTCTCTTATCATATTCAGCAAAACCTCCAGGACTGTAATAAAAAGCAGAGGGGGAAGTGGGCACCCTTGCCTGGTACCCTTTTCAATTCTAATTTCATCTGAAACCACATTGTTCACAATAATTTTAGCTTTTTGTTCTGAATAGATTGCTCTTATACCATTTATAAAACCTTGCCCATCCTCCATATTTTCCAAATTTTTCATCATAAAGTTCCATGGAATATTATCAAAGGCCTTCTCTGCGTCTATAAAGATTAACGCTGCTTTGGTGTTGATCCTTACTTCTAATTTTTCTAAAATATCAATTATATTTCTAATATTATCTTTCATATGTCTTGCAGGCAAGAAGCCTGCTTGATCTTGATGAATCTGGTCTTTCAACACCTTCTTCAATCTGGCAGCCAAAATACTTGCAAATATTTTATAATCTACATATAACAAGGATATTGGGCGATAATTCTTCATCTGCATTCTATCCATATCTGGTTTTGGAATCAAAGTTACATAAGCATCTCTGCAGGTCTCAGGTGCTTTGTCCCCTCTTAAAATTTTGTTGCAGACATCCACCAATGGTTCTATTAATCAATCTTTCAATGTTTTATAATATTTTGATGTCAATCCATCTGGTCCTAGTGCCTTGCTGATTTTCAATTGATTTATAGCAAAGTCCACTTCTTGATTTGTTATTCTATAATTGAGTAGGGTTCTCTTTTCAATCGGAATCTTTTGCAATCCGTTTTTGCCCAGGAATTGTTCTATTTTATCCAATTGTTCTTTTTTCCTTTTGTAAAGCTGTTTATAATAATTCTGAAAACATTTCCTTATCTCTGTCGGACTCTGTATAATTTTCTCTTCCATCTTGACACCTGTGATCGTATTTAATTTTTGTCTCTTCTTCAGCTGCCATGATAATAATTTCCCACATTTATTTGCAGATTCAAATGTCCTTTAATTCATCATTTTAATCTTCCATTCTATTTCTTGATTTATTAATTGAGAATACTCAACTTGCAATAATTTAATTGCTTTTTGAATCTGCTGGTTTTTCGGCTCAGATCTCAATTTTTTTTCTTTCTCTTTCAATTGTGACAGTACAGTCTCTTTTTTCTCATTTTATTGCTTCTTTCTAATCGCATTCTGCTGAATCAAAAAACCTCTCATGATAGCCTTACTTGTGTCCCAAATTACCCTTTTGTCTATTTCAGTGTTCCAATTAAGTTCAAAATAGTCCTTTAGGGTTTTTTGGGCCTTCTTTACCACCTCATCATTTCTCATCAGGGCGTCATTCATCCTCCATCTAAAAGAGCCTTGTAGAGATAACTTTAAATCTAAACTTACAGCATTATGATCAGAGTAAATCCTTGGGCAGATTTGAACTTGCAATATTCTCGGGGCCAGTTCTCTAGACATCCATATATAATCCAAATGAGACCACGATTTTTGGGAATCTGAATAGAAAGTTCTATCTTTTTCCAATGGATTTTTTGTTCTCCAAGCATCTATCATGTCAAAATATCTACCATCTCTAAAAACATCTTTGATAATCTCTCTTCATTTGTAATTTTCTGTCTCTGAGATCTGTCCATCAGTGTTGAGACTACTCCATTCAGATCCCCACTGCCTGCCAGTTTTCTACTGGGATACATTGAAGGTTTTATGATTGGCTTATAAAGCCCTGATCAATTAGGAGGTGGCACCTGAGCCCATATAGACCAGCTTGGCTACAGAGATCTCAAGATGTAGCCCTCTTGGGGAAATATATTTGGTGGCAACAGCTTATGGGCCCATCTCCCACTGGAAGTAAGACAGGCACCAACCTTGTTGAGTTTCTGATTCTTCTGATAACACATTTATCAGGCTTTTGCAGGTTACTGATATGTGGTGGCTCCATGGCTAACCTTTCCAGGTTAGCGTCATTTATCAGTTCTGAAAATGTTGTCTCATGGACATTGTTTGAATTCACATTTACTGAGCCCATGCGAAAGTAGTTGCAGTTATACATGATTATACTATTTTTCTCCTTTGTTTTCTTTCTGCATCTCAAGAAGACCCTGAGAATTTTGGGTGGGTTGGGCAGTATTGCACTGCAACTACTAAACTGCTATTTCTGCTCAGGGCAATTCTGTGAAGAATTTTGTTCCTCTTAAATTTTTCCAGTTTCCTGGACTCTACACCCTCTTGACATACAGAGCAATATTTCCCCCCACATACCCGCCCCTGCCTTTTCCATAGATTTTACGTCCACTGTAACTGCATCCCACTGACTCTCTCAATTCTAAATGAAAGCTGCACTGTGTAGTTCTTGGTATTGCCAGCAGTCCAGTTCCACTGAGTTTTGAGTGGCATCTGTCTCTTTTGTAGAAGCTCAACTTATCTAAAAGTGTTTCCTGGTACCAAACCCTTCTAAACCCTGCTTCTTTCCAATGTCATCAATGCCTCGCAGCCCTGATTCTGTAGTTGGTCATAGGCATGGAGCAGGCTGCAGTTCTGAAAATGCTGCCTTTGACGCCTGTCACTTCAAGCTCCTATCTAGGTTAGGCTTCTGCGAGACTTCCTGGCTTCTTCAGAACTGGCTGATTTCCATTGGTGTTCTATTGTGCAGCTTTCTGAAATGCATAACAGCATGGCTTAAGCCAGATAACCATCTAAAGCGCATACGAGCATAAAACAGGAAATACAGTAATGAAAAATAATCTACTAGTTGCTAAGCCCCTATCACTAATGTCAGCCAAAGCGCCCCGCTCAACAGTCTGATGTAGAAAGTCAATGAAACGCAGTAACGCCTCAAATACGATTCATTCCCTGCATAAACACTCTCATGATAGAAAACTGTATATATATCATTATGTGTCAAATACACACATGAAGTTGCTTTGCTACCTGCGTACAGAAAATATTTATCACATTTGAAGCAGTCCTCAGGCCCTCTAAGATTTTGCTTCATGATTTTGAAGTAATTACAAAATGGGGTTCTTCGTATTCTCTTATCACACCTTGCTCAGTGCTCCATGACTGGGGTTGGGGTGAGGTGGTGGCAAGTGGCGCAGCCATCGGATAATGTCATAGCTGCCAAGTTCCGGCCTGAGAAATAAGGGACTGGACCAGAAGTAGCAGACCGGAAGTAGCGCTGCCACCATTTTGGAACTGGGCGGAGCATGCTCAGAAGCTACTTTTGATGCTGCTCTGCCCTGTTCCAAAATGGCCGCTGCACCAGAAGTCGCGATGCAGCCATTTTGGAACAGGGCAAAACAGCATCAAAAGTTGCTTCTGAGCATGCTCCGCCCAGTTCCAAAATGGCCGCCGTGCCAGAATAAACCGGGGAAAAACAAAAAAATCTGTTTTTTCGGCTGGGAACAGCTGGAAAAATGGGGGTTTGCCGGGGAATACGGGAGACTTGGCAGCTATGGATAATGTCACCTCAGCATACATTTTCATTCTGGGAGAATTGCTCTAGTTGTGTTCCCATTTCCTACCAGAATTCATTCCCAGACTTTAGCTTAGCACCTGACCCCCTCAGGAGCAAAAGAACTCCTGTGAGAAACCAGGAGCCTTTTCAGGTTTTCTGTCTGGAGCATGAGACATGATCCATAGTCACTCATTTGTCGTGCACACTGTCTAGACACCTTCCATTATGGTCCCACTTCTGTCGCCACGGGGATGTCACATTTCTCTCCATGCTGGGCATTCTGCAGTAAATGTTAAAAGTTATTCACTGGAATAATTTATCCCCCAAATTATTGTATTTGTGGACTAGGGTTCCTTCCAGCTCTACAATTCTATGGTTGGGAATAGAAACCCTGGAAATCCACTGCCTGACAGTGTAGTCCAGTGATGGGCAACCTTTTGAGCTTGGTGTGTCAAAATTCGCCAAAAAACCGAGCATAACTTGGGTGGTGTGTCACTTTGAGAAAAAAATATTTATAGTTTAAATAACAAAAATGTATAATTGTAATATATAACTGTATTTAATAAACCAAAAACTAATTATTTAACCAAACCAAACCAAACCAAACCAAAAACCCCTTATTCATCACAAAGTGCCCAGAGTTGTTGAGCTTTTTGGGGGGAGCTGCTGACCAAAGTTTTGGAGCTTTTTTGGGGGGGGCGCAAAAGTTGCTTTGCTTTTTTGGGGGGGATGCCCCAAAGCTGCTGCACTTTTTTGGGGGAAAGAGAACAGAAATAAATGACGAATAATACCTTTGCTAGAACTAACATGCAGCACTGACATAGTCTGCCAAAGTGCCAAAAAACAGCACAGAAAGGGTTAAAAAGCGCCAAATAAAAACAGCACAGAAAGGGTTGAAAACGAACCTGTTGCACCCAATCAGAAACAGTCACTGACTCAGCAAATTGAAAAACAGACCAATCGCTGAACACAATCTCTGGCTACCAGGAACAACAACAACAACAAAAAGGATCCGGAGGAGGAGCGGGAGAACAAATGGGGGAAAAACAACAACAACAGTGAGACACGCGTGCCAGCAGTGAGGGTTCTGCGTGTCACAGGTTCGCCATAACTGGTGTAGTCAATACTGTGCTATCATGGATCAATGGGCTGACTCAGTACAAGGTCCTATATTCCTAAGAACATACCAAGCCCCCCTTTCCTTGTCTATTTCAGTGGGGCACATGGTACAGGAAGACTTTCCAGAGGATTGTGCCCATGAGTCATGCCTGTTGGCTATTGCCCCCACTTCCGCTACCTGAGGCAGCCACCTGCCCTGTGCAGTAAGGGTGCTTCTGATGAGCTGTGTGGTTCTTAGCTTTCAAAGGAGCCCTTGGTGCTCTACAGGGAGGCGCTGAGATGTACGCCATCATCAGCCCGAATCATTATTAGCTGGCCTATCCATAAGCCAGGTGAGAGCTGCAGCTCCTTCTCCCTCTGCAGAGCCAAGCATGTGTGTATGAAATTTCTCCGTCAGAGTGTGCTTGTCACCAGCAGGAGGGTGGGAGCTTATCTTATTGTCATCTCTGCCAATGGGAGAGGAGTCCATTACTAGAGTGTGTTTGCTTGCATGTGTTACTGACCGAGTCAATTTGCAGTGTTGTAGAAGTGCAGGAGGAGATTTTAATGCCAACTGTCTCTCACCTCTGCCTCCCTCCCTCTCTTTTGTTGCTTCTTTGATTTTTCTCCAGATGTTAATGGGCGATCACTGATGCTTGAATCCAGTCGTACCATTTCACAAATGGAAATTGCACCATCTCAGTCTTTCTTGTCCCCATCCTCCTCTCTCCCTCCCCCTGAACTTGACAGCTTGCTGCCAAGTGGACAGATGATGGTCTGGGAAAGGGAGAACGATGCCAGACTCTGGGATTATTTCATGACTTTCGTTGCGGTAAGAATTTTTTTTTTTTTAATTGCTGGTTTAAAGCGATCATGAAGAAACCCCAAGTGCATCCAAGAAACTGACTGGAAATCTTTGCTTCTCTGCTATAGGTCTTCTCATTGAACTGCATTTCCAAAGAGGTGCGAAAGGGTGTCACTTCAGGAGTGACCAGGAAGCAGCTTGGCAGGGTGAGCTGATGGCTTGGGGTGCTGAGTCAAGGGCCTCACCTGCTTAGCCATTGCTGGAACAGAGCTGCCAAACAAGCACAGCACAACAGGTGTGAGATGCCAGCAGTCCACTGCTAACCCACAGTTGCCAGGACAAGATTACCATGAGAAACTGTGGAGAGAACGCTACAGAAAGAGACAGAATTCAAGCAGAAAACTGGTCATGGCACTTTTCTTTTGCTAAAATACACCATAGGAGCTTTTATCTGAGATGTGTTTGCTGGGAGGAACAATGTACTGTAAACTCCCAAGTATTCAGAGGTCATTAGTGTGTTCCAAAGCCTGAGTTTTAAAAAGAAAGGAAGGAAGTGTGTGTGTGTGCGCACACACACGCCTGCCTCCCTCCCTCCCTGCCTCCCTGCCTGCCTGTTTAAGGCACCACTCTGCACAAACAATAGCTACTGGCGTCAAGGCATCTTTTGAACCTAGGTTGAGGGGACCCGGACAGCATTTGGCCCAAGCTGAAGTGGCCCTGAGATTGCTTCAGTGCATATCTTATTTACTTAATTTTATTATATTACGTTTACACTTCCTGCTATTCTTCAAGATGACAGACATGATTAGGCACCTTCCCATTTTATTCCCACTACAACCTTGTGTGGTAGGTTGGGCTGAGAGACTGGCTGGTGCAGGGTCACCCAGGGAGCTTCATGGCTGACTCGGGACTTGAATCCGGGTCTCTGGGGTTCTAATGAATAGTTTAGTACTTGGATTGCTATAGCACACTGGCTTTGCTGCAAGTGCCATGTGCTGAAACAATAATAGAAATGATCACGCACATTCATGGTAGGTATTATTTATTTATTTATTTATTTATTTATTTATTTATTTAAAGCATTTTTACACCCCTGCTTCCCCTGCCCCCCCCGGCAAGAGGAATTCAGATGGCTTAGAAGTGTCGGTAATAAGACATTCCCTGCCCTGTAATAAGACATTACAATCTGAAAGACATGGCCCCCTGGCACTGAAACATGTGACGTGGTCATGCACTATAGTGGCAGTGTTCTGGATAGAAGTCAGTGTACGTGTTGTTATGACTTTGGGTGGGGGGACATTGAGACCCTTCTAACCCCTGGATCTAGCAAGTGTTAAAATATCAGCCAGGCTCACTTCCTGTGTTGAAGTAATTGTCTGGGTGATGGGCCATTGAGAGAGCTCTGTGCGAGATGGAAAATGGGTAGGGCCAGACCTGTGCGGGGGGGGGGGTAGCTAGGTACATTTGCCCTGGCCTTTGGAGGGCTAAGTTGTCCATCCCCAGGACCGACTGCTTTTTTGTTCGAGTTTATTACTTTATACTAACAAGACTCCTGCTCAGGGCTTCAAACAAGCTCTGCCTGGGCCTGGGTGGGACCTCTTCCTCAACTCAGATATAGTTAGAAAGACAAAGCCAGAGTTTGGAGTAGAGTTTGAGGTGAACTAGAAGTAAAGCAGCAAGCTAGTTTCTCTCTGAATCCAAGGCTGTGGCTATGGGAGAAACAAGACTCTCTTGGGGTGTTAATGCTATGAAGCCCTCCATCGTAGGCTCAGGTTGCATATATGTGTGAATAAACCATATATAATAAAGACTCCACAATCTCCACTGTGCCTCATTTCCAAAGGAAACATGAATTCTGGATAAGTGCCTGGAACCCCTAGAATCTCACACCACTCGGAGATTGGGGTGGTTTGTTACAGTATTAACTTGGTCCTGGGAGAATCCCAAAATTATTGGATGCTTATGCTGTGCTCAGTTATATTCCAGTACTGTGGGCCTTGATGGAAGGACAATGTAATTGGTCTTTACATGCTCTATTTGTGGCCAAAGACTAGTGCTGCAACACTGGAAGAAGCATAGGTCCCCACCCTCAAATTACTCACTGGTTGGAAGATTTGTCTACTCTTGCAACAGGGGGAAAGCAGGTGGCATGAAGACAATGAACACTCTGACATTTGGGGTCTGAACTTGAGATTGTTGGTATAACGTGCATGCCCTGTGGGTTCTCCTGGAGCATATCCCCTGTTTTTCTCCCTCCTTCCCCAACCCAACCCCTTCCCTGCTTTTAGTTTTGTTCTGGTGATATTTACTTTATCTGTATGATACATTGCTGGTCTTTCTCTTCCTTTGTATTGTTTTTATTTCTTGACTGTATTGTTAAAGAAAACCCCAAATAAAAAAAAATTCAAAAGGGGGGGGGGAGACATGGCACAAAAAGAAAATGGATTTGGAGGGGGTGGCAAATTTAGGCTGCTTACCTAGTAAAGGTAAAGGACCCCTGACAGTTAAGTCCAGTCTGAACAACTCTGGGGTTGCGGCGCTGATCTCGTTTTACTGGCCGGGAGAGCAGACGTTTGTCCACAGATAGGTTTTTTGAGGTCATGTGGCCAGCATGACTAAGCCGCTTCTGGTGAAACCAGAGCAGTGCATGGAAACGCTGTTTACCTTCCCGCCGGAGTGGTACCTATTTATCTACTTGCACTTTGATGTGCTTTCAAACTGTTAGGTTGGCAGGAGCTAGGACCAAACAACAGGAGCTCACCCCGTCGCAGGGATTTGAACTGCCAACCTTCCGATCGGCAAGCCCAAGGCTCAGTGGTTTACACCACAGCGCCACCCGTGTCCCCCACTTACCTAGACATAAGCCCCATTGAATTCAATAGGACTCACTTCTGAGTTGACATGGTTAGGATTGCATTTTAGGCACAGAATCTTAGTTAAAATTAATGTACTACTGAATCATACTTGGTTATTATTAATCTAGTTGTGCAAATTGCAGAACGCAGAAGCCTGTGGGTTGTCCTAATGAAGATGTAACAGTATGCATAGCTTGCTTTGAGTCTCTCCAAAATTGTTCTGCTGAAGGTATTTTCAAAGGTAAGACTCAATTCAGCTTGTCTGACATAAAATCATTTAATAGTGAAATATAAAATCTACACTGGGTAGAGACTATGCATTCAATTTGTCTTCTGCCTTTTTAGCAACAACCATGCTTTCCTCAAACATAAAAGAGAAGCTCAGAGGCACTTTTTAGTTTTACATGTAAAAGCATTCAAAGGGGTTACTGGGTGATAAAAGTGCACTTTCTTCTAATTCATGGGACAGAGTTCACACAACGGGCCAGTTGTATGGATAGTGCATTTTCTAAGAACTGTGTCTGTAACCATATTCTTTAGAACTTGGGAAACTTTTTGTCTCTTGCAGAAAGGAAGCGACGGGAGAGATTTTGGAGAGTGGGAATAGCAGACAGGCAAAGGGTTAAGTACTCTCTCTCTCTCTCTCTCTCTCTCTCTCTCTCTCTCTCTCTCTCTCTCTCTCTCTCTCTCCCCTCTATTCCCAATTATCCTCTCTAAAATGGAGTTTCTTGATCCATTTTTGCCAGTGTGATACTGTTAGATGCATTTGTGTGTAGAAACATTTTTTAAAAAGAAGTGTGTACGTATTTACCGGTACATGGTCTCTCCCCCCCCCCCCCACACTTAATTCTCAGCCTTACTCTTGTGGTAAAACCTCACAGGCAATTTCTTTACTTGGAGTTCATCCACATGCACATAACAAGCCTCATTAATCCCTTCCAAAATGTGTTCCTGTGGTTCTAGAACATAGGTAGGCAACCTAAGGCCCGGGGGCCGGATCCGGCCCAGTTGCCTTCTAAATCTGGCCCACGTGTGAATCAGTGTGTTTTTACATGAGTAGAATGTGTGCTTTTATTTAAAATGCATCTCTGGGTTATTTGTGGGGCATAGGAATTCGTTCACCCCCCCCCAATATAGCCCCCCCCCAAGGTCTGAGGGACAGTGGACCGCCCCCTACTGAAAAAGTTTGCTGACCCCTGTTCTAGAATGCTAGAGGTGGGAGGGACTCTGGAAGCCACCTAGGCCAACACCCTGCTCATGCTCAGCACAGGATCTGTCTTGCAGGATGCGACTGCAGAGTCCACGAGTTATGTATATGCTTCAGTACCTCTTGTGAAGGATAGCCCACCACCCCCTGTGGCAGCCTGTTCCACTGTCATACAGCACTTACACATTGGACATTTCTCCCAGAACGTAGTCAAAATTTGCTTTCCTAATTAGACAGTGGTTCTCCCCCTCCTTGTCTCTCAAATTGCACTCCTTGTCTATGCTGTTCTTGTTTTTCAGGTTCACACTCACACTATACATGGAAACCACTTGACTTCCCCCAAAGAATTTCCTTGGGAACTGTGGTACAGCAACAATTCTCAACACCCTTAAAAACAAACTACAGTCACCTGGATCTGTTTGCTTTAAATGTGCTTTAAATGTATGGTGTGGATGTGAAAGCTACCTATTTTCATGAAATGAAGAGATGTGTGTTGTTTACTTCTGACTGTTTGAGCCTAGGAAGACAGAACTCGTTGCTCCTCATCTCAGAAACAGCTGCACCTACAACTTCTCGCAGGTTTCTAAGGAACCACCCCCAACAGATCTTCAGGTAAGAATCTGAAGTTACTTCAGCAACAGAGAACATAACTAGTGGTCGGTCCCATGTTATAATCGGAAAGTAAAGTGCCGTTATACAGCCAGCAGGACTTGTTTCTTTGGGGCTTTGTGTTTATGAAAAACTTTTGTCCTCCCTGTTCAAGGACTTAGAGGGGCTCGTTCTTCATAGTGATGGGAGTTATTAGGCCAGCAGGAACCCAAGATTCATGGCAGAGGGATTTTGCATGCAGTGCACACCAAATTAATTAAGCAGAAAAGAGCAAGTGCGTGATGGGAAGGAAAACACACCTCCTTGTGGCTTGCAAGGAGCTTTGCTCCGAGTCACTGAGGTGCCACCAGAAGGCTTTCAACTGCAAATACAACCTCGTACAGGGAACACTTGTCTTTCTACCGTATGTGCTTTGCTCCTTATCTATAATTTCTTGTGCACCAAGAAGGAACAGACAGGACTCATTTCCTCCCATGTTCTGAATGTGTACTTAACACAAAAAGGACAAGGACTCTAATCTAGAGCCCGGCTCCTGCCCTGCTTAGCAGGTGGCTGCATCTGACATGATCCCACTCCACAGCCTCCTTTCTCTGCAGAATGTAGGCTAAAAATCTCCTCCATGATGATTCTCTCGTAACTAAGCAACCCAGGAAGTATCTGCCTGGTAAAATATAAATAAATCTATATTTGTAATATGGAAAGAAAACTGACAGCCATACTTAGCTCTTCTCAGACACCTGCTCCTTGAGATCCCGAAGTGCTTCATAAGACCAACTGGGTTTCAGAAAACATATGAGGAGGGCCGGCACCATCGTCCCTGTCATACTGGGATGGAAACGCTGCCCTCTGGGTACTAATAATCACACATGGCTCCCCTGGCTTTGGAGATCTCACCAGACTTGGCCCACACTCCTGTCTCCAGTGGTCAGGGAGCAGTGTTCTGATTCAATTGTCAGGGGGGAGTAAGTTGACCCCTCTCCTCAAAATGAAAGCATCTGATTTAGGGTTCTGAGAGCTATACCCAATACCAGCTTCTGTGCTTTTTCTGCACTTTCACAAAACCATGGAAAGGATACAGATTTCTGCATATAGGTATGTGTTTGTGGGACTCTTTTTTTTTTTTTGCACCAGTGCTCTCCCTGCAAAAAAATTCACCCTTTAATGCTGAATTGGACATGGCTCTTTAAAGTGTAGCCCTGTGCCTAGAAACACACAGCACAAAAGGAAGTCTGGATAAGCCCTGAGACAACTGTGGGCTAGTATCAGTCAAGCAACATTAGGCAGCTTTGATTACTGTGCTGTCCTGAGCCTAGCCAGTAGGGAGGAAAATGCTCTTCTAGCTGGTGCAAACTCAGAGCATTGGAAGCTGCTGTACAGGCCTCCCCTGCATGTCAGGATGGGATGGACCAGAGCTCAGCATGAGCAGCCTTTTCTTGAAGCCATCACATATACAAATGGTTGGGGCAGGGAAGCCCATCAATCTTTCGTACCCTATTCTTGCTGCCCTTATGACTGGCTTTCCATTTCAAAATGCCCCCAGCTTACCTTTTGTTCTGCTCCAAACCCTCTTCCTCCCTTGTTCTCTCCTCTTTCCCTTCCTATTCTCTTCCTCCTCCTCCCCCCCCTTTGCTATTTTGCATCTTTTCCTTTCTCAGCCCACCACCTTTTGCCTTCTCTTCTGTTCCTCCTCCTATACCCAGCACATACAGAACCTGGCAGGATTGCAAAAAACGGATAATTCCAAATGGAACAGCTGGTGTGTCCTCTGAGTTGGGAGTGAATACGGGAGAACATGAAAAGCACTTATTAAAAATGAGGTGAAGAGCGGGGGCGGGAACAAACCAGAAGAGAAACACAAGGATAGCTTTTAGAAAAGTAAAGGGGGGAAAGAAAGCTGCTGGCATGTAGTGCTTTCAAAGTCTTGTTCTCTCCAAGCCATAGGAGACCCAGATGCCTACTCTGGGAGAACGGGGGTTCTGGGCGAAAGGTATCGCCATCACCAGAGATGGGGGATGCAGCTAATAGCTGGGAAACCAGTCCTGCCATTTGATTGCCTGCTACCAAGCTGGGGTAACTCTTATCTCTGCTACATCTACATCAGGACTGGGAAACTTCAGGCCCAGGGGCAAATTTGACCCTCTGGGTTTCTGTCTAAGCCACAACCTCTCCTTTGGTCACATGGCTCATCAGCCCAGTTCCAACAGTTTCTCAAGTGCTCAACTGATCACAATCCACAGACAAATAGCTGGGGAGAGGTCTTTCAAGTGGGACTCTCTGGAATTGAGGGCTCCACTCTGGCACAAATCCCCAATTGCTGGCCTGCACATTAGGCTAGCCAAGGGGATACCAGTGGCAATGGCAACTTCCATGTGGGACCGCTCCATACTGCAAGTGTAATAATATGTAGACTGGGTCACGACACAGATGAGCTGCATCATGCAGAGAATCTCTAAGCCACCACTAGACACTCTTGGCAGTATCCACCTGTGGATAGCTCAGTTGGTAGAGCATAAGACTCTTAATCTCAGGGTTGAGAGTTTGAACCCAGACGTTGGGCAAAACATTCCTGCATTGCAGGGGGTTGGACTAGATGACCCTTGTGGTTGCTTCCAACTCAACAGTTCTGTGATTCTATCCTCTATAGTACAGCAGGGGTCCACAAACTGTGTTCCACAAGCTTCATTCAGGTGGTCTGTAGCGTGTCTATGAAGAGCACTACTTAGATTCCATGGAATTCAAATGGTAATATGAAAAAGCACAATATTAATAAAAGAAGCAACAAAAATACAATTTACAAAATCATACAGCATTCTGCACAATGTATTACAATTGCCGCAGTAGGCTGAAAAGAATAATTTAGAGGTCCTCAGTAGTTTTCAAGTGGTCCATGGGGGATTTTTTTTTGGGGGGGGGGTTTCACTGCATTAGAGCCTTTGCATGTGATGCAGAAGATCTGCATAGTGAGCCACTCAGCATGTTGGCTTGCATCCTCAATTGCTCCTCCGCCTATGAGGGGAGGAAGGAGGTCCCTCCCAAACTCTCCCTCCACCTGGACCCCCCCTGCAACCTACCCCACACTATTCTCACCCCTTATTCCTAGGAGCAAATGCTGGTGCTGGGCAAAGGGGATTGCAGAAGGAGAAGGGATGCGGGAAAGCCTTGCTCTGTGAACAGAGCAATTGCCCCTGGCATGGAGCAGTCAGCTGATTCCTGTGTGATGTGTAGCTCAGCCTTAACTAACACTCCTCGGACATTGTTCTCCTTTGACCATAAAATGGCAAGAGAACATTGAGAAATTTGTGCCGGCTGCTCTTTAATCAATATCCTTCTCCTGATGCTTGAGCACAAATGCCTAGGCATCTTCTAGATCAGTGAATTTCAAATTTCATACTCATCTAGGAAACTTTTCTCCACAGATTTGTCTGCTGGGGCCCTTTGGTGTATGTTTGCCATGGAATCCCTGTGCATTGGCAAGGATTCTGGGACTCATTTAAGGGCAGTCTCTTGATTTGCACGGTGCACTGACCAGCCCTATATTGTCCCTTGCTAGAGTCTTATGTGAATAGATATTGCATCCTACAACAGACGTAGTTCTTGTCTGCTGCTGCACATTGAGTGCAAAAATCAGTAAGGGTAAATAAACGATCTGCTTGACTATGGTTATTTACTGTATTTTATTAATGGATTTTCCAGCCCATCTTTCAGAGCACAGCCCTCTCAATGTTTTAAACAGAATAAATTAAACAACACAAATAACTCCACCCCCAAACTAAAAACGGTGGCACTTACACCCTCAGAATGCTACACTGAAACAAAAAGGTATTCAGAATGTTGAAAGGCCACTACAGATGGGGCCTTTGGAGAGAGAAATTCATAGGTGTGGGGACACCACTGGAAAGCCCTTGTCCCCGATACCCATCAGCCCGATGGGCCATTTCAGAGGGCCAGAGAACAGGGCCTCTAAGGTTGACCTTAAGACCTGGGCAGACTTGCATGGCAGTCTTTCAAATAACGTGGTCCCAAACCTTTCATAGAATCATAACATTGTAGAGTTGGAAGGGACTCTGAGGATCATAGTCCAGGCATCCCCAAACTGCGACCTTCCAGATGTTTTGGCCTACAACTCCCATGATCTCTAGCTAAGAGGACGAGTGGTGAGGGATGATGGGAATTGTAGTCCAAAACATCTGGAGGGCCGATGTTTGGGGATGCCTAGTCCAACCCCCTGCAATGCAGGAATATGCAGCTGTCCCATATGGGGATCAAACCTGCAACTTGTACCATGCTGTAACCAGCCAAGCTATCCAGCTATAATAGTATAAACATTAAAACCAACACTTAAAATTACCAATCTTCTCATTGGGAAAGCCTTTGATAAGCTGCACAGTTCTTGGGAACAGAAATGAAAATTTATTCATTTGGACTGGAATTTTATTTGATGAGGTGAAGGGGTAGGCTGTGTGTTACAGAAAGCCATTTTTTTTGCATAGCGTTGCCTGTATTTAGATCTAACAAGAATTATGCACAAGATACTTGCTCTACTGCTCCTTTATTAGTGCCTCCTTTTTAGCAGCATGGTGGGTTGAAGCTGCTCATCTGACCTCTGGTCAGTTACATTGCTGCTGCTTACTGGGAGGCAGTGGAGGAGGGACAAAGAGGCAGGGAGCTTGTGCCTTGCAAACGCACAGACAGGAGCACCTGATTGGCTTCGCTGGCGCATCTGCACTGTGCCAACCTCGCTGCTGCCATGCCCCTTCCCCTCTGCCTTCTGGTACGCAGCAGTGACACGACCAATGGCTCCACTGCACCATCCACTACTACCTTTTGGGGTTTGCTTTACAATGTGCTGGATTTTTTGGGGCCAGCCCAGTTTGAGTCTATGCCAAATTTTTGCTCTTATGAATAGATTCATCATATGCCCAGATCGCTACAAGCCTGTCATGGGCTGCGTTAACTGTTTTTGTACACAACCGTTGACAGGTGTGCTGGTGACCTAGATGTTTGGTGAACTTATTGCAGAAACTAATGACTGCATACTCATTCAAACTGGATCAGTTCTCTCTCTCTCTCTCTCTCTCTCTCTCTCTCTCTCTCTCTCTCTCTCACACACACACACACACACACACACACACACAGAGAGAGAGAGAGAGAGAGAAACAAGCTCCCACAAAAGTG
Source organism: Zootoca vivipara (assembly GCF_965207765.1). NCBI lineage: Eukaryota > Metazoa > Chordata > Lepidosauria > Squamata > Lacertidae > Zootoca > Zootoca vivipara. The sequence goes on along the minus strand of NC_142592.1, from coordinate 40,312,401 downwards.
TTCATTGGCCTTAATGTTTGAATATCAAATTTTGTAGCCATAGGGGGTAGAATTCACTTTAAGAACCCCTTAAATAGGTCACAATTTGTGAAGCAATACTGCTTACAGATGTAATAGAAGAGAGAATCAAGACACCCATATTTTCAAAATGTTGATTAAAAATGAAATGTTGCTCAATGTGTACAACAGCTAAAAAAATCAGTGTGGGAAGATGTCGTGGTTCAGCAAGGTCCGTTCTTGGGGTCCACTAGGAAGTTTTTGTACTCACAACAATAGCAACAACAACAACAGAAAACAGGTAACATTTTTTAAACAGGAGGCTTTATTTAAACATTAAACATGGATAGGCTTGTTTAATGTTTTTTGTTTAAAAATAAAGGAGTTAGTTAATCCTGTTGAAATTTGTAGATAAATTAATTTAAAGTAAGCATAAATTTTTGAATGCTATATAGAAATAAGGGAGAAGCTTGAGACATGTATTATTTTCTCACAATCAGGCATGCCATATTTTCTACATCTAGATTTGAGATGAAACATTCTAGGTACCGTATTTTCTGTCTACAAGATGCCCCCAGACACCCCCTATTTTTGGGGACTCTGATTTAAGAAAATGGGGTAGATCTATCCCTATATAAGACGCCCCCAAATTTTGGACATTATTTTTTAGGAATAAAACCTACTCTTATACATGAAAAAAATACAGTACAGTATATATGGCAGCTAGCTGACAATTCAAATCTGTATATATACACTCCTATTTGCTACATCCTGTGTGCTTCCACTGCTGGTTTGGGAAGCAGTGTACGCATAGCCTTAGCCACAATCCATATCTATCCTGTAGTTTCTTATGGGAGTCTGCATTTTGATGCATATTCCCGCTAAACCAGCTTTGTTCCTTATTGAGAAAAAGAACAATGTAGCTGCACTGTAAGCCATTAAATGTGTACATAGCCTGTGTGGGCACGTTGTCAAGGTTCAGGGAGGTTAGAAGATCTGCTGGCTGAGGAGCTATAGCATTTGATGAAAGCCAGGCTATATGAGATATGACGGTGCAGCAACAGTTTCATTGAGATTTTGCTCACTTCAGATTTGCTAGTGGAATGGCTGAATGGAGTGGAGTCATGGGTGAGATCTTAAAACAGATCCTATACCAACACCCCTGTCCCTGTTGACAGTACCACTTTCTATTAGTAGCAGACTTGGTATAGCGGAAATTCCTCTTCCATTGACTTCAACGGGAGGGTGGAAATTAAATAAAAACTAGCCGTCCCAGTGTCAACAGTTTGCCTGCCATGTTGTAACATGGATATGGTGTTACTCGGCACCCACAGCACCATCAGTATATAAACCATAACTCAGACAACAGGATATATGGTACGGGGTCTATATCTTTCTGATCTCATGTCATGCATAGTCAGAGCACACAAGGGGGGAACTTTGGGAATGGAAAGCTATGGAGAAAGAGCACTTTGCACAAAATAGCCTGGCCTCGCAACACAGATAGGAACTTGATTACATTGCCAACACTTCTCTGGCTAGAACTCATACAGCAAGGGACTGCAGACATGAACACCACTCCAACAAATGGGGGTTGCTAGGAGGGCTGAGCACCCCACATAGATAAGAGGCAGCACATGCCACCAAGTATAAGTGTTGCAAATGTTTTCCACATCCTCCCTGGACCTTGGGTGAGAGTCAGGAGGCTGAGAGGGAAAGAAAAATGAACTGATACTAGGCTATATTTGTTAGTAGCTTTGCATTAAAGTAGCATTTTCACATCTAACTGTATATTCTTGCAATGTTTGTTGTTGTTTAGGTTGTCTTCTGTTGCTTTCATTTCCTGTCTACTTCTCTGCTGTGCAAGTGCACTCACCACATGGTGGGTGCACCTGCCATCTTCTCTCCTGGATCAAGTTCCGGGAAAGCCTCTACTTCAGGCATTCAGCAGAGCCAGATCTGCACAGTTCCACCCAGGTGGCCCTGGGTGCCAGTGAGGAAGCCCAGCGGCGGAGCAAGCCAATCGGGCCGGCCTGGGGCACTGTGTGTGCCCTGCAGCCAAGGGCGGGGCCAGCTGAGGGGGAAGCGGCAGGTGTAACGGGTTAACACTATTTGTGATGTTTTTGTTTTGTTTTACCTGACCTGTCAAGGGTTAACCCACACTCAAGGCTGGCTGACTGAACATTCTATGAGGGGAGGAATGCTCGTGTTTAAAAGGGAGGAGCAGCCGTTTGTCAGTTAGTAGAGGGTTTGGGGGAATGGGAGCGTGTGTGGTTAATAAAAAGAAGAAGAAGGTCTTATAGTTAGGATAGGTTTAGGTAAAGGTTGGAAAAGATATATACATTGAATGTTTGACGAAGGTGAAATAACAAACACCAAGCTTGTACACATGAAACCATAAAGTATTCATTATGACTAGAAGCAAATAAATATTCACCGTTTAAGTGCCAAGTAAAGAGTCGTCTGTATTATTTTCCAGCAAGGTATCAACACTTGTTTAGACGGAGACACCGCAAAGGACAAAACTTCCTACAAGAGAAGAATGGATAGTTTGTGTCTTTGAGTCTCACTGAGGGGGCTGAATAGGAGGACAAACCTAAATGTTGCCTCAGTGTAGAGGTAATCTTTTGCAGTGGGGGAAGTTCAGGGAGAGTGAACCCCTTAAATGTGGACAAAAGGGAAAGTCTCATAAATAGTCCAAAAGGTGCAAATGATACCTGGCCACGTGTGCTGGAAGAAAAACCTCTTTACTATCAAGCCCACGGGGTAGAAGGGTTTACAGCAAGGCGAAAGGGAGAGAGGGAGGTTAGTTTTACCTCAGGATTCCCTAGTAGCTCTTTAAGTAATATAGAGGTTGAAGTGAAAAAGACGAAATAAAAGGATTTCGTCGCAGCAGGCAGACCGTTTGGGGCAGGAGAGACATGTGGCTTGGGCACGCTGCAGGCCCCGCGGTGAGTGCCGCCCAGCATTTTGTCAATCCCCCCCTCAGTGGTGACACCCGGGGTGGACCACCCCCACAGCACCCCCTTCCTCCGCCCCTGAGGAAGCCACAGTGCTTCCTTCTCAGAGTTGTTTCTCAAGCATAGAATAGTATGCAGAAAACCACGTAAAAGGTACCCAGCTGATGTTTGAGCAGAAAAGGTGCTCAGGAAATCACAACTAAGTAGGCTGCTCACCTGTAATATGCGGGGAGTGGGGATCTGTGTGTGCGCGCATGGTGTGTCATTCACTAGATAGGGAAGGAAAGCAGCGTTTGCCTCGCATCTGAAAGAATTGCATCCACTCCTGTTTGAAGACATGCCTAGGAACAGCCTGAGTTGGCTGGCTTTACAGATGCTCTTGAGGCGCAATCACAGGTGGCCTGAAATGCAGGGGAGGGAGGCTGCCCATGGCCCACCTAAATTGCACCCCTGCTCAGCTGGGTCAAAGACAGGGTTTGGAGGTGAAGAAATGCCACCCCCTCCTATCAGCTTGAATCCATTTAAAACAAATCCTGCAAATAAAAAAAGGGGGGTAAAAGTCATTCTGGAAAGCAGTTCTATAATTTTCATTCCTATTTTTTAACCACCGGTGTTTTCCCCCTGCAGAAGGAAACTTTACAAATAAATTGGCTACAGAAGCAACCCTCTGTGCAAATTACAAGGGATAAAGGCAAGAGGAAGGCAAGAGCTGCAGCAGGATTGCACAAAGAAAGGCAGAAAGGAGCACGGGAGATTGTTCATTGTGCAGGTATGCAGGAAAGCAGGGTCCTTGTCTGCTTTGGGCTATAATAATCTTCCATTTTAAATACCGCACACAGAGGAGCTGTTTCCACAGTTTTCACTGAGCTTAATTTGGAAACCTTCCTTGCCTTAAAACACTCCACTGCTGCCCCTATGGTCTTATCTAGAGGACCTGGCCATGCCTCAACTGCATTTTAGCCTTCACAGAATGCTCTTCCAAGTTGTTATCCAGTCCAGATGATATATTGAATGTAGTCTGCTGAATGATGCGCATTCTGGCCTATGGGAGAGGAGGAGCATCCAGCCTGGAAATAGAAGTTAATTTTAATTTATGCAGAGCAACAATGCTCAACACAGTACATTCAGCTCTTTGTTTCAAGGAAATAATTTGGCCATATTTTACGTGGCTGAAGAGGGTCTCCGAGTGCCAAACTCGGGCAACACCTCCTGTTGCAGCCCATTTGGAAAAGATGAAAAGACGACAGATGTCAAACTGTCTCAGCTAGGGAGGCCAATTGATGATATTTTCTTAAATAAATGTGCTAACAAAAATGACAAACTATTAATTTTGCCCTTCCTTTTCCTTGCTTGCTTTGCGGGGGGGGGGGGGGGAGTTAGGACAGCTGGCATTGCAGCTCTATCTACCACAAAACAAGGAAGCTCGAAAGGCTGTCAGTCACAGATGGCTTAATTAGTCCTCAGAGGTAGTGCAATTAGACCCTTCCTTCAGATTCAAGTTTTCCTCAGTAAAGATCATTCCAAAGCTAATAATACATAAAAGAGGAAGATGAAAAGGAAACTAAGAAGAAGAAGGAGAAGGGGGAGGAGGAGAGAAAGTGGAGAGGGGGCAGTGAAAAAAGTAGAAAGCACTTGGGCAAGGAGTTCTTAGCATATAATTATTTCTTGAGCATTTCCTTTTCTCCACGGCTCTAAAGCAATTCAGAAGAACTGGTGGATGTTGCATGGAGAATGAACAAAAATTGGCTTGCTTGAAATCACAGCTTGTGGAACCTCTCAGGCAAAAATGTGCTTTAGGAGAGGAGTTTTTGAGGTCCTGTGCTGTCATCCAGCCGACAGCGCCCCCTTTTGGGGCGTTTCCTGGGTGGTGGGAGATGGTACTATTGGTTGCACTGTGTGGTGCCACCCCACACCACACTGGTTACAAATTTGGAATAATGCTTGACCCAGCATGGGCATACTCAAGGGTGGATGCAGCCAGAGGAAGCTTGAGCAGAAAGCAGAAGGGACTGGAGCCCATTTTGCACACAGTGCAGAAGCAGAGTCAGGTTTGTCACTCAAGAGGGAGTTGTTCCTGTGTGAGATAGAATCATAGAATAATAGAGTTGGAAGAGACCACAAGGGCCATCCAGTCCAACCCCCTGCCAAGCAGGAAACACCATCAAAGCATTCTTGACATATGCGTGTCAAGCCTCTGCTTAAAGACCTCCAAAGAAGGAGACTCCACCACACTCCTTGGTAGCAAATTCCACTGCCGAACAGCTCTTACTGTCAGGAAGTTCTTCCTAATGTTTAGGTGGAATCTTCTTTCTTGAAGTTTGAATCCATTGCTCCGTGTCCGCTTCTCTGGAGCAGCAGAAAACAATCTTTCTCCCTCCTCCATATGACATCATTTCATATATTTGAACATGGCTATCATATCACCCCTCAACCTTCTCTTCTCCAGGCTAAACATACCCAGCTCCCTAAGCCGTTCCTCATAAGGCATAGTTTCCAGGCCTTTGACCATTTTGGTTGCCCTCTTCTGGACACGTTCCAGCTTGTCAGTATCCTTCTTGAACTGTGGTGCCCAGAACTGGACACAGTACTCCAGGTGAGGTCTGACCAGAGCAGAATACAGTGGTACTATTACTTCCCTTGATCTAGATGCTATACTCCTATTGATGCAGCCCAGAATTGCATTGGCTTTTTTAGCTGCTGCATCGCACTGCTGACTCATGTTAAGTTTGTGGTCTACCAAGACTCCTAGATCCTTTTCACATGTACTGCTCTCAAGCCAGGTGTCACCCATCCTGTATTTGTGCCTTTCATTTTTTTTGCCCAAGTGTAGTACCTTACATTTCTCCTTGTTAAAATTCATCTTGTTTGCTTTGGCCCAGTTGTCTAATCTGTGAAGGTCATTTTGAAGTGTGATCCTGTCCTCTGGGGTATTAGCCACCCCTCCCAGTTTGGTGTCGTCTGCAAACTTGCTCAGGATGCCCTCAAGCCCATCATCTAAGTCATTGATAAAGATGTTGAATAAGACTGGGCCCAAGACAGAACCCTGTGGCACCCCACTAGTCACTACTCTCCAGGATGAGGAGGAGCCATTGATGAGCACCCTTTGGGTTCGGTCAGTAAGCCAGTTACAAATCCACTGAATGGTAGCATTGTCTAGCCCGCATTTTACCAGCTTCTTTACAAGAATATCATGGGGCACCTTGTCAAAGGCCTTGCTGAAATCAAGATAGGCTACATCCACAGCGTTCCCTTCATCTACCAGGCTTGTAATTCTGTCAAAAAATGAGATCAGATTAGTCTGACATGACTTATTTTTCAGAAACCCATGCTGACTTTTAGTGATCGCAGAGTTTCTTTCTAGGTGCTCACAGACTGTTTGCTTAATGATCTGCTCTAGAATCTTTCCTGGTATTGATGTCAGGCTGACTGGGCGGTAATTGTTTGGGTCCTCTCTTTTCCCCTTTTTGAAAATAGGGGCAACATTTGCCCTCCTCCAGTCTGCTGGAACTTCGCCTGTTCTCCAGGAATTTTCAAAGATTATTGCCAGTGGTTCTGAAATCACCTCTGCCAGTTCTTTTAATACTCTTGGATGTAGTTCATCTAGCCCTGGAGACTTGAATACATCTAAACTAGCCAAGTATTCTTGTACTACCTCCTTACTTATTCTGGGCTGTGTTTCCCCTGCTGAATCATCTGCTCCATGTTCTTCAGGTCGGGCGTTGTTTTCTTTTTTGGAAAAGACTGAGGCAAAGAACGCATTGAGGAGTTCTGCCCTTTCTCTGTCCCCTGTTTGCATTTCACCATCTTCTCCTCTAAGTGACCCCACTGTTTCCTTGTTCTTCCTTTTGCTACCGACATACCCATAAAAGCCCTTTTTGTTGCTTTTAACCTCTCTGGCGAGCCTGAGTTCATTCTGTGCTTTAGCTTTTCTGACTTTGTCTCTACATGTGCTGGCTATATGTTTGAATTCCTCTCTGGTGATTTCTCCCCTTTTCCATTTTTTGTACATATCCCTTTTAAATCTTAACTCAGCCACCCTGGCTTCTTTAGGCACCTTCCATGTTTCCGTCTCATTGGTATTGCCTGAAGTTGTGCTTTTAATATCTCCCTTTTAACAAACTCCCAACCATCATGAACTCCCTTCCCTTTTAGTAAGTCTGTCCATGGGATCTCACCCAGCGTTTCCCTAAGTTTTCTGAAGTCGGCTTTCTTAAAGTCTAGGATTTGAGTCTTACTATGCTTATTTGCAAGTGTATTTGTTTTTTTCAAAATTTTAGGTATACACTTGAAACATCTGAGTACACATAAGTAAGAGAAAGCTCTTGTCTTGGGTAGAATTCAGGTGAAGTTTGTCACAAAGGGATGAGAAAAACTGAACCAGCCCTTTTCTTCAAAACAAAGATATGGTTGGAATGAGCCTTCCTCTTTACTTACATTTAGTCACCACTATAAAGCAGAAGCTGCTTGCCCCATTCCATAATGCTGACAGTGACTGCATCCCTTACCCTCTGCTCCGCCTGTAGGATGACATATCCATTTAAAATTATGGAGGAAGTAAAGAGGCAGAATAGTATTCCTTAATGACATAACTTATTTTTATGTGGTGGTTTATTTAAGGCACTTCCAGGCAGCATAGGTACCAATGCCAGGATACAATGCCTTGAATATGAGGACTGATCTTTTGAAAGTTTAATTTGATTACTCAAGCTTAAACAAGTGTTCAGTGATATAACACAGAGCACTACATACCAGTTTAGATTTCTTCCAAATATTACTAATCCCAGTATAGCTGCCTTTGAAAGAGTGGTGTTAAGAGACATACAGAAAATAGAACTAAAGTCTTCCAAAAGATGGCATATTTATGTTGGCATGAAAAGGCTGTTTTGGATTCCTTGGTCAACAACTCATAGTTATTAAACCAGCAATAAGGGTTCAGCAGCGGTGATTATGAAAAAAAAGGATTATTCCATGGATATATACACCATCAATGTATCACACATTAGAGCCAGTAATTCATTGGTGTGGAGGAGCCACGTGTTGGAATCACAGCTGTTTCAACTCTGTTCCTATGTAAGACCTCAGTCAAACCTTACTCAGTATATTTATCCTTCTTCTATGAATGGAAAGCTCCTTATTCCTGGATAGGTTTGGATTTGATTTCAGATTTATTTATTTATTTTAAATAAGATACTATGTACTCTTAGAAAACTAAGATTTTCATATTGATAATTTTCTATATCCCAGTGCTTGAAGTTCCAGCCTTCTTGGCTGTGCTTAGATGCAGGAGTATGTAAGAGAATTTCAAGAGGTATTTTAATCCTTTTATTGACTGTGGCCTCATATTGTGCAGTGTAATATTGTTCAATAGGTGATTTTCAATATCATTTTAGGATTTATAGCAATGATACTTCTGTCCAAGGAAGAAAAATCTACAAAGAAAAATTGAGACAATAAAGATTTAATAGGTGCCTTCCATGCATATTCTCCAGTTGGTGTCTGAAGAAGTACAAAGAGAGGCTCAGTCCTGGAGATCTTGTTCTCTATTGTTTGGAGAATTGTTTTATTGTCTGCATGTGCTGTATTATTTGGGGAATTGGATTGTTGAATACACAGTGTCTGCAGCTTGTACAGTACCTTTTATATATGTTTATATTAACATGAGTTTTAATTGAGTCCCTGTGACTTGGTATCTTTGTTACCTTATACTGAGTCAGACTATACAAGCCCAGTATTGTCTACTAGCAGCGGCACTTTCCCAGCCCCTGGAAATGTTGGTGGTTCAACCTGGGGTCTTCCTCAAGCAAGGCAGATGCTATAATTCTGAGTAGCGGTTCATTGTGGACTTGATGCTACACATTATGCAAGTTCTTCTGTGAACATGCATGGAGTAAGTTACTGCCTATCATATAATTTATTTACTTATTTAGTTTACATTTACATCCCACCTTTTTTGGCCCAAGAGCTAGCTTAGGCATTAAAAAAAAGCTGTGGGAACTGCAGTCAAACATAACTATGCATAAGTGCTAGTTAGTGCATGAAGGTGTTAGAACTGTGTTCCTAGACTCAGCTAGGTCACATCCTCTCTTCTTCATGAGGGTGGATTAGCGCATTAACCAGACATTTGGATTTAGTAAGTAAATCTTTTAAACTTACTTAAAAGTGTGTGGTCTGTTCATTGGCAGAGGGGTAGAAAGGGGCAAGAGCTGTAAGGAGACCGGATGTGCCGAAGGGTTTGTTTTATAACACGCTATGCTGCCAGTTAACTCTGAGAGTGTTTTTAACTCTCTCCCACTGGAGGCCCCATGTTTTGAATCTAGGCGCCCAGCCAATACTTCTGTTAATTATGTTGTGGAGGTGAGGGGATGATTAACAAAATCAATCCTCCTGGCAAACTGGGAATATCCCCTCACCCAAGTTTAGAATATTCCACCATTCTTCAGCAGAGTTTCTTTTTCTTTGAGAAAAATAAGTGACTCATGTAAATGTAAACAAGCTTTAATAATAAACTGAGAGAAAACTGTAAAAAAAAATAACATAATGAGAGAAACTAAATACAAAAAACATGAGGCAAGTCTGAGGCAAGAGGCAAGAAGATGCAGTTGGTCCCTCTTAACTGACATTCTTAACTGAACACACATTGAAGGGAGGGGCTGATTCCGGAGCATAACCCACAAGCCCCGCCCAGCAGATATCAAGCATTCTACTATTCAAATTAGGCCTCAGTGTTCATTAATCATGTGTAGGTATGACAGTGCTAGTTCAAGCACTAGGAGCAGGGTCTCCCATGACCTTGTGGGGCCACTGTAGAGGTGGCACCTGCTGTCCTCTGAATCAGACTCCACCTTGATTCTGCCTATCAGCCTAAATTCCTCTTGCCATGCCCTGGCACTTCCACATTTCTTCACTTTCTTCTTCTTCTGTTTTATTTTGTTGGTGGCCCTCCAAAATTGGAGTTTTTTGTGTTTGGTTTTTGTTTTGTTTTTTGCTATGAAGCAAAGTTCAAAGCTGGGTAATCCTTCAACCAAACTATCTGGCAGATACATTGAGAACAAAATTAAAGTCAACTCTAATTAAATGTGGACTTGGGGACCACTTCATTTCAGTGAAGGCAGCTGAAATGTAAAGGTCCCAAACTGACTCCATAAAGAGGAGTCGGCATGTCCTACAGCCAAGATGACATGGCACAGGCTTTGAGTTTGGCCATTTTCTGATTCTTCTTTTAAGGCAACGTGTGAGTCATAGAAAGTCAAACAAAATTATGCTTGAATAGCTGAATCAAGAGGTAAAATAACAATATTCAATTAACTTGGATTTATCCCAAGTTGGCTTGGTATGATGCCTTACAGAGAACTTGTGAATCATTAACATTTGAGTGGTGGTGGTTTATGGTGCCTGGAACATTGCTGGAACTATATAAATGTTAAATAATAGGAACATCACTGCTTGCAGTAGAGGCTGTACTATTGGCTGACCAAAACAACCTGTACACATAAAAATATGTGAAGGGGTGTGTGTGTCCATGCGCATGTGCATATCTGGGTGAATTAATAGGGAGTGTGCCTCATAGTCTGGATCAGCTGGGACCAAATCTCTATTCTCTAAGTACTGTATACTGTTATAAGATTTATCTGTGTTCCAGTCACCAAAACACTCATGACAATAAGCCCCACTCACTTCAGTGGGTCCTACAGTGGGAGACAACAATGAGGTGGCAGAAAGAATTTACAATGCTGTCCCAGGTTCAGTGGAGACTTACTCTTAGGGGATAGGATTGTAGACTAAAACCAATTAAGGAGTTCACTTGAGGGATGGTTCTATAGAAAAGGCTGCCAGGCCACTGAAATTATATCTCATTGCAGGATAAAAAGTATTCAAGTGCAAATTACAGTGAAGCCTGCAAAATAAATATTAAAACACACTTTTATTGCTCTGTGAAAATGGCTTGTTTGCAGTACTATTTTCTATACTCCTACCTTTACTTAGCAGCAATTTGGATATGGTGAAGGAAGTATGTATCAGACTGCAAATATAAAATAACTGGGAGCTATTAAATTGCCTTTTTGTTCTGAGGTAGCTGACCAGAGTTTGGCCTCTTTGGGGCATCAGTTGCAATCTTTTCTCTGCATCATCACAAATGCTGAACAAAATAATTTCCAAGCCATTTTCAATTGCATTTTATGTTTCTTCCCATTGCCATGACATTTATTTTTTCACACCTGAGATTGTTTGGCTTGTACAAAGGAAATGAATGCTTTTATTCGTGGTTCTGTAGTTGAGACCTATGAGACATAGCTCTGCCAAACAAGTTGATATGCATGGTGTTGGTGCGACATCACACTTTGTACCATTGTGCTGCTGTTGCAGCACACTGACTGGATTGCTGTGTTCATGCATTATCAGCAGCTATAGTTGCTGGATGTTACCTGGGACTGAAGAGCCGAAGGAAGGCACATAGTACTTTCTGTCACCAGCCAGGTGTGCTAGGGTCACCAGGAGGCTGCACAAACACAAAAAAGTGAGGCTTATATTCTTTTTTTAAAAAAGATATTTTTATTAAATTTCCAAATAAACAACACCAAACAACAACAAAAATAACAAATAACAATAACAATAACAAACAAACCTTTGCATTTTATCTTCTATTCACCTTTTTTAGTTCATTTTGCTCTGCCGAGCTTTGACTTCCCTCCCTCCCATCATTCAGTTTTCTTTCCCACTCTTATCTCGCAGTTCCTTTTAGTCCATCTAGTTAAAACCAATTCGTAGGATTTATTTCAGTCCTGCAAGTGTCTTTAAACTTCTACAGTTCTTCTCCATATAGTCCACGGATTTACTCCATTCCCTTTGGAACTTTGTCTCTCCCTGGTTTCGGATCCCACAGGTCAACTTTGCTAACTCACTCTGTCTTCCAACAATTCTATTTGAAATTTGGACCTTTTATCTTCAAAACCTATTTTTTTTATATCATTTAATAATACATCATTAACTTGGTGGTACTGCAACCATCCGGTCAAAACCTCTTTTTTTTCTTCATATTGTTTCAATTTCCAACCCTTATCTGTTTTCATCAAAATCTCCTCGTAGGTGGCCCTCCTCCCCTCCATGTTTATCTTTTTAACAGTCAACACCAAAGTGAGGCTTATATTCAGGCCAATACAGTACTATCCCCCATCTGTTTACCTTGATTACTCTAATATTTACACAATATCATTTACACATACCTCAGAAGATTGCAGACTGCAAAATTAAAAGGATGCATGCTCCAGGCCCTGTCACTAACCAAAGCACCCAGGGCCACCGGAATGCTCTCCTCCATACCTCCCAGAAAGATACTGGTAATCATAGTAGGGCCCCATTCATCACCCACCTTATGGGAAAAAGGGATACAAGCAAATGGAAATAAAGAACCCCCTCCCCCACCAAAATCATATGTAGCGTAAGATCCAGCAACAGATGACAATTACAATGCTTTCCATGCAAGTAGGCACTTCCTTAGGGCTGCAATACGTCCAGAATTTCCCAGATATAGCTGGAATTTGGTCGTCGGAAGCAGTGTCTGGTCAAAAATCGCTGGAATGTCCTGGATGTATAGATTTTGGCAATTTCCCCCCTAGAAAAATAGCTCAAAAACTTCTTTTTTGTGATTGTGCAAAAAAAAAAAGTTCAGCAACTTTTGTGTCCGGACTTTGACTTTTTGAAATATTGCAACCCTACTTAAACTAAGAAATTCACATATGGACATGCCAAATGAAAAACTAAAGGAATAAAGAGTTGACATCATTGCTTCCCTTTCCTTTTCCTTTTTCCTTTTGCTTTGTGTCTATTAGATTGTGAACCTGTAGGCAGGGACTAACTTATCTTTAAATATATGCAGAGCACTTAGAAAATGTTGGGTACCTTGTATTTTGAGGAATGGTGGTGATGACATTGAAGCAGTGTAGTGACGGCATGTGTTGCTATCATGTTGCAGAGAAGGGTGTGAAGACATTTGGCCAGGATTGGGACAAGGGCAGGATTGGAGAGGACTTGTTTACATATCCCTGTGGAGGCAGCCTTGTCAGTGTAACCGCATGTATCTACAGTGGCATAGCAGGTTTGTACAGCCTTTGCAACATAATATCTCCTGTACCTTTCAGATGTCAGGTGGAGAGAATTGTGGCAGGTGTACCTTTTCAGACTTCTGTTGTGCTGTGAAATGACAAAGCTGCACCTGCTGAGATTCTCTCTCCTACACAACGGTGAAGGTACAGAGGCTCCTGTCTTGAAAGGCTAGCCATCCCTGTAGTATAATAAGTTGTTATAATGGGAGTGTAGCTACGGCAGCATGATGGATTTGTCCCATTTGCCTTGTATAGGATGCTACACTAGCTATGTCAGCATGTGCTGCTGTCTCTGTAATCGCAGCTCTGTGTATCGGTTGGGCTGGAGTACGAAAGTAGATGGCTGAGAGCACAGCTCCTTAGCCGAGTCAGGTCTGATACCTGCATTACTGGAACAGGGCAGTTCCTGTTTTACTGTGGCTCCATTTAATAAACCATGGCTTGGTGTTACTTGCAAACAAAACCTAAGTTGCTTCTGCTGATTTCTACATCCCATTTTGGTGGATACCAGCTTTTTTGCTTTCGAATTGTGACCAGTGGATAGATATCCGACACATGAATAGGCCAAATCTCAAACTTGAGCACATATGCCTAGCTCTTGGGAGCCTTTCTTTTCATACTACAGACTGACCCTTGTGCACATTAATAATAATAATAATAATAATAATAATAATAATAATAATAATGGCTTAGTGCAGGTGTGGAGAACCTTTGCCCCTCCAGATTTTGCTGATCTATAACTGCCATCATCCTTGGCTGATGGCCATGCTTGCAGGAGCTGATGGGACTTGTAGTTCAGAAACATCTGGCACACCAAACGTTTTCTATACCTGCATTAACAACAACCACCACCTGCCCTTCACCCTAAGGCACTAGAGTGGGTTACAACAATTAAAACACAACACACTCACAGAAGACACACTTTCACATAAACTTTTTGTCATATGTAAACCTCTTTTGTAGGTAATAATGAAGGGCTCTACAATAAATCAAGCGCCACACACAATTAACAAGATATCTGAAAGACAGAATGTCAACAGGTGAAGCTTTCCTCATACCAGTAATAGTTTTATTTTATTTTAAAATGAACTGGAATTTGATCCATGATTCTTCAAACCCAACAGTTTTTGATTTAAAAAACCAAATAACCTTTGAAACAAGATTCTAAAGAATATGCATCCATATGTGGATTTTTAAAGAGGCATATATTTTCATTTATTTGAATGGCCTGGAGAGAATTAAACCAAGAGTACATTTTATATGAGTTTTCATTTATATGAGGCTTCACAAGGGACACAAAGTATATTTGGATAGCTTGAGCTTTTAAATAACTGTGGTTTGGGGAAATGTTTATACCAAATTCTATATACCATGACTGAGGAGGATCATTTACACGGTAATAGCCATCTGTGCTATCTGATTATGTATTTGAATACTGTGAGTGCTGTTTGTCTTACTGTGCTGGCAATAGGTGCAAAGGAAGCATTAGCTACACCACTGATATGACATGAGAGGAATTAGCTCTGTGTTGATTGTGTAACTACTGCTCCTAAGCATGGCAATATTTTTCTTCCACAAAAGGATACAGCTTGGCTTACTTATTTAAATCATCTGAAGCCATCTGCCCTTAGTATGAACAATTTGTGAAGAAGGAAATAAGAAGCAAGAACTCATTAAATCAGTAACTTATAAAGGTTTTATTTTGTAACTGTGATGGAATAATTGTATAATTTCATAATTATTTAATAAAGAATTGCATAATGGAAAAAAAGAAGCCACCTGCCCTGTAGATTCCAGGTCAGGGCCGTCTTAAGCACCTCTGGCGCCCTGGTGCCGTGGTGCGACGGATCCCTCCGGCGCCCCCCCATCCCATTTCCCAGCGCGTCAGGCGGGTGGGCGGGTGCAGTGCGCAGCGAGGCTGCTGAGGGCACTGCTGCGTGGCGCCCCCCGGTGAGCCGGCGCCATGGCGCCCTGCGCCACCCAGCCTAGCCGTAGGGCTGGCCCTGTTCCAGGTTCGTTCTTCTTTGCCTGTGGTGCAGTGATCTGGATTTACTGCTAGCAAAATGTCTTTCATGATAGGTGTGAGTGGGTGGGTGTTCACGAAGGGCCTGTATATTTCAGGAACACAAAGGTGGAATGAGTCAATGCTCAACCATGTGTATATTGTACCTCAACACCTATGAAATCCCTATAACTGAAGTCTGCACCATGTGACAAGGGTGAGGGGATAATTTTGTTTCCAATGCAGATGGAACAGATATAGCAGCCTCAAAGGAACCTTTACTATGTGGAAGGAAACAGCCCACTGCCTGTGGTGATCCCCAAATCTGGTGGTGGTGGGAAAGGTTGGGGCTAGAAAGCAGATTTCATCTCTCTTGGCTGTACTTGTCTCCTGGAGCTCAGTGGGAACCTCTGAAGACCAAGTCACCACTTACCGTATCACATAGTCGCAGAGTCAAAGAATCATAGAGTTGGAAGGGACCTTGAAAGACATGTAGTCCAGCCACCTGTTCAGTGCAGGATCTTCAATGCAAAATGCAACTACAACACTCTTAACAGATGGCAACTGAGCCTCTGCTTCAAGTACCTTGAGCCAAGGAAAACCCATCATCAAGGAAAACCCTGGGGCAGCCTGCTCCTCTGCCAAATAGCTCTCACCATTAGAAAGTTTCTCCTAATGCTTAGATGAAATCTGCTTCCCTACCACTCTTCTTTGGGACTTATCCTGCCCTATGGAGCAACTGAGAGCAACAAGCCTGATGCTTCATCTTTGGCATGAGAGCAATTCAGATATTTGAAGATGACTATTGTGTCTTCTCTAAATTTTACCTTCTTTGGGCTAAACATAAGCTTCTTTGGGCTAAACATAGGCAGGTCTTTCACTATTTCCACACAGGGCTTGTTTTCAGTCCCTTCGCTATCCTAATGCCCACCTATCTCTTGATCTTCATAACATTGCCTCAATTCTATTTCTTGGTCATGCAACCATGGGGTGAAACCTGGGAATTGGTTTTATGCAAAATAATATTTCTGTATCTCTTTCTGCTTCTTAGCTCTGGTCAGGCATCCAGTGGGCATCATGCCTCCCCAGAAATTTGAACCTAGGCTTCCCTCATCTAAATTTAACACCCCAGCACTGCACCAGGTTAATCTGTGGAGAGAGCTGCCTTGAATCAGGATTGTGTACTTAAGAACAATTTGCCCATTTCTAGCCCTTTGATTAAATGGGATGAAGGCTTCCTGCTTTCATAGATGCTTTCACTGATGCAAGGGATGAAGCTCTTTGAATTAACCTTTGTAGAGATTCGAACCCACAAGATACCCTCTCTGGCGTAGAGACATTTGTTTCCTAAATGAACAAGTAGAGGAATAGAGCAACAGCATACAAATCATTTAAAAGGGAAACGAACAATCATTTATAGAAGCAAAACGGCGAAAGTAGCTTTGGGAAGCCAATTCTGCCCGGGAGAATGGGGCTGTGTAATAACCATGTCTAAGTATGAATTGAGTTATTTGCATTAAAGAATGACTGAAGAAAATTGCATAGATGGTTCTCCCCCCCCCTTTCCTCTGTTAGAAAGAAAGGAGGTGAAATGTGTGAAAAAAGTAAGAGCTGCCAACATGGGCGTACCCAGGATCAAAACTAGGGGGGGGCAAGGGGAGGGGCCAAGGCATGGAAGGGGAGGGGCCACAAAGTGGGCGGGAACGACGAACTCGCGCTCCGCCGGGCTGTGCCCCTCCCTAGAAGCAGGGCTGGTGGGCGGAGGCGGAGCCCAGCCCAGCGGAGCGTGAGTTCAGCGTTCCCGCCCACCGCGCCACGCTCCCTGGTTCCCCGCCGTGCTTGGCCTTGCCTGAGGGCGTTCTGGGGAGCTGGAGGGAGGGTGCGGCGCGGCGCAGCGGGAATGGCGAACTCGCGCTCCGCCGGGCTGTGCTCCGCCTCTGCCCACCAGCCCTGCTTCTAGAGTAGGGCAGCTGCCCTAACTTGCCCCGTGGTGGGTACGCCCTTGGCTGCCAAAACATAAAGCTCTTTGGGGAGGAAAAATATTAGACACAAAATGTCTCCAAAATGCATGAATCAACCTTGGTAATGAACTGACTGTCCCCATGCTTGAACTCTATTAATGCCACAGATCAGAAGCACAAAGACTCTGGGGAGAAGGGGGGCACTTTGATTCTCCTTACTGGGAGACAAAGGGTGTGCTTTTTGAGAGTGAAATAAATGTTACCGTTGATTGTCCTGCATTCCTAATCATTCCCAGCCTGCAACCCTGGCCCTATTCACATGCTGCTTGGGTCTCCATTTCCCAGGTGCACTTCCTAATGCATTCCAGAGCTCAGGAATGAGTGATGGACCTTGGCTTGGCATTTCCATCACTGCTTGTTTTTGCATTCATTATCCTTGAGAAACCAGCCCGCCTCATTACGATGTAACTGTCTTGCAGAGGGAGACTGAGAGCTAGCTGGCTCCTTAAGAGCAAAGGAAGAGGCAGGAGGGAGTCTGTTTCCCATGAGATAACATTATCTTTTTATTAAAAGAGTGAATTTAGTACTGGTGAAAGGCTGGCAGACCTTAGAGGATGAAGTCCTTTATTTAGTCCCGTAACAGATTCAGCCCAGGCAATAGCTACGCTGCTCCTGTCTTTATACTTTAGCCAGGGGGCTCTGATGATTTGCTTCATGCTAGCTTTTCCATCACAGAGATTAATCTCCATGTAAGAAAAAAGTGTTTACTTTGTAATGTATAAACTGGAGTGTGAACTGGCTTTCTTTTGTTCTTTGCTGCGTTTTATGTTCAGAAAAGTCACATAGGCAGCTTCCCTGACCAAAAGGATACTGACACTTGTTCTCCTGTTCACACATAACGTGGTGCATGTCCGTCCACCCCACCCCCCAATCTTGGGCATGGGCAGAAACAAGCATATGATGTGTCCATGTGGAAGACTGTCTTGAGTGAAGATGGAGAGAAATCAGACTCCAGGTCCCTTCAACAGTACTGAGGAGAGGAAAGGTAAATAGAAGGTCTGTGCCATGGGAAGTACATATATCAAGACTGATTTTGGACTTGTAAAAAAAGTTGGGACTTCAGGAATACAAGCTGACTAAACTCTTGTATGCTCCCTTCTAATGCAGGACCTGAAGCAGGAACACACAAGTACTGTACTCAGGCAAAATGGCAGTGTTCACACAACCCTATTCTTCCATTCTGTCTCCATGTAAACTTACATTAGATGTTAAATAGGAATAGATATGTATGACACATTTTTCATCCCTAACACAGACTTGTTTCCTACTTAATAGTGTTAAAGTTTTTTTTTTAAAAAAACAAACAAACGAGAAATTAGTTGTGAAATTCTTCACCATTTCTAAAACAAGATTCCTCTCTGCTCAATTAAGTCTCTTTTACTTTTATTGTTGTGGGGGGGGGAGAGTTAGGGGGCTGGATATGTGCATGAGCTTTATATTGCTTTTTAAATGTCAAGATGGAGGTATACTGTATTGCTGTTGCCATAGCTCTGGGATACCATTTATAATGTCTTTCTGGGTGTTGGGTTGGGTGGGATTCTGGCACTTTGATTTCCAGTGCTGAACAAGAATTTCCCAACCTTAGAGATCAGGTTTTCTAGCAAAATGACTCTGGTAAAACTAAATAGAAATAAACCACTTCCCATCCATCTAGATTTTAGCTGGCAGAAATCAAAGTGAAACTCATTTCTTATTTTCTAAATTAGACAATTGCCAGTTTAATAACTGGCTGTTATGTGTAGAGCCACATTTTGTTTCAACAATCCTTATGTGATTTGGCCTGTTTTGGTTTTTATCATAGCTCTACTTGGAGAACCGCCTCAGGCAGCAACTTTTGGGGTACTATTTAAGGACAACAAATTGTCAATTAGTTTATTGTTTTACTACCATTACCACCATGGGGGTGGGGAATTTAGTTTTTCCGCCTCAGGCACTCAAATGTCTTGAGCCATCTCTTATATCACCCACATTTTAATGTGAAATTGCTATTACGGTACTTGGAGACAAACAACTGATTGGGAATAAGGTTGCCTGAAGAAAAATCCTCCCAGGCTTCCAGTCCGTCGCGCCGGTGGAATAGGACGCAGGCACTTCGCGCTACGAAGTCCCTGGCTTCGTGGAGGGGGGGGGGAAGTCTGCAGAGTGAGCGGACTCCCCGAAAAAACACCGGGTAGAGAGTCCCGGTGACATAGCCGCCCAGCTGTTTGCTCCAGACGCGATTCCTCCGCTGCCCGAGAGCTCCGTAGAGCGATCGAGAGCCAGCGGAGTGGAGTCGCGGGAGCCATTTTTTGGGTATCATCTTACCTCCTTGAAGTGAAGCTCCGAGTCCTTAGCCTGCAAGCGGCGGATTCTTCCAAGAAAACAAAAGATTTCTATAAAGTAAGTCAAATCTTTATTTGGACTTTAAAAATATCAATTTTGAAGATAGGAAGAGATTCCAAAATAACGGAAGCCGATCTCTTCCAAATGGCTAATCGGGAGGCGCATTAAATATTCTCAAGCCGAAAGGGGAAAAGTTTTCCAGATTGTGGACCCGAGAGAAAGAAAGACTTTTTCAAACCTTCCCAGCCCCCGGTGTCGGTACCCCTTGAGGTTCAGCATTAATAAGGGGGAAGGTGCCTTGACAGCTGTCAAAAGCTGTCAAACTGCTAAAAGACTAAGAAAATTGATTTTATTGTTGTGGATTGTAAAAACTGGTTGAAGATGATTCAGAAGTAATTTAATTGGAATTCAAATTTGATTTGTGATGAAGTTAAAGACAAAGGAGATCAGCCAAGATGGAGCCGACAACGTGGTAGAGAGGAATTTTCCAGTACCCTTTGGCCCTTATCTCCTGTCTGCCTGTGGTTAAGTGAAGTATGAAAACAAAGTTTTCTCGAGCCTTCCAGGAGGCTGTGTTGAACTATCTACAAATATGGGAAGACATTTACAAGGAACGGCAATATTTTAATCCAACAGTAACGGAGATTGAGGTGCAAGACCAAGATTTAGAGGACAATTTTGATTCTGAGACTGTGTGTGAGGAGCAACAATTTCATGATAATTTGGAGACTGATTTGGACCAAAAAAAATATGTGTTGGATGATGAAAAACAAAGATTTGAACAAGGAGACGAGGCCGACAAGGAGAAGCAAAGTGAAATAAAGATTGATGGAAATGAGGACCCTGGAGGGACTGAAATGTGGAGTGGTGTTAGTGAGGGAAGGGAAAGGCAGAGAGAGGGGGGAATAAAGGCCTGGAATTGGAAGTGGGAAAGAATTGGTGTGGGGTGAAAACTTTAGTTAAAGGTTTTTTTTTCCTGGCTGGTGAATAACGGTTTCTGAAATCTTGGCTAGCTAAAGGAAATGCTGATCCAATTGGGGGAAAAGACATTGGGAGGGGGGGAAGGA
Source organism: Zootoca vivipara (assembly GCF_965207765.1). Lineage (NCBI taxonomy): Eukaryota > Metazoa > Chordata > Lepidosauria > Squamata > Lacertidae > Zootoca > Zootoca vivipara. Next base: position 40,291,932 of record NC_142592.1, on the reverse strand, counting down.
GAGTGTCTTATAAGTTTAGGGTTAGGAGTTTTCTGGAGGGATTAGAAGAATGGTTGAGGAAATATTTTAGAGTTTTGTTTCTAATATTTTTTGTGTTAAGAGAGGTGTTTGGGTAGAGAGCTGCCTGTCTCCCTCTCTTTACTCTTTGCACCCAGTGGCAGGGGGTGCTCTGAGGGGAGAGGGAGGGGTAGAAGGAAACCCAGACACAAAAATGGAACCTTTAGAGTGCTGAGCCCCTCGGGTTATCCTCGTGGCAGGAGGGGACTCGGGGGGGGAGCAGCATGAAGAAGGAGGAGGATTAAGTTATTATGATAAGAATAAGATTTTGAATTAGAATAGAAAACCCGCCATAATCAATCAAAGAAGTCAGGGAAACCAGGAGGAAGAGAATCGAGGAAGCCACAAACATATTGTTAAGAAAATAAGATTTGAGAACTTATAATTTTTTCTTTTTTCTTTTTCTTTTTTCTTTCTTTTTTCTTTTGTTGTTTTATTGTTAAGTAGATTGTTATGTTGAAGAATTAGCTGGGGGAAAAAACCAAACCTCAGAGAACCTCCGCCTCTGTCCTCTCAGTGGCAGGGGGGGGGGATGGGGGTGGAGGAGGGAGGGGGGAGGTCAAACCCAGCTTAAAATGGACCCCTTTGTTTCTCAATGCCCATGGGTACCACTGGTGGCAGAAGTGGTCTTGGGGGTGGAGGGAAAATGAAGGGACAGAGTTTATTTTGTATGTTTTGTCTGTCTTGTTTCTATAAAAACTAATAAAAATTATTATTAAAAAAAAGAAAAATCCTCCCTCTTATGTTTCCAGGTTCACAAAATAGCCTTTTGAAAATAATTGCCCCCCATAGCCTTTTGCAAGATTCTTAGTATTGAAGAAAAATGAGAACTACTGAATGCCAAGTACTTTTGAATAATTTTGTTCTATATAAACTGTTTAAGAAATGCCACTTTAGTTAAACTGTGGGTGGAAGCAGGTATAATTATCCATGCTATCTAGAGAGGAAATGGTTCTTGGAGCAAAGAGAATGCAACATCCCTCCAGCCAGATGAAAGCAACAAATATATTTAATGTTTCATTGGAGCTGGAACTGTCCAACATAGTTAGAATATTCCACTGAACAGCTTTCTGTAACCTGCTGCCTTCCGTATATATTCAACAACAACTCCCACCAGCTCAAGTCAGCACTGGAAGGTTGCAGTAGGGAGAAGGACTGCAGGAATTGGTTATGGTTTTAGTTAATTACTGAGGAGAAGGATCTTATATACAGAAGATGATCCCCCTTTATCTGAAAACTCATATTTAATGTGCAGCCACATAGAATTCTGTGATGCTATAATTACGGGCCTCTTCAGATTGTGTTTCTGCTACACATTTATTGTGTAACAGTTATTAATTTGTCAAGGATAATCCAGACAAGTATCATTCCTTTGTTGGTATATCACAGTTTCCCAGGACTCAATGTGCAATAATTTGCTACTGGAAAAATGTTATTTTCTCTCGTTGCCAGCATGTCAAGTACAATACGGAATGCAATATGGAGGTTACCCCTGTTTCTCCTATTTTAAGACGTAGTCATAAAATAAGCCATAGCAGGATTTTTAAGCATTCAAGGAATATAAGCCATACCCCGAAAATAAGACATAGTGATAGACACAGCAGCAATGCCAGCCGTGGCAGGAGGAGGAGGAAAAAAACAAGACAAGACATCCCCTGAAAATAAGCCATAGTGTTTTTTTTTTTTGAGGAAAAATAAATATAAGACGGTGTCTTATTTTCGGAGAAACACGGTAGTTTCATGGGTATCTGTTGAATAGTGCCAGTGGCATTGCCAATGACTGAATGCTAGACTTTCTGTCTGTACAGCTTTGTGAATGCAAATAAAAAGAAAACAGAATATTAAAATTTCAGTTTGGGAAGAGAAAGCTGCATGGGTCAGGTAAGTGAAATTTGAAGTTTGCATCTTTTTGGGTGGGTGGCTGGGTGTTCACTTAAAAATATATACACACACACTTTTTTCATATCTTAAAAACAAGGTTTCATTATTTAAATTGAAGCTGTCAGATTATACATTGAAAGCCCAGGGGTGGGGGGTGGGGAACATCCCTGGCTAGGTGTAGTAGTACCTCATTTGTATCAGGGCATCCATTCACTGGCTGCAGCCTTGCAAATAACCATCATGAGTTCAGCTCAGTAAATGAATTAAAAATATTTTACCAACTCCTGTAAAGAGATAACATAAGTGTTCATGCTGTTTTCTTGAAATACCTGTTGCTGCCTCATTGTCAGTTCACACTGAAGAGGGCAAGTGATTTCTCCAATGTATGGTGCCAATGACATGGCATTGTGCTTGTCACAAGGGCCCTTGGTTCCTGGAGCAAACAAGGCAGGATTCTGTGCCATCCCTGGGAAACATTCTGCAGTGAACCTAGGATGGCCAAGTCAGGGCATGCTAGCTGTATGCAACATCTTTGTGTTATACTCAAAGCTTTAATTCTCAAGTTGTGTAAACCCACTCACCCACCCCCAAAACCTGCTATTCCGAATTTAACTACCGGTATGTCCATTTTCTCATTGGCTTCTTCATACTGTAAAGAAGGATGAATGTGGGAGTAATGGCTACTGTTTTGAAAATTTAGGTGTAAGCACATCCTCAGGGCCAATGAATATTGTCTTCATCAAGCTGCTCTTAGCACCCCTCCCCCAAGAAGTCAGTGTCAGATCCCTTCCACAGCTACTTCAAACTATATACCTCTCAGTTTCATTAGGGCAAGATGTTTGTTCTTTTATATAAAAAAGGTAATGGCTTTTGAGCTACCAGCAGCCATGTAATCTCAACACAGCCAGAGAACTGAATATAAAAGCTGGGGACGATTTAGCAGCTGAGATTTGAACTACCTAACTACCTAACTACGCCAGTGTGGTGTAATGGTTAGGAGTGGTAGATTCGTAATCTGGGGAACCGGGTTCGTGTCTCCTCTCCTCCATATGCAGCTGCTGGGTGACCTTGGGCTAGTCACACTTCTTTGAAGTCTCTCAGCCCCACTCAACTTGTTGTAAGCCAAAAAATGGCTTATCTTCTGAGTTAGCCAATAAAACTCAGAAACAAGAGGAGTTAGGAGTCCATTATATTTATTGCAAAGCAATAAGGTTACAGTCGAATCTTTTCGCAAAACTGCAACCCCGCCCAAAGGTCGGGCAGGAATTTATAATATTTCAGACAAAGGATTTTGATTTAACCAATCACATAAAGCATTACATCATTTAATATTTTAATATTCATCATTATCTCATTTCATATTTAATACGTATGTCATTACCTAATCTAATACACATGTGCAATAAACATTGCTAACTAGGCCAAGGATTGCTAACTAGGCCTTTGATTCTCAATAATATGTTACATTGTGAGATAGTATGCGTGTTGGGAACCTGTGTTACGTGTACTATGTAACAATTTGTGTTCTAGCTTATGAATTATATCTTTGTGATTTGCGTGTTAGCTGACCTTCTGTTCTGGTAAAAGAACGGCATCTTGCTAGATCATCAGTTTCTTAAAGCAACACGTTCCCATAATTCACTATTATAAGCATATTCCAGGATTTATAGGGATTTACATTATCACCTTAATTGGGGCCCTTTGGGCCCCTGCTACAAACTCACAGAGTGTTTGTTGTGGGAGAGGAAGGGAAAGGAGAATGTTAGCGCTTTGAGACTCCTTCGCGTAGTGATAAAGCGGGATATCAAATCCAAACTCCTCCTCCTCCTCCTCCTCCTCCTCCTCCTCCTCCTCCTCTCTTCTTCTTCTTCTTCTTCTTCTTCTTCTTCTTCTTCTTCTTCTTCTTCTTCTTCTTCTTCTTCTTCTTCTTCTTCTTCTTCTTCTTCTCCAGCTGAGTCAACCATTGGAGGTGCTATTGAATAAATAAGTCCCCCAGTCTTCCCAATGCTTCTTCAGCTGCCAACCTCACAGCCTGAGGGATGCCACTTCTCAGAGTTCTGAGGAGCAAAGGTATTTCTTTCATTTAGTTAACCAAAGTCACCCTTAAGATTTAAAATTCTACTACTAGCCAGGTCTGTGCTGTGGGAGTTGCCAGGGGCAACCAGAGAATTCACTTTGAGTAGGAAGCATGGTAGGGCAGTTGAGGGTGTCAGTTGGTGCGAAGAAATAAATAAACCACATAGGATGGTACAAGAGGAATCATTGTTACTCCTGTTTGGCTCCTGAGAAAATAAAAAAAGAGGTAGACTCAAATTTACATCTGCTTCTGGGGAATGTCTGTCAAAACCTCTGAAGTGGCTTACAGAAGAGAAGAAAGATGCAAATTGGGTGCTGAGCTACTTGAAGAGGGTATGACCACTGAGAAGTGTCAATATAAATGTGCCTTTGACACCTGTGGGTCCCCTCAGCTGGACTCTCTTGAGCAAGGCCTCACATCCCCTTGTTTTCAGGTTCTTCCTTAGTAGTTTTTGTTAATGTAAAAGGGACTTGAACCAGCTGAAGAAGAAAAAGTCAAATGAATTTAAAACCTCAAATGTTTTAAATAATTAGATGAAAAAGAGACATTTTAGAGGTTTCAAAAGAATGGGGGACAATATGAAAATTGGAAGCATCTTGGGAAAGCAGAGACATATGGTAACCTTAAAAATATACCTCAGAAATTCTGATTTCACTGTCAAAACAGGAGTTGTGAGCCTTCTGCAGTGATTAGCTCTTGGCTTTTTGAATAAATTGATCTTGCATCATTCGAAAGCAAAACTTTAATATGAAATTATCAGATAAGTTTGCCTACTTCCATAGCAACCCAATCATTTTGATAAAGTGTTTTTGGTATATAATCTCAACAATAGCCAACATCACAGTCACAGAGATTCCCCTCTCCCTGCACTAGTGGCATACAGCCAGGAAACTGAAGTGTTTGGAATAATGGTAAGTAATATTTTGTTCCTTTATACAAGCCTGGTTAGGTAAGGGCCTTTGTGTCAGATCCCTCTGGGTGCAGGCAGCAGCCCTCAGTAGTATGAGCAGCAAACTAGATAATTGCTTTGTTGGTTCCCATCCAATAATAATTTGTTTCTTGGGAACAACTTCAAAGCTTAATCCTAAACTTAAATCCTTCCTTCCTTGCTGGAATTTTGATTTAGTTTTCAATGCTCTGATGAAGCCTTCATTGTAGAACTCAATGCATTTTTTGAATGCAACATAGAAATAATAGATGTTTCTTATTCCTGGTGGCTCTGTGGTATCCCCTGGCAACACCTCCCCAGGCGGGATTGGGCGATTGGCTGAGGTAGGCAGAGACCTCCAGGTATCCAGCCTGGGGAGGGCGAAGCCAGCCTGTACAACCAGGAGCCGCACTGGGATCCAGGGGGCTGCACAAGCATTTGAGGTGGGGAGTGGTCATTCCTGGTGGCTCTGTGGTATGAAATACAACAGTTGGACTCTGATCTGTACTACAAAATTTAAATATTATTTACAATTCTACTTTCATAAAGGCATTCTAGGCAAACTTCTTTCCTTAAGGCTGTACTCCTATCTCTAACTAAAGTATTCCTGACAAAATTATTTGAGGGAATTTGAACCCATGAACTTCATAATCTTCTTTAAAATTTGCATATCATGGATATAGAGTGTTGGACATGGAAGACCTGGGTTCAAATCCCCATTCAGGCATGAAACTTACTTTCACTCCTTCTAACCTCCTGTTAGATCTTCTTGGATTTGTAACTGGAGCCTCCCGGTTTGTGTACTGGTGACTTGAAGCTACAGTATATAGTGGAAAAGAAGGGCCACTATTGTCCTCTCAGGTTCCAGGAGTGATTCACCATCTCTTAACAACATGTTAGTTCCTCCTTGACCAAGCCTACAAGTCAGACCCCTGGGTTTAGCTCCTTGGCAGCTTTGTTTTCAACTTCTCAGCTTCACCGCCCATTTACCTACTTGCTCCTCCTGTCCCAGCCAACATTTTTGATGGACTACTTGGCTCTGGCTATGAGATCAACTCTGCCCTTAGAATGACTCTCCTGCATTGCTTTAGGGCGGTTTCCTACATTATGCCATAACCCCAGTGCTCCATCCAATTCTGATTCCAGTTGGTGCCAGGAACTTATACTTTCAGCCCTTTTTGTGTTTGGCTCTTGATTTATAAAATGTGTATACCACTTATAGTTAAAGCTATGGTTTTCCCAGTAGTGATGTATGGAAGTGAGAGCTGGACCATAAAGAAGGCTGATCGCCGAAGAATTGATGCTTTTGAATTGTGGTGCTGGAGGAGACTCTTGAGAGTCCCATGGACTGCAAGAAGATCAAACCTATCCATTCTGAAGGAAATCAGCCCTGAGTACTCCCTGGAAGGACAGATCGTGAAGCTGAGGCTCCAATACTTTGGCCACCTCATGAGAAGAGAAGAATCCTTGGAAAAGACCCTGATGTTGGGAAAGATTGAGGGCACTAGGAGAAGGGGACGACAGAGGACAAGATGGTTGGACAGTGTTCTCGAAGCTACGAACATGAGTTTGACCAAACTGCGGGAGGCAGTGCAAGACAGGAGTGCCTGGCGTGCTATGGTCCATGGGGTCACGAAGAGTCGGACACGACTAAACGACTAAACAACAACATACCACTTAATTCAAAAAGAAATCTCTAGTTTATGTAAGATATAAAAATGAAAAAAAGAATTGACATAAAATACACCAATAGTCAAATAAGGGCTAACCCCCCCCCCAAAAAAACATACAGTGAACTTTATGACCCATCCCTGATACCTACCTCATGCAGCTGATGTGAGGATAAAATGTAAATCCTTGAACTCTTTGTATGAAGTGTGAGACACAAATGTGAGGAATAGTCTGAATTCCTCTCCAAATGTAGAACTATGAATTTAGTTCCTACCCTCAAAGACATCGAATAGCTGGGCTCCTCACATCCCCTTGCTTATAGCAAATGTTTTCAAACAAAAAGCTGCATATGCAACACCAACTTCTTATTTGGAATGAGTTTCATTCACAGATAGAGAACTTTTACATTGAGATTCACTGAATTGAGTTAACTCTTGCAGCCTTTCCTAGACCAGCAAAGCTAAACCTCCTGTGGCTTTGCCAAACACCTCCAAGCAAAAATCATTATGTGTTTATTGGAAATGAACATATGAATGAAACAAGTATTCAGTGTAGTGAATCATGACGGAGGGAAGCAATCACCTGCACTGTCAGATTAAATATGACAGAAAACTTGGTGGTGGCATATGCAACACAGACTACTTCAAAACTATTAAAGCATAACCTCCAAGCTGAGAAAGTTTCACAGGAAGTTGTTGAGTACAAATGGCCATGTCGGACCTAAGCCCATAACATAAAAAGGAAAACAAAAATGTTTCCCTATTCCTTTAAAAACAAATAAAGCAAGAAATATGTGAAAATGTCCCTGTTTCAATATGAGCTTCAGGATTCCTCAGTGTTCATAATCTATATAGTGCACTGACCATAAGATTCAGTTGAGACCCTAATCCAGTGCTTGGGAAACAGCCCACCTTGATCCAAGGTGCTCTGTAGGCTGCTTATTTAGGCTGGAGTCTGTCCAAGTCTGCTTCATTTTCTCCCATTCATTATGGTGATGGTGGTGAACAGCTGTGTAACTCCCCACCCCCTTTTGACTGAAGTGGATGAAATTTGCAGGCATACTAGCCCTCCAGTTTAAAGTTTGCTTTTTTAAAAAAAGGAATTGTCTATAACTTAAAATTGTGTGTGGCATTAGATGAAATTTGCAGGCAAAATAATATATTCTGAGGGCATGAATCCTGCCAGATTTCAGAAGGATAATCGCTGTGGGTTTTTACTCAATAGTAGCTCTTACAGTTTTGGTGGGCTGCAATAGGAATCACTTACTCTTCCTAATATTTTGTGGGCAATTGGTCTAAAAATTATAGACATGAGAAAAGTGCCCATAGGAAAGAAACCTGACAAATGGTTATGAATTGGTCCAGGGGCTTCTTATTCCAGGCACTCTAGGTTTTTGCAGGGGTAGAAGTAAAAAATGGCTTGCTTTCTGCTGGGTGAAACCATTCAGTGACTTCAAACTGGACCTTTTGGTCACAAATGGAGTTCTCCCTCTGCCATTTCCAATCAAGACAGCCTCCCCCAATTTCATATATTTTGGACCACAACTCCCATCAGCTCCAGCCAGCAGTTGTCATAGATGATGGGAGTTGTAGTCAAAAATATTTTGGTCACCACTGGACTGGAGAAGCCTCCCCTGTGGTCTAGGTGGAAAAAACCATAACCCTGGCTAAGTAGATGGGATTTTAATTTACATCATCATCATCATCATCATCATCATCATCATCATCATCATTGTAGGGTTTGTATCATCATCAACATCATCATCATCATCATCAAAATGTATTTATATACCAACTTCTAAGTTAGGATTGAAGGTTGCTTACAGTTAAAAACAACTTTATAAAATGCAAAGTTATAAAAACAAACCAGTTAAAAAGAATAATTAAAATATATCAGAACACATTTATAACCAGCAATTAAAATACAGTTTGCCCTGACAGCAGCCCAGTGATCAGCACCATACCTTAGTTTTCAAAGGCTTCTCTGAATAGGAAGGTCTTAGCCTGCCAGTGGATAAGAGGGAGCTGATCTGACCTCTCTTGGGAGGGTATTCCACCAAATACTATTACCAGCTACAGAATATTATTATCATAAGCTCTGTGGGGCAGTTGGTGTGTGGCCAGAGGTTGGTCTCATGCCCCTTTTAACATCATAACAGTATGGCTTATTCAGATCACACACACACAGAAACACAGAATGCTACCTAGTGCTGATTTTTAAAAAAAAAACAAAGCAGAAATTCATATGGGCAGGGATTAAGCCAATCCTTAATATTATAGCTTGGAATGAGATCTAACACTCTAGAAAGATTATCTATATCAACCTGCTCAAGAGTTTTCATTCATTTTTTAAAATGAAAAATGAATGCCTCTTGTTAGCCAGGACATTTCTTAAGATGGATCACAAGTCTGATTCACTATGGCAACTCTTACATTGCTATGTTTAACTTGCTGCAATTCATTCACTCTAGGTAGTTAAATGACAGCGTTTGTTCCCTATTTACTAACACTGTGCCATTATTTTTCGGTTGTCACAGAAAACATGTTACAGTATAGGAAGCAGACTCTATTGAACTAACCCTATCAACTGCTCTGTCAGCAGTTCAAGATTTAGGGTGTAGGCCAGCAATTGCTGTGCCTATGTACTGCCTATGGAACAGCTACCTTTTCTAAATGTAGCATAGAAGTGCTGCACGAAGCTGTTGCCTAGCTTTTAAGTGAAGGGAGAGGGGCAGGGTAGGTGTGGGATGCAATGCATTGTTACAAACTAGTTGAATAAGCTTAGCTAAACCCAGGAATTTCCATGTTTGGCACAGATCAGGGGAACTGCTGCAGCCTGTATTTTCCCCTTCAATATCCTAAATATTAGGTAAATACTACCATTTATTACTTAATATTCACTAAGAGACTCTGGGACCCTGGCTATAACTGTATTAAAGGTATCTGAAGAAGTGTGCATGCACACGAAAGCTCATACCAAAATAAAAACTTAGTTGGTCTTTAAGGTGCTACTGAAGGAATTTTTTGTATTAAAGAGGAAACAGAGTGAAGGGTGCCTAACCAGGCAACAGAAGATCCAACTGGTGACACTCAGGAGGCCCAAGTGCTGTGTCTTGCTCCTCCTGCCCTGCCCTTGGACCGTAAAAGGTCCTGCAGTCTTGGGGAAAAGGTGGGCACTGCTATCACCGAATCAGGGGCTTAGGTCCCTGACTTTTGCAGCAGGCCCCTCCCCACTTTACTACTTTGCTTACAGGGTTCTGGGTACATTGTAGAGCACAGTGCTGATGAGACCCAACCATTTATTTTTCCTTGAGGCGCCTATCCCTCAAAATCAGGATGTGTAAATGTGCATCATAGCCCTGTGCCCTGAGTCCTTTAAGTAACCCAGAAACACCACTTCATTGGTTGGCATATGTGCTAGAGGCAGTAGAAGCTGTTACAGTGTTCTTGTAGCGCATTTTTTCTTTAATCTATATAAGCTGCGGTGGGGATTCTGCTGGCCCCAAAGCTGGGACAGAAAACAAAATACTAAAGACATTCCAGTCTTCATAGGTCATACTGGTGCAACTGGCACACCTAACTTTTAGTAGTAGCTTAATAGGACTGCAGATGCCAGTGTAACATGATGGATGAACTACACTTGCCATGCTTAGGATACTGCTTTCACTGCATGACAATTAGATCTTCTGTGCTTTGTTGTAGCTTGGTGAGTCTTTGTGGCATTATATAGGATGCACTAAATCCCATTCAACAGCAAAAAGGGGGGAATTTAATGATTTTCACAACAATATTGGGTCATTTGTTTTTAGATGTTCTTTTTAATGCCCAGGCTTTACAATCCAGCCCCCCTCTACACTGGGATGGTGGGGCAAATAGGTCATTTGGAAGGATGCAGGTGGTGCTGTGATGTAAACCAGTGAGCCTTGGGCTTGCCGATCGGAAGGTCAGCAGTTCGAATACTCGTGACAGGGTGAGCTCCCGTTGTTTGGTCCCAGCTCCTGCCAACCTAGCAGTTTGAAAGCCGGCGGGAAGGTAAACGCCATTTCCGTGCGCTGCTCTGGTTTTGCCAGAAGTGGCTTAGTCATGCTGGCCACATGACCCGGAAAAACTGTCTGCGGACAAATGCCAGCTCCCTCGGCCAGTAAAGCGAGATGAGTGCCGCAGCCCCAGTCGTTTGTGACTGGACTCTGCTGACCTCTGCAGAGTGACACCAGCATCACTCCACCAGTATAGAGCTCCCTGCTCTACCCACAAAAGTGCCACCAGTGGAATCCCCGATGGCAGCAGCCCACTAATACCTCTAGTTGTTGTGCCAGCCCCAGGCTGGCACAACAATTTCCCTGCTCCCTCACTTTCCACCACAGCCATGAATGTGGTTGTGGCGGCCCCACCAAACCCCACAGCTCACCAGCTGAAGTTTGGATTGCAAGCTTAACTACTGTATTAGGAAGCACTGAAAGTGCTCTGTCCTCTGAAACCCCATATGCATATAGGCCTCCTGAAATTCCTACTCACTTTAGCAGTCTTGATCTCTCTGTTTTTCTGACTGTGGAATACTCGTATGTTTCGGATTTACAAGAATTGTGTCATTGTCATACTTTGTTTGATAGGTGGATAACAGAGTGGGACTTGGTGATCTGACATACAGGGCACAAGATGGTGTTCCTTTATGACAATGGAATTCATTGCCTCTATGACGTCTAAGTTAAGAGAGGAAATACTTCATGGTGAGCAAAAAGGGTGTATTATTTATTAGGATAATTAGGAATCTATCACTTTCTTATACCGAGCAAATTAAATTCTGGCCTTTACTTACATCATCCTGTCTATAATGGCACCAATGCATAAGTTTAACGTTTTAGAAAGATGGCTTACTGGATTGTTTTTCATCTACAGTGGTACCTCGGTTTATGAACACAATTAGTTCCGGAAGTCTGTTCATAAACTGAAGCGTTCCTAAACTGAAGCGAACTTTCCCATTGAAAGTAATGGAAAGTGGATTAATCTGTTCCAGACAGTCCGCGGAGTACTTAAACTGAAGCGTTCCTAAACTGAAGCGAACTTTCCCATTGAAAGTAATGGAAAGTGGATTAATCCGTTCCGGACGGGTCCACGGAGTACTCAACCTGAAGTGTACTTAACCCGAAGCATGGGTGTAATTGGTTCCGGAAGTCTGCTCATAAACTGAAGCGAACTTTCCCATTGAAAGTACTGTAATGGAAAGTGAATTAATCCGTTCCAGATGGGTCCGCGGTGTTCGTAAACCGAAAATTCGTAAACCGAGGTGTTCATAAACCGAGGTTCCACTGTAATATTTTCACTTGGGGGCAGTGGCTACTCTGTAATTTCAACAAGGGCAGGAGGTACTAAACTGTTTTTCCATGAAAAGTTGCCTGAGGCCCAATGGCAAACACAGCAGATGAATACAGAAAGCTTTGGAAATATCTTAACTTTTCAGTGAGAGATCTGTAACCAGTTACTTCAGCTCTAGATTTCCTGCTTCAAGAAGGAAGCTAGATGACCTACAAGGTCCCTCCAATTCTGTGGTTCCCTGCTCCTTCCTTCATGTTCAACTCGCCTCACAACCTGTTTCATTTTTCCATTATCTCTCCTTATCTCTGCTCTCCACCATTCATCCAGAATCTCTTCATAGCTCAGGTTGTGCTCACACATGGGCGTAGCCAAGGGGGGGCAGCCCCCCAAATAAGTAAAACAATAGGAATACTTAACTAACTGACCAATCAGGGAGTTTCTGCCCCCCCAAGTCCTGCCCCCCTTACAGAAATCCTGGCTATGCCCATTACCAGCTTAAAACACAGCCAAGTTGTTCTCTTTCTCAATTCAGATTGATGTCAGTTAGGTGGGGGGAGAGCACATAAAATGCAATATTTCATACGAAACGACAGGATAGAAACAAACAAGTGGTGGGAGTGCACTGGAACTAACCAGGAGTGGTGGGTACATGGCCAAAATCCCCAAGCCTTCCCTAATTAACATACTGCCCCCAAAGCAGAAACTCAGCCTTTATGCACACCATACATTAAAAGCTCATGGCTTCCTGCAAAGAATCCTGGGAACTGTACCTCACACAGAGCTTCAAATCACAGTACCCTTAACAAACTACAGTTCCCAGGATTATTTGGGAAAAGTTTTGTCCTTCAAATGTATGGTGTGGATGGGGGGGGGGGCGGGGCGTGCAGAGAGCTGGAACTTTGAACTCACCATTTTTGCAAATGCCATTTAATTCATTTATTAAAATTCTATACCACCCTTCACCTGAAGATCACAGGGGGGTTTACAATATAAAAAACCATAAAAATATAGCATTATAACAAACAAAAACAACACCCCCACAGTTTAAAAGGCCATAGATTTCAGATAGTCTTGTTGTTTCTGCAGTCTGGTGATTCTCCTAGCAGTTCAGGAGTGATGGCCTAAATAGATGGTATTTTTCTCCTTGTGTGCTGGGTTTTTGTTTAGTAAACAGCAGTTGTGGTGATGAGAATCTAGATTAGACTTGCTATCTTTCAAAAAGTGAAAATCCAGACACAAGTGGTGTTGAGTTTTTTTTGGCAAAGTTGTTAAGCTTTTTTCTTTTCAAAAATGAAGTTTTCGATCTATTTTAAAGGAGATTAGCCTTAAAAACTGAGACTTCCAACTTCAGTTGCCATACGTCCTGATTTCCCCAGACATTTCAGCAATTTCTGCCAAACACTGCTTCCAACTGTAGCATTCCGGCTATGTCCGGGAAATTCCAGACATATGGCAACCCTAACCTAGACAGAGAGTGCAACAGCTGAAGCAGAGTCTTCCTCCAAACCATGGTTCGGATCCAAATCCTTCCACTTGTTCTTTAGTAAACAAAAAGTCAATCCCACAATGCCATTCCTGGCAAGTGTCTGGAAAGTTGTGTGGGTTGCACTTTTCTAACACTATTCCCACAGAGGGCAACAGCAAATTAATTGTAACTGAAGAGTGAGCTAATCGTTTGTCTAATTCAGCAAGTTTGAAGTATCTCTGAAAGTGGCTAATTGTCAGATGAATATGCACCAGCATTAACAAACAACCACAACCACTGTGCATTATAATCATACTATGGAAAAATGCCCAACAATCATCAAAGTGATCAAGCTTTAAAATAGCAGCAGTATTCTCCAAACTACCTTTATTCTGCCTACCCTGTTCTGTATGAGTCTCATTTATACTTTCTCAACCCGTTTTGAAAAATCTTAGTATTTTTCTAATCATTCTTTTTTTTGTCAGTTAATTTCATGCATAAATTATAGGTTGCACGACTGACGTTTTGTTATATCTATTTTCCTTTAAATTTCACCATAAACATTTTCTTGCAGCCTACTAGTCTTTCTATGCCATTTATTATTATATATATCCTCTTAATCTCATTTCCCTTTTCATCCTAAATTTTCCTGTGGTCAAAGCCCACAAGCCTTACTCATGCTAATAGCACTAACTCAGTGGTCTACTTTCATAATTGTGGCAAAGGAGCAGTTAGTTGTTAATTTATTTAATAACACCACCACCCCAGTGCCATAACCCACATAATTTCCTTTAACCATTTTCCTATTATACTTACATACACATTGGTCCTTCTGATATGAATTCAAACCCCTTGCATAGCTATAATGGCTCCTGCCTTTGGGAAGGTAACAATCAAAATGTCTTTCTGCAATTTATTTTATATAATAGCTCTCTCCCTCCCTCTCCCTCTCCCCGCCCCCCTCATACACTCATAAACAAATAACTTAAAGCAGGAAAATCAAAATCTTTATGTACTGACTCAGGTTAGGTAATCAGACAGTTATGTAGGGCCAACAGCATGCAATGAGGATCATAATGTGTATCTCATACTTTTGAACGCATGAACATAAAGAAATAAATAACCATACAATAAATATATATAGGCAATGGAAATGTTGGAAAAAAGAAGTCCAGATTACTTTACCCTCCTTGAGAAAGCAAAAGCATAGCTGTGGTTCAGTGTGGCACTCAGAAGACAGGAGCTCCAGGTGTGGAGCAGTGGTGACTGTCAATAATTACAGACCTTGCTGCCTAATAAATATGCCATTGCAGTGATCACAGGTGTAAATTAAGACATGTCACTGCACACAGTGCAAAAGAGCTTTGTTTTAATATGCCCTAAGCTGCTGTACACATATATTGTAAGCCTGTTCTGCCATGGTACTGCAGGGGTGTAGTATGTATTTTTTTTAAAAAAAAACACCCCACCCCAACTCATTATAATTAAGAGTTCTTCTACCCCAGCAGCTTCTTCCTAGTTATGACAAAAGCCCAGGCTTTAAAAGTAGGGGTTGCAGCCCCACCACTAGCCTATTAAAGGGTGTCCTGGCCACTTTGCCCATTGGGCCTGTCTCATATCTCTTGTCATGGGTTTGTCAGCCCATTCCACTTATGCGCCTTTCAGTGAACATCATAATGTTTGAAGGAGAGCTGCATGTCTGTAAGTAAAGTGGGACACAATGGGAGCTATGATTAGTTCTAGCTTTCTGCTTAATGTCTCCATTTTGTTTACAGTGATGGGGCTTCCTCTTCACATGTTACAGATGCTTTCTAGAGGGATGAAGGCAATCTTGTTTAGGGAAGCTTTTAATGTTTAATAGATTATTGTATTTTAATGTCTGTTGGAAGCTGCCCAGAGTGGCTGGGGAAACCCAGCCAGAAGGGCGGGGTATAAATAAATTATTATTATTATTATTATTATTATTATTATTATTATTATTATTATTATTTGTGATGACCAAGTGACAACAGTGTCTGCAGTGTCAATTGACCCTGCTGACAATCTGCTTTTGAAAATAGTGTCTGAAGGTTATTTAATTATTTGTTTAAAACACAAAGAACTACCCCCACAGCATGTTCCACATTTTAGGCTACATCCTGAGTGTGTGCCCTGAGTCAATGTCTGTCATAGGTGCCAATTCCCTGGGTTCCCGAGCACCCACAAAATTCCCCATGAAGGGGCTGGGTACCCACAAATTTCAGTGCTAGGGCCATGCACGGTCGTGGGGTCGGGTTGCCACTCCTGGTGCCCGTCTGTTCCTTGTAGCAGAATTCCTTGGAAACGTCCCATCACCTTCTTAGTTTCCGGAAGAAAAAATATTACCTTAACAGAGATCTTGAAAACTGAAATGAGCAAAACCAGAATCAAGCCTAAAGCCCTTGCCCTCTTAAAAAAGCTTTTGTCTGCCAGGACAAGGAAGGTGCTGCTTTGTTGCCTTGCCTAACTCATGCTGAGGTAAAGAAAGGAATCTCTAGTTTACACCTTTCACAGATATTCAACAGTCCTGGTCTGGTGCTAAATAGTTTCTATTAACTTGCAAACTGGGTGAACCATTCAAGATCCTGTCTTGGAAGTTGACCCTTTTGGCCACCCACCCCTCCTTCATAACTGGTGGATTTTGGTCTCTGACTTCATGCACACACAAATATGAAGTGTCTGACACGTGTGATTGCCCTGGTGGAACATGTGACATGGTGGAACAGGCACCAAGTAAAAAGGTTTCTCTGTCACCAGAACTTTGGCAGATTAAACATACTACGGCCTTTTAAATGTGTTTGTGGGAGTGGGGGTTATTGGTTTGTTTTAGTTTTGTTATGTATTTTGTGTTACCATTTTGTATTTTTATGTTGTTAACTGCCCTGTGATCTTTGGATGAAGGGCAGCACAATAAATAAATAAATAAATAAATAAATAAATAAATAAATAAATAAGGTAGGCATATGGATGATGCCCTTGTTTAGACCTTGGGTCACAGAAGATTTTCTATATGTGAGGGAAGCACTTGCGACCTTGGGGGGCTCAATCCTGTACAGAGCTCGATGTCTCTAAATCTACTGAAAAGAGTGTGTAGCATTGAGGTGTGTATGTGTGTGTGTGTATATACTGGAAATGTCAGGGGCCTGTGTGAACCCACCCCATAGTCACAACCACCCAGTTAATGCTGATTAGAGACTGGTAGGCAGATGAACTTTCTGCACTGTTTGAGTGCATATTATGGATGAAGGTGGAATTCCTATATAGTCAGTGATTTTGAGTGTGCAGCCATACAGACTATGAAGGGATGGCAGTTACTTTTGTTTAACTAATATGGTCTACATGGATTTCTTGTTTTTATCTTGTTTTATTGTGTGAACCGCCTTGAGACCTGCAGATGAAGGGTGGTATTATACAAAGTTAATAAATAATAGAATAATACAATCCAGAGGTGTGGGAAGAAGTTTTCCGCAGGTGTGAGGATGCTCAGATCCAGAGCTCTTTTGCCGAAATCGGCGCTAGGAAAGCTCCAACAGCAGCAAACCCCACGGGGAAGGAAGGCATAGCTGCCAAGTTATCCCTTTTTTACAGGGATTTTCCCTTATGCTGAATAGGCTTCCTCGCGAGAAAAGGGAAAACTTGGCAGCTATGAAGGAAGGCAAGAAGGAAAACCTAAGTGAGGCTCTTTTCTCGCCAACAGCCTGAGAAGCTCTCGAGAAGGGAAGTTTTCTCCGGGATGGCGAGCAGAGGCTTAGGCTGGCCGGGCCCCGGGGTTACCGATTGCCCCCCAATCCTGCTCGCTGGCGCCGTTCGCGGTTCTCCGCTGTCGCCAGTAGGAGGCGCTGAGAGGCTGGGCGAAGCCGGTGCTTCTGCCCTCGGGCTACGTGACGTTGGCAGCTGTCTCAGCCAGTGGCTCAGCAAGCGAGGCGAGGAAGTCAGGCCCAGAAGAAGAAATGTCTCCTCCGCCTCCATTTCTATGCTGAACGCGCGCGCGCGCGCGCGCACACACACACAGAGGTGTACACAACCAGATTCGTTGCGTGGATGCGTGTGAATGCTGGAGACTTCGTGGGCGGGCTCCTGGGAGAGTGACCCTCTCCAGCCCACGGCCCCTACCTCCCCCCCTTGGGTACCCAGGAGCGTTTTGCCTTGCGCCCCAGAGTCCACCTTACGTGAGACGTGGCTCCTTGGTTCCTCCCACCCTACCTCATATCTCTCTCTCGCCATGGTTTTCACCTTCCTTTCCTTTCACCACCAGCAACACCTCCGAGGAATTCCGTGGGGTTAATTTTTCCTGTTATTTATGATTGCAGAGGAGGACGATGCGCGCGGGCATCTCTTCCGGATTGCGCTGAGCCGCGATCGCTCGCCCGTTGGAAGAAGACCCCGCGTGTGAGCTGCGCGGACCCGAGCGTGGTCCATCTGCACTGGCCCTCTGCCCCCCTCCCCAAAAGGAGGAGAGAGAGAGTGGGGGGAAGGAAAAAGAAAACCACACCCCCCCAGCCCAGGCAGCTCCCCCGTGGACTTGCCAGTTGTTGCTCGTGGGAAGAGGCTCTTGCCGGTACGTAATGGGCTCTTCTCCTCTAGCGCACGATGGCTTGTTGGCGGGCTCGTTGCTTTTTCAGCTGGGATAGGGAAGACCGTACCCTAAGCAGCCCGCGTCTCGATCCGCCTCCCCTGCATGCAACACCGCCTAGCTAACAGGTAACCGTTGGACGGCGGGGAAGGGGTTGCCGGAGATGCTGCTGCTGCCATTGCTCCCTTAGACACACGTTGCAGGTGAGGGGCGATGGGCAGCAGCCCCGCGTGCCCGCTAGCGGTGCGTGTGCATCTCCCCGCCACCTTTCCAGAACAGTCAAATGCAGCCTAGCTACTCAGCCCGGAGACCCCCGCCCGCCCGCCTCCCATTCATTCATTCATTCATTCCCGGGGGTAGGGGGTGGCGGTGGGTTGCGGAGGAGGGGTGGGGAAGCGATCGCCGACATGTCAGCAGCAATGCAGATGGGGTTGGGAACGGCACTTGCTCGCCAGCGAAATGCTCCTCGCGAGTGGGGGGCTGGCTGTCGTGCGCACGCGCTCGTGTGTACGTGTGTGTGTGCGCGCGTTACGGGGTTCCTTCTCTCGGTGGTTTCTCGCTCGCCCGTTTCTCCAGTTCGCCTCGGTGCCCGTCCCAGCAACGGCACAGCTAGAGCATCTATGAAATATTTATAGAGCCGTGCCAGCTGTTGGCCATTCCTCTAGTGGGGGCTGATGTGGGGAAATGCGTTTTCCTTGCCATTCTTGGAAACGTGCTAGTGCCTCGCTACGGGAGCGATTCGGTCTTTCTCGCAACCAGCTCAAGACCGACCCTTTCCCCCTTTTTTCCTTTTCAGGAGGGGACGCCTGGGGAATAATCATGCTTCTCAGAGGACCAGCACCGACATCCGCGACAGCCAGAGACAGCCCCTTCTGCTAGGGCTCACAGGAATATATATTTATATATTTCTATTGTATTATCTGCATCCTTAGAAGAACCATCACGATTTGGTTTTTTTTTTAATGATCTCTATGGATCCTGCATTTTATGACCCTCCTCTCAACACGGTCTGATTCATCTTCGAAGCCGATCTCTCTCCCTCCCTCTCTCAACCTCGTTTTACATTTGCACCGCTTCAAGACGCAAAGATTGCCAAAGCCGAGCTTTCTTGCAAGAAAAATATTTTTCTCCCCCTCCAATTAGAAACATATTGCATCGCCCTCTCCCCATTTGCTCCCCAAACCTCATTCTTCTTATGTGGATATGCAAGCAAGAAGAGGAGACTGGATACTCCCAACATGCTCACTCCCTTAATCTGTCCGCCTAGAGGTTCTGCTTCTACAAACCAAGGTAGGAGGGGAAAAAAAGACTTCGCCTCTCTTTCTTTGCAGGAAAGGTGAAGAGGGGGTGGCGGGGGTGGGGAAGATAAAATCTGCCATGGAAAAGTAGCAACTCGTGTTTAGGGGCTCATTTGTACAATTGGCACGAACCACCTGCCCAGCAGCAGTAGCTCAAGCTCACAAAAGAGCCAGCCATGCTGTTCGGAGAGCAGGTACAATTTTAAGATGGGGAGCCGTGCAGACATGTTGATTCCTCCTTCGCTTGGCTCCTCAGATGAGATGGAGCAAAAGGAGGCAAGCCCCCCCCCCCCGCAGCTTCTCGCCTGCCACAACCGTGTCGCGGCTCCTCTGGCGATTGCAAAGGGGGTGGGGGTGGGGCAGGAGACAGGTGTCTAGGACAGGATCAAGATGGACTTGCCTCTCCCCCTGCACGCCCGAGCCCCCTGGCCTTCGCGAGCCGCTGGGGCAGCCGCCTCCTCGCTCTCCCCCGGCGGCCAATCGAACTGTGCAACATGGTAGTGGGCTGGCAAGATGGTGCATTCAGTCTGGCTGGAGAATGGCAGCGGTGGCAGCAGCAGCAGCAGGCCCTGGAGCTCGGGGGGAGGCCTGATGCAGCGAGGCGGCTTCTCCCGGGACGGGCTGCTGGCCACTGGCCGCCAGGGGGCTTGCCCTCAAGAGAAGGGGCAGGAGCAGAGTAGGCGGCCCAGAGAGTGGGCAGGTGCAGGAGGGCTGCTCCAAGTCCAAGCCTGCCAGGAGACAGGCTGCAACAACCCACTGCATGCTTGTATGGTCTTATTTATTTATTTATTTATTTATTTAAAGCTGCTTCTGGTTTGCATTTCTGGCTGGTGGTTTTCACCCCCGAGGTCTCCGTCTTCTTCCACCCCTCCTCTTTGATCGAACCATGCAGCCTCTCTGTCTCTCCCCCACCCCCCCACTTCACACGCGTTCGCGAGCAAACTGCTCCTCACTAGATGCAAAATGGCTCTCTGGCTGTTCGGCGGTGCCTACGCGACACACATCCCCCAGTGTAGGCACGAGAGAAATTGGACGTGCTCGTTTTCCGTAAGATGGTGGCAAGACAAAGGAGGACGGGCTTTCTCGCGAGTGGGTGTGGATGGCGAGGCGCTGCTGTTGCTGCCTTAGGAGAAACGCGAGCCAGGGCGTTAATTTTAGTCGCCATCCAGCTTAGGGGGCTGCCCTCTTCCCGGCTTGGGTTGCCCCCACTTCCTCGTGCCCTTATGCCTCCCTCCACCCCACCCCAGAGGCTCAGAGTGGCTTTTTCTATGGCCACCTTCTGAGCAGGGGTGGGGGTGGAAAGAACTGCACTTCCAGGCCCCCTCTGGCTCACCCCCCCCCAGATAGTCTCCCTTGGTCTCCCCCTGCCCCCCCCCCGTGCTCACGTTCCCCGCAGCCGCGAGACGCTGCTCGCATTCCGAGGCAGACGGGGGAGGGGGGAATCACGGCCGCCAACGGCGAAGCCGGCAGCGTGTAGCAACTGACGGCGGTGGGCTCGGTGGCCTGGCTCCGTCCGTGCCTACCACACCCCCTCGGGCTGCCTTTGGGTGAGACGGGTCGCGAAGGACCGCGCGGGGGTGAGGCGGACCCCCCTCCCGCCACGTTTGCCTGGCGCTTCTATAAATAGCGCAGGATCTCGGTGACATCGGCCTGCGTCCCCCTCGCCGCGAGTGGGAGTCTAAAGTTTACCTGCGCGGAGAAAGAGCGCGGGCGGGCGTGTGCGCGAGGGGCGGGGTCCGCGTGCCGGGGCAGAGGAGGCGTGGCTAGCTGCCTCGGAAAGGGCGGGGCTGCCTCCCTCCGCTCTCTCTCTCGGGCAGGTGTGCCCGAGAGCTCAAGGGGCTGCTTCTGCTGCTTTTGCTGCTGGGCGCCTCCTTCCCTCCCGCTCTGCCTTGCGGCACTGCTTCGGCGCCAGGGGACCGGGCTTGGATCTGTGCCCTCGTCCGGCCCTTCGGGCTTTCCCGCCAAGAAGCGTTCGAGGCTGGCGGGACGGAGCGGACTGCCGAGCGGTTAGCGGGATCGGAGAAGCGCCGGCTCCCTTTCCCACGCCCCCTTCGCCGCGGGCACCTCGGCTCCGGAGAGATCCCTTAAGATCGCTGCGGAGCTTAGGGCGCGGACTTGAGAGCGCAGCACGCCCCGGGAAGGATCCCGCGAGCGGAGGGACGCTTTTCTTCTTTTGCTAGAGGGGATGCAGGCAGGCGGGGCTGGGCAGCGCTGCGGAGATTCCGCGCAGTGGCCGCCGCGCCCGGCGGCGGATGGGTGGCCTCGAGCGATACGCTTGCCTCGCGGAGAACTTTACTCGATGCACCTGACCTGCTCCTTCGGTTCTCCAGTGATTCTCGGTTGCGTTTCGCTCGTCATTCCAATGCACGAATGTAGACGTTTCGATGAGGCGCTTAAAATATAGTTTGGAGCTCTCTCTCCTATTATTTGTGTCATAGAAGTGAATGTGGCGTGAGAAGTTTAGAACGCAGAAACTGGATGCACATTCTTACCAAGGTCTGAGTTTTAGACTCGATGCAAACTTATTTAAGCTTCACGTGTGAAGCTACTAGAATGCAGGTTGCCAGTGGTCATAGGACACTTAATGCACCTTTCCCCACATCTTTTTATCTTCATCAGTAGCAATCACCCATTCAGGCAAATAGGACAGGAAGGCTGAAATGCAAATTGTGCATCATGAGAGCTAATGTAACTTACTAGGATTCTCTCCTGCTTTGCTTTAATAATGCTCACAAACATAGCTGCCAAGTTTTCCCTTTTCTCGCGAGGAAGCCTATTCAGCACAAGGGAAAATCCCTTAAAAAAAAGGGATAACTTGGCAGCTATGCTCACAAATGATTCATTGGAAGGAATCCGATTGAAAGGTACCCAGAGCCTCATTTGTGAAAATGCCATTAGCCCCTGAATCCTCCGGTTCCAAAGCAGTCCAAACATAGGGATGGATGAAAGCAAGGGATGGGGAGCAGCAGCTCCAGGTCTTCTGTACTCAGGTGCACAGTTTGACTTCTTCAGTTCTCTTCAAACATTGATTAAATGTATTTTCAGCCACCTCTTTAATCTTTTCTACTTCATGCCACCACTATTTGGTACTTCTCTTGCTTGAATCGGTGTACAAGTAGTACAATCAACCAACAACAGAATACATCCAACAAAATGTAGGCCTCTCAAATGACAGTATGGTTCCCAAATAGCTTGGGCAACTTGGTTATGTGAAAAGCATACAAAGCCACTTCTATCCTTGGATCTGGAATAATCTGGTTAATAATCTGGACCTTCGTTCTCTTCCCATTCCAATTCATTGGATGCCTGCTGTTAATTTGGTGTGTGGGCTGGTGAACTTCAAAGAAGCTTCAAAACATAAGAGCTCTGCTGAATCAGACTAAAGGCCCAGCTTGTCCAAAAGTGTATATTCTCACAGCGGCCAATCAGGTGCCTATGCTAATCCCACAAGCAGGACATTAATGCAACTTCACTGTCCCACTCATGATTCCCAAAGTTTGCATTCACAGGCATAAAGAGGCTGATACCTGAACTATGAATGCCATCATTGGGACTAATAGTCACTGATAGCCCAACCCTCCATGAATTTGTCTACTTCCCTGTTAAAGCAGCCCAAGTTGGATGCCATTGCAACATGTTGCAGAAAACAGATGGGGTTAGGACTGCAATAAAATTACGAACTAACTTGTACAAAGTCTGACTGTTGGCAGAAAATGGGCAGGCAGATTAGGAAGTGAATGGTAAAGCAAGGGCAAAGGAGTGGCAGATATCTGTGGAAGGTCAAGGTGGGAGGTGGTGTGACCCTATAGTTAGCTGTGACAGTATTAAAAATGACAGCAGAATTACCTGTTCATTCACAGTGAGAGATACAAACATGCACATATAGATAGGCATAAACTTCAGATGTTATGTAGAATAAACAAACACAATGTGATACACATACATTCAGATGTATACACACACATTATTCCTGGGACATATTCCCCACATAGATAAAGAGCATACCAACCACAATAGGTAGATGAAAATACAGAATACACATCATGCAACATTATTATGAATCCACTCTTGCATGCTGACAGAAGAACAGACAGAAAGAAATGTACACTGATACATGCATTCATAGATGAAGATGAGTAACTCCCGAAGGGATGTAAATATAATAGCTATTTAATGCCAAGGCCAGGCTTGAAATATTTGAAGTAATTGCCTTTGAATCTGCAGCATTTTTACAGTGATTACTGGAAGTTGTTACAGGACATTTTTTCTATGCAGAGATCTCAATGTAGTAACCACCACACAATCTCTGGCACCCATTTATACATATTGTATAAACTACTTGTTTAGTTTGTTTAGTTTGCCGTGTTTCGACATGTTGGGAAGTCACAGTGCAAGCAGCTTCCAAAAACTGAAAAATAGATACTTGTGAATTCTTTGGATCTAGACATTTTCAGTAGATGCAGATTATTTCTATATCAGAAAAATCTCATCTGTGAAGTGGTCTTCAGACAAAAGCCCTAGATAACCTGGAGTAGGGCTATGGCTTCCAACCAAGTGGATGTGTCTTGCAGGGAAGTTTGAGGTGCAGCAGCTCTCATTTTAGAAATCAGGGCTGCAATCCTCTACACACTTGGTAGTAATCTCTATTGGACTCAATAGGATTTATTTGCACGTGAACATGCAGAGAGTTCTGTGCTGCAGGATTATTATAGCAATGCATATCACAAACAGTATCACACATAAAATCACACATAGATGGCACAAATCTAAAAAGTGCAGAGAAATTAAAAGAAAAATAGAAAAAGAATGACTATTGTTGCATCTGCTTCCCTGGAAGACCTTTTAACTGCAACACTAAAAATCACAGTAATTACCTTCATATTTTCCCACAATGAAAGAACCATTAAAATAATGTTTAAATGAAAATATGTGATGCTGACACACATGCGTTTTAGTTTATGTAGGTGCGGTCAGAGTGTATATGTATTGTTACCGGCCAACCCAGTCTTTCCTGAGCGGTGCACAAGATTTCAGGGGTCCTGGCACTTAACCAGGGTTTGTGTTTCCTTTGGAAAGGAGGCACAATGGAGGCTGTGGTGTATTTATGAATATGGTTTATTTACACCTGAGTCTACTATTGAAGGAGTTTCCATCATTCACACCTCAGGAGGGGCTTGCTTCCTGCAGGAGCGCCGCATTGGAATAAAAGGCACCCCAAGCACCACCTCTGTGTATCTCTTCCAGCTTGCCTCTGCCAGCCTGCTCAAAGTTCTCCTGCTGCCTGGCTTTTCAAATTTTAAAAGGCCCCTTTTTAAAAATAATAATAATAATAATAAAGATCACATTTTTTCCTTCAGCCTACAGTCAACTGTGCACTTGGAACTCCCCCTCCCAGCTTACATCATCAAACATTGAAATCCTAAACCTGGTCATTATATCCGTGCCCCCTCCCCTCACGGGAGGAGGGGCTCATACTCTTCTGTTTCAGCATAGGGTAACTGTGTCAGTTGCCCATTGCCTTCCCTTTACTGCATTATGGCTCTTCTCCCCAGGTAATTCCTGGCTAGGAAACTGATCCAGCATGCATTTCTACACTGCCAAACTGTCTCACACCTGGGTGAAGACTTCAAGCATTTAGTAATCTACATTTACCAACTCTAGAAATTATTGGTACCCAGGACTTTTATAGGGGACTCTACTCCCCACAATATCAATATATATACACTGGGAACTATTGCATATCAAAAATTCTCAGTTAGCTATGGAGTTAAATAATTGTAAGGTCCACTTCACATAGCAACATTTTCTGATAGAGATAACCAGCATCCAGGGGAAATGTTGTCAACATGTAGAGCTTATATTTACATACACACACGCAACTTGTCCGGTAGGATGACCTGTATTCCATGCCCCATCTTACATCCTTGTCCTTCCTAGGGACATCGTGGTTCCGTAGCTGATGGGCTCCGTGTGAAACTTCTTCGCATGCTAGTGATGAAGCTCTCGAGATAGCCTTGGCCACAGCAGTGCGTGCTTTCCTCAATGTGCCTGCTCATAAGTATGGCCCACCAAGTTAAGAAGAATTGTGCATATAGGATTGCAGCTGGATGCTCCTTGGAGGCAATGCACGCGTATAAATACACCGAAGAGACCCCCCCCCCAAAGCGACACAGCGGGCGCCTTTTGCGGGCTGGTAGTCACGCGCGGCTTCCCTCTCGCCCAGGAGACTCGCTTTTCCTTTCCCAGACGAGGCGGACCAAGCGAGGCCTCTTTGCCGTCGTTCCCGTTCCTCTCTCCTTGTCTACCCCCAGGCGATAAATTTCTGTCCTGGCAGACCTGGCCTCGCCCAACCTCTTTCGTCCAGGCCCGGCCGGTAAGCAGGCGCTCGCGAGCCGACACGAGCCCCGGGCCGAGCCTTCCCCCGCACCGCACCGCGCGCCTCTGCTCGCCCCGCCTGTTGCCTCTGGAGGCACGTGCCTGGCGGGAGCGCAGGCGCGTGTCCGCCACAGTAGGGCAACGGCCCCTCCGGGCAGCTGTTGCTGCTGGGCACGTTCGCAGTGCAGTGCCAGGCCTTCCTGTGCCGACGACCAGAGTCTCCCCGAGGGGCTTCTTCCCCTTCCCGCTCTTGGGTTTCGTTACCTCACGCTACTGTCTTGAGCGCGCGCGTTTCCACTTCGTAGGGTCCACCAACTCTCCGTTTCTTTTTCCTGTCTCTCTTGTATCGATTATAGCCGTGCCTTACCCGCTAACAGTATCTTAATCATACCTTAATATTTATTATACGCTGCTGAGGCGCCCGCAAATCCTTCAGAATAAGGTGAGGGGGATCAATCAGAACTCGTTTCCTTCCACACCTGCCACACCTGACCTTTCCTGCCTCCTTCAGGGCCTGCCCTGCCCAGAGTCCGCTCCCTGCAGCGCATGCTGCGCCACCGACTGCCATACCTCAAGGGGATCGCAAGGCGGTAGCAGCGCACACGCGTCGCGTTCCCAAACTGCTTCCTCAGTACTGTTCACACACACACACACACACACACACACACACACACACACACACACACACGTGTGCGCTCCACCCTTCTGTGCACACTTATCACTCCCACTCCCTTCTCCCTCTTGTACACATTTAATGCTGATTAAAAGCAACAAAATACCCTATAGCGCCTTAACGCTGACTAGTTATAACACATTCTCCCCCGTTTGAGAGTTCACGCCAGTAGTAGAAAATATTAACAGAATTTTCTTTCCTGTTATACATGAGGATGGCAGTAATTCGAATCCCTATGAGTTGTGAGTAGGGGACGAGGGCAGTGATCCCTTAGACTGGATTAATTCATCTGAAATAATAAGGCACAGCCTCAGCTGTCCAAATCTACACCCCCGGCTTATGCATTCCCACCCCACTCCCATATCCAGAGCTGCCTGTCGTTGGCATTTCACCTCCGGACTCGCATCAGACTCCTGACCCAAGCTGCCCATCTAGCAGCCGGGGAAACTCTCTTGTCAGCAACCTGAGCGGCACAGTTCCCCTCTCGTGCCTTTGTCCGGATTGTTTCATTTTTTTTAATCGCCTCTTTAAAGAGGAAAGCGGCTGCCGGCTAATCTGCCTCTGCTCGGCGAGACCTAGTGAGCTGGCCGCAGCCCAGGCAAACGGCTCCACCTGCTAGCAGGCTGTGAATCTGAGCAAAGGCTTCTTCAGTCACTGCAAGAATGAAGTTCAGGGGAGTCTGCTGTGTCTGAGCTCCTTGCTTGCTTGCTCCCTGGGATGATCGTGGACTTAAGAGACCAGGCAGAGGGAAGCTGAAACCATTGGCTGCCTTCATGATCAGTACTTCATTGATGAGGAATTAACAGCACTCTTTGGTCCATACTGAGTAACTGAACTGTGAGATTTTATTTTCTTGCAAGCTTTTCTTCATTTCCTTTTCCTTTATAGCAGGAGTCCTCATGACTCTGCAGCAGCACTGATTTGTGGGAGTCATTGCATATCTGATGCAAGCTGCCCTGGGTTGGTTGCACATACTCAACCTGCACAATGTGCAAGAAGTGCAGGTGCATGCATGGCAGTACTTGTTAGAAGTTGTATAGTTTCTGGGCGGCCCTGAAGTACAATCCTTCTTGGACAGGAGTTGGCACAAACTCTTGGTTTTTTGACCCCTGGCAATAAGGTGGAGGGGGGATGGAGAGCACATAACTTGTTACTAGGGAAGCAATAAGTTTGGGGAAATATCCAGTGACACCCCCTTTGCTCCTGCAGCACTAACAAGCAACTCAAAGATATGGGGAATGCATACACATCCTTTTGTTTTAATTGTTAGACGAAAAATCATATGGCATTTTTGGTCCAGTCAAGACAATTAGAAGCAGTGGGTCATGGAGAATCCATCCCTGCCCCAGAACTGCTTGTGCTTTTAAAGCAAAGCCTTATAAAATTTGTATTCAATTTGTAGTACAATTAATGGCATGAATGTTTTATGTTTCTGCTTGTCTTTTGGGAAGCGCAGGACAGATTGGTATCAAAGTCAAGTTTAAGGATAGATTTTAAATTATGCTAGCCCATGTAGTTAATAAAGGAAAACACAAGATTTCCAGAAAACATACGAAATGGTCAGTTGTAACCATGCATGTTTAGGAATGATGCACATGCAAGTCACATCGTCTCAGGAAATACTATAGAGTTTTGTTTCCCTTGGATGAAAATTCTTTGTTTTTACTTACAAGCAGAAGCTATTGGCACCAGGCCAATTCATAAAAGCAGCAGTCAGCTCCCCGATATCCAGAGATTTCCAGAGAGAGCTCTTTCACCCAAGTTAACTCACAGTTCTTAAAAATCCCATTTTTTTCTCCTGTTTAAACTAATTTTAACCTGTCTCCAAACCATTTCTCTGCCCCATACACTATAGGCAGGGTGTTATCATCCTAAACTCTGATAGCATCATACTTCAAAACCTGGAAAGAGATTTCCAGGTATCAGGAAGTCACCCCAGCCAGATGGGTGGGGTATAGATAATAAATCACCACCACCACCATCTCTTTTCATTGTTTTTCATTGATACAGTAACAGCTGCTTCTCCTGACTTTAACAAGCTATCATATCATGATATTGACGGTGTACACACCATATATTTAAAGCTGATGGTTTGCCCCAAATAATCCTGGGAACTGTCCCCCCCCCCCGCAAGGTACAATTCCTAGCACCCTTAATAAACTAGAGTTCCCAGGATTCTTTGGGGAAAGTGATGTGCTTCAAATGCATAGTCTGTATGCAATCATGAACAAGTACCAAAAAAAGTCTTACAGCTTCTTTAGCATAGATGGAATATGACTCCTATTAACCCCAACCAGCATGGCCAATAGTCAGGGATGATATCGGCTGTAGCACAGCAGCATATGAAAGGCCACAGGTTCTCTATGTCTGGACTGAGAACTTTACCATGGCATAAGGTTTTGGTAGAAACATTAAGTGTTATTCTGGGTGTTTGTGTGACACACACACAGTGAAAAATAAGGCAAATTGGGATGATTTGGGCCATGAACTTACTGTGAATAAGGTGTCTCAGTGGAGATGAGCTATCCCCTAAGCTTTGGAATCACCACGAGGCATCTGTTTTTCCAAAAAGTTAAACATGTAAACTTTCCCCTGTCTCTTTTCTGGGAAACAAAACCAAAGTGTGTTGGGAAACACCCAGAGCTCCAGAGGGGAGGCAGTTGAGAGATATTTTGTTTTGGGGAACAGTTCTAGCTTTTAATCACAGTGAATTATTTTCCAGTGCAACTCAAATCAAAGTGATTTGGAGGTGGGTTGTTGAAGTAAATAAGCAGACTTGTTCTTCACATGAGTTGTGTTTCTCTTCTGAGTTTTGGACCCAAATAATAAAATTGGAATGCCACATAACAGATCAGACTTATTCCAAATATTGTGGTCACTGTAGTATATATAGCTTTAATATATACAACTATATATATATATTTACAAACATGCACTTCCATGGGCTGAGAGAAAAATTGTAGAAGGCCGTGAAATTCAAGAGATAAAGTGTTATTTTTCCTCTGCAAAGTTCAAATGTATATAAGGAAAGGATTGACTCCATTCAAAAGAGCTGCCATTGACAATAACAATATTCCTGGGTTTGCTGTGCTAATTTAAGGTCTGTACTGTACTGGGAGAGAGAATTTTGGCCTTGATTAGCTGAAAGCAACACAGTCAAACCTACTGATACATTCTATTTCTTCGGTTTCACACTGGAACCTCTCTATGAAAGGCCTAAATTTTTGTTAGCATGTTTCTGAATGTTGTATTTTTGATGGCAAATTTGTGACCATTGGGACACATTTCCACTGGGATTGTTTGTCCTTTTTAAAAAGCAGAAAGTTTGGTTGGGCTGTAATGGGATAGATCATGTTGGTGGGTGAGCAGGTCAATGAACTCTTGGTTGCATATTGTTAGGTTATTAGCTGGCATCTGGGTATTTGCAGGGCCTAATCATTTTATTCTGTCTCTCTAAGGCGGCCTGTCATTGCTGTTGAGTAGTCATTTGAGATTAGGCAGCTGGGTTGTATGTCAGGCTGCAACCCTAAACTCTTTACCTAGGAATAAGCCCCACTGAATTCAATAGAAGTTACTTCTGAGTAGCTACCAGTATGACCAGGCTTGCAGTGTAAAGGTTGCGGTATTGCATATGCATGGGAAGTTCAGCAAAAATAAAAATAAAATCCACAAAAAAATATTGGGCTGCAGCAAAGATGAATCTAGTTAAATTGCCATCTCCATTACCCACTCATCCCACAACTCAAAGCCACTGCTCTGTTAAATGCAGGTGCCTTGTACCCCATTTATTTGCACAGACACATTTTGCTCTCCCCACTGCTAAAGGTAAGATCACTGATAAAACAGGAAACCAGTGTGCACTGGTAATCTTTCCATTTCTATTGTTAAAATTTGCAGTCCCACCCTGCACATGTTTACTCCCTCTGAACTCAATGTGCTCAATGTGTGCATGTGGAAAGGATTGCAGCATTAGTTTAAAATGGAATTCACAGAGTTTGAAAGCTAATTGTTGGTTTAAACAGTAACTATAAGGAATCCAGTATCCATTTGCTGTTTGGACCCCTCTGTGACTGCCTTGGCATCAGGGCTTCATGTCCCAGGTGTTAGTGTGCTTGCAGTGCCATATGGAAAGTCTGCATTTTAAACCCCCATTTGCCCTCTCTCCAGCGGACTACATGCTAAAAATATTGCAAAACCGTTGCAAAGATTAGTGTATTTTTGTAGTGAGTTTTATTCTGTTTTACTTAATTCATTTTTCAAAGCTATTAATTTTTGAAAGTTAGTTAATAAACATTGTTTAATACTGAGTAGTTGATACCTATTAATATAAATTAGAGTTGCTATTAACCCCAGTAAGACCTGAGTTAACAACCACTTGGCCAACCCTGTCTCTTGCAAGTGCCCCACTCAACTAAAATGTCTTTAAAATGTCACTGCTTGTAATATGCTGTGTCAACTATTAGGGGTTAAATAGCTCAGCTAATAGTGTGCAGATAAAAATCAGTTAGGCTGAAATGGTTCTGAGTAAAGATCGGTTCTGTCCTGAGAAGCTATTAGAAGTATTACCCTTAATGTAGGTTCCACTGCCAGATTGGTTGAAAAAGAGTGCAGAATTGGTGTATTGCTTTCATTTGTCATACTTTCCCCCTTCTGGTATTCCTTGTAACTAAGAGATGTGGCACTTTAGAAGCATAGCGGTGGGGAGGGGGAAGCAGGGCAGAAGGTTGGGACTTGCATGACAAATTTTATCATGAAAGTTATTTGGGTAAGCGTCATACATTGTTCTCAGTGCTAGGACTCTGCCCTGGGACATATGAGGTAGGATAGTAATACAGAAACTCCATCCCCGCAATAGCACCATACACCATAGCATAGTCCAGGCTTTCTCAACCTCGGCCCTCCAGATGTTTTTGGCCTACAACTCCCATGATCCCTAGCTAGCAGGACTAGTGGTCAGGAATGATGGGAACTGTAGTCTCAAAACATCTGGAGGGCCGAGGTTGAGGAAGCCTGGCATAGTCTTTCAGTTCCTGTTAGCACCTTTTATTGACACTGGGATGGTGCATGAAGAATAGTTAAGCAACGGTGCCTGCAGTCTTAACCAATCTACTTTGGAGTAAACTCCTATGTACGTGGGATTAGAACTGCAACTTGTGTGAGTCTGCTGTAGAATTGTGGAGTAAATCCCCCTTTCGCTTCATTAAATATAGTTAAGGTATAAAACGGGCTCAACTTTTTAATGGAGGTTACTATGAGATTTGAAGTAATAATCTAATGTTGGTTTCATATGTGAACCCCAGTTAATGCTAACTGCAGTTAAAACTTGTTGCCAGCGATTCCCTTAAGGTGGGAGGGAATAATCTATTTACTCCTGAAAGGGCAGAGGTCTGGGGAAGGGAAGGTTCGGCCCTACAGCTTGCCTTTAGCCAAGATAATGAGGGATCCTGTGTGTTATCTGTGCTGGTTCACTGCTGCTGCTCTATGTTACACACACATTAAGTAATTTTGTGGTGGCAGCACTGATGGCAGTGAAGCCACTGCTTTAATATCCCAGAGGGATGTAGTAGGCAGAAGGATCTCTGGGTACCATTGGCTAAGCTTTTCCTATTGGGGCCCTGCCTTCCGTTTCTGTCACTTCAGAGGAGGGAAGCTAACCAAAAGCAGCTTTTTTCACATCCGCATGAGAAGTTGCACCAGCCCAAATCCCTTTATCCTGTGCAAATGCAAAGGGTATGGGGGAGCACTTTCTTTCTTTGAACTTCTCACCACAGGTTGATCTTAGAGAGGGGTAAACAAAAGGACCTAGGGAAGGATGATAATAAAAAAGCAAAGCTTTTGAACGGAGAAAGCAGGAGGTGGATACATGACATTTTGATGGGCAAAGTCCCCAAACTGACAAGGCTTTTATTATTATTTTTTGATATACAATTGGGGGAAATATCACAAATATACAACTGAACAGACTTTGAGGCAAAAGACATGCAAAGGGAGGCCTGAATAGTACAAGTACATCCTTACATTCTGAACGACAATTTAGAATTAGATTTACTTACACTGTATATGGGATGTTATTTATCAGTCATTGCAGGGGGTACGGTATATGTCAGTTCTTGATTTGTGACCCTCAGATGGTCTGAAAGCAAGGGAGTCTAATTTGTGTTCCTCCAGATGTTGCTGAGCTCTATCTCCCTTCAAATCCCAGATAGCATGGGCAATAGTCAGGAATGATAGGTGTTGGAGGGCTGCAAATTAGCCACCCCTGTGTTAAAGAATGCTCACGTCTATGACTTGCTAGCCATTGCTACTAGGAAGGGTGCAAAGAGTACAGGACTATTTGCACCTCTCATTGTATAGAAGAGGGAATTTTTGAATGATAAGCTATACCTGCTGCAATTCCCACTTCTAAACAACTATTAATGCTGGAGTCCTGTTCTCATCTGATCACCCTGTTACCAAATGCTGGTCAGGACTCAGGAATAGTTTTCCTGGTTTTGCTGTACATTGAAGTTCAACATCTTGCAAGCCCTTTTATCCCAGTACATTAGTTAAATTAGATATCACAGTGGTTTCTGCTGTAATTTTGTTCGATGTGTATTTATGCACTAATTGATTGGAGCACTTACTGAGATAGACCCAGGGTGAGTACATTACATTTTCCCTTGCCTGGATGAGACTCACTTTCTGCAACAACTGAGATGGCTATTATCTTTTACTTTATTTTGTAAATGTTTTACGTTTTTAATTCCAGGCTTATAGAAATTGCCAGATCTATTAACTTTTTAGATTTAATTGGGGTTTGAAATTGTGTTAGTATGTTCTGCAAAATAAATGCCCATGATTAAAGCAAATAGTGAAATAGGCTCTCAGGTTCAGTTCAAGAGTGCCCAACTACTCTGTTTGATAAACTCCAGTTAGGGCATTTACAAAGGTGTTTTTGTTTTGTTTTTAAGGGAGGGAATTCAATTTCATTGTACTATTTAAAGTACAATGACAATAAAGTATCTATCTATCTATCTTTTCTTCTATGCATTCTTCATATTGTTATAACTGCAAAATCAACAACATTATGTTTTCCACTACCATTCAATATAGAATAAGGTCTGTAATTAATAGCTCTGTGATTATGCTGTTTTTTAGCTGGGGCAGTTCCTTGGCATCCCTGCTCCTTTGTTCGTTTGTTGGGACTGACTTTTCCCTTTCCTTTTGTTTTGCTTTTGAAGCAACCTTCCAGTAGATTTTCTAGCCAACACAAATAATTATGGACTTTTCATTCTCATTGTTGTTTAGTCGTTTAGTCGTGTCCGACTCTTCGTGACCCCATGGACCAGAGCACTCCTGTCTTCCGCTGCTCCCACAGTTTGGTCAAACTCATGTTGGTAGCTTTGAGAACACTGCCCAACCATCTTGCCCTCTGTCGTCCCCTTCTCCTTGTGCCCTCCATCTTTCCTAACATCAGGGTCTTTTCCAGGGAGTCTTCTCTTCTCATGAGGTGGCCAAAGTATTGGAGCCTCAGCTTCAGGATCTGTCCTTCCAGTGAGCACTCAAATGCTCACTGGAATTAATTCTCATTACTGAATTATTAAATGTTTAATTTGGGTGTTGCATTTAATAACATAGAACTACACAAATTTAGAAGAACGAGTCATCCATCCAATATCTTTGAAATTTCAGAGAGCCAATCACACTTGAACTTTCAGAAACAAAAGTGAATGCACCACTAACTTTTTTTTAAAAAGGGCAAGGTCCAATTATTTGTACTGGTCATTAAGAACAGATCATGAAGCAATGGGCTTAGACAACACATAAGATCAAACAGTTACAGGAAGAATATGTGAGGTTGATAGAGAACATCTTTTGGTGATATTTAATGTTAGAAATGGATGCCCTGGTACCCAATTACAGCTCAGCTCTCTTGTACATTTTCCTTGGTGGACATGGAAATTGAACATAATAATGGAGCGGGGGCCTGTAACAGTGAAATCCATCACTAGGAGAAGCTAGTAAGTTGATCAGCATAGGAAACATCAGGGGTTGAACTGTCTGATACGGTAAACTAAAATAACTTGCCTGTTTGATGTCACTCAGTATAGCTTCTTGAACTGTATTGACCATCAACTGGCTAACCTCTTCACATATGGTTTTGCATAAGCAAGATGACTGACCAGAGCCTTTACCTCCATACTGATTTATGTGAGCACACAGGAAAGGATCAGGTCTGGTGATTAATTCAAGCAATCCAAGAACATTACCATTGCTTGGTGAACCAAATATTTCATTGTCTTCCCTAAATGCCAAGCCATATTCTGCCAAAAGGGAAATCACTGGAATAACTCGCTGAAGTACGTGCCTCCAGTAATCCTGCTCTGCTTTGATTTGCTGTCAGAGTTTCGCTATGAGCATTTGACCACACTTTATTGTTAAGTATGTTAGCATAGAGTTCATATGATTTTTAGAATTTCCGTGGGTTTGAACAAGAAAAGTGTGTTGTCAGTCATTAAATCCAATAGAAGCTAAAGCTGTAGTTGAGGTAGTTTGGTTACAGAAACGTTTGCACCAAAACAGGAGACTTTTCCTTCTTTTGGAGAATACACTAGCCATTATCGAGGGTAGGTTTCTCCATTTACTTTGGTGGAATAGAATAAATTCGGGTTACAGGTAGGTAGCCGTGTTGGTCTGGATCGAAGTAAAATAAAAAAATTCCTTCAGTAGCACCTTAAAGACCAACTAAGTTTTTATTTTGGTATGAGCTTTCGTGTGCATGCACACTTCTTCAGATACAGTGAAATGGAAGTTTCCAGGCACTTATGTAGAGAAGGGGTGGGGAGGGGTGGGGATGGGGAGGGGGGATCACTCAGAAGGGTGGTGGAAATGGGTGATTGACTGACTGATAGCTGTTGATGACCGCAAACGACTGCAAATGGTTTTGCATGAAAAAGCAAGGGTTGAGATGGCTGAAGATCGCTTATCATGTATAATGAGATAAGAACCCGATATCTCTGTTCAAACCAGGTCCCTCCATGGTTTTGAGCTTGGTGATAAGTTGCTGAATTGCAACTTATCACCAAGCTCAAAACCATGGAGGGACCTGGTTTGAACAGAGATATCGGGTTCTTATCTCATTATACATGATAAGCGATCTTCAGCCATCTCAACCCTTGCTTTTTCATGCAAAACCATTTGCAGTCGTTTGCGGTCATCAACAGCTATCAGTCAGTCAATCACCCATTTCCACCACCCTTCTGAGTGATCCCCCCTCCCCATCCCCACCCCTCCCCACCCCTTCTCTACATAAGTGCCTGGAAACTTCCATTTCACTGTATCTGAAGAAGTGTGCATGCACACGAAAGCTCATACCAAAATAAAAACTTAGTTGGTCTTTAAGGTGCTACTGAAGGAATTTTTTTAGAATAAATTCTTTGACCATAACCAGGCTTGGTATTTGCATGTTTGTTTCAAAGTGGTAAAAGCTGCAGCTGAGTGCTGACATCCCAATGGAGCTTTCTTAATTCAGAATATTTCCTTGTTATTTGATGTGAACCACAAACCTGATTTCTCTGAAATCACTAGTCGCATGTGCTGTTGGTATTTTTGTGTCTGTAATGCGAGGTTTTTCGCTGAGATCAATTGCTTTGTTTTCCAATTCTTTAAGACAGTAATGCGCTTGAACTGCTTCTTTTGGTGTAACTGTCTCGTGGCATGTTGCTTCAACGCCTTGTGTTAATTCTTTGGCTGTTGGTCCTGTCACTTCATTCACACTTTTCTCCAGAAGTTTCTTTACTTGTAGAGGTAGTTACTGACAACTGTTCTCTGTCATGTTCTTGGGAGGCCGCATTCTGTATATAAACTGGTTGTTCTACAGTCTGCTCAGACTGGTCACTGTAGTTACAATACATTTATGTTTACAAAAAGAAGAAAATTAAGTATCTGAGGGTTTATGTAGGGCTGTTTCTGCCTGCTGTACAAAGCCATATGACGTGATTGGCTTTAAACTTTTGAGTATTTCCTTCTGTCATTTTTTCCTGCTTTCTTTTACTAGAACCACTTCCATATCGTTTATTCACCATTTTCACAAAAGGTCAAAATTAAATATTGTGATTCACAGTGATACAAAAGCATCCTCATGTGTTCTCAAAATGGATGCTATGATGATAGACAGTGATCTGAACTCTTGTATTGCTTCATTGCTGACTTAAAAGCTGCTCAGAACCAAATGATAAAGCCTCCACGAACTTTACTAAACAGTAAATACGAACTAGTGTAACTGTCATAGACTCATACGTCAAGTGTTTAATGTTACTAAGCAACTGGGCCTAGATAAATCTGCCTGTTTAAAAAAATGGGCAAGAGGCCATGCCCCCCCCCTAGATTATGAGGCTCTGGGGCTGCAGCATGTAAATCTGGCACTGGCTCTTGTGCTGAGGCCCTGCTTGCATGTTCCCACTGGCATCTGCTTGGTCACTGAGAGAACAGGATGCTGGAGTAGAAGGGCCATTGGCCTGATCCAGCAAGCTCTTCTTAAGTTCTTATGCACATAACAGAAAAATCAACTTGTATTCGATCACTGCATTTCGCTTAGAAATGCCTTTGCAGTGCACTGTAGCAGAAGGAATACACACAGCAACACATCAGATGAATACTTGTATGCATTTATAAAAAAATCCAAGAACTTGCAATACATGTGCCCATTTTCTAGTTTTGGTTCTAATTGGGAGGCATCATTGGCTACTGCTTTCCATGGTTTATGGATGCCAGGGGAAATTCTCCTGTGATAGATGTGGTTATTGGAAACATCTGAGAATGATAATGTCCCCAAGGGAAAGCCTAATGAAAGTGACAAGATGACACATCTGTTCTTTTGGTCTTGCACT
Source organism: Zootoca vivipara (assembly GCF_965207765.1). Taxonomy (NCBI): domain Eukaryota; kingdom Metazoa; phylum Chordata; class Lepidosauria; order Squamata; family Lacertidae; genus Zootoca; species Zootoca vivipara. The sequence goes on along the minus strand of NC_142592.1, from coordinate 40,254,736 downwards.
TCACTTGCTTACATTCTTTGTACAAACTGAAGCTGAAATTAATCTGCAATTCACGATGACTACAAAAAAAGGGGGGGGGGTGGAAGAGGGAAAAGAAAGGAGAAAGTGGAGCATAATGGAACTTGGAATATCAGTGAATCAAGTAACACACCATATACATCCTGCTTATATCAGCATAGGAATTTTCCCAGTCTGCATTTGGAAATGCTGGGCATCTTCTGAAGACATATGAAAATGGGAAAAGTTGTATTTATTACTAAGCTACCGGTACAATCTTGGGTTTGCCTAAAGCGCTAATGTTTCAAGACCATATGTCTGAGAAAGAGGCTGTCAGTGTGGCATTTTGGAAGTAATGGCTGCCTAGGCTGTATGTCAAAATTGCTGTTACCGGTAGTTTCTGAAACAACCTCATACTTCTCATGCATATGGCAGCTGTGTCAGGAGTGATAGTGCATTTTTAAATATATCAGATGAGAATAGGTGAGTTCTTAGAAATGAAAGAGTACACTCTTTTAAAATATGATTTTAAAATTTATCATAGTGCTCAATCAAAATAATAATGCTGACCCAAACCCCACTTTGATTGCAAAGCTTTCCACTTTGGTGATGCCAAACTACAGTTTTTCTAGATTTCAACTCCTGTATGGCTTGACATATGTTTATATTTTACGTAGGGATTTATTCACTTGCAAGCATGTGCACCAAGGATAAGATCATTTTGAACATCTGGAAGGCATGTGATATGGTTTATACATAAACAAGCTTGGTTCTATTTTGAAAACATGTATTTTACTTTATACTGATCCAGACCACTTGTACAGTTAACCCAGTACTGTCTGGTCTACTGTTTTAGGCAGCAACACTCTAAGGTCTTAGGCAGATGTGTCCAGATCTGTTCCCAAATATCCTTTAACTGGAGCCATCTCAGGAGCATACCCAGGGGTTGACCAGGTTGGCCCCTGTCAAGGGTGCAAGCCTGTGTGTGTGTGTGTGTGTGAAAAGCCCTCCACTCTTGCTGCCAGGTGAAGGGATGGGGGTGGAGGGCAGCTCCTTGCCAATATAATAAATAATAATAATAATAATAATAATAATAATAATAAATTTTTTATACTCCGCCCATCTGGCTGGGTTTCCACTGCCACTCTGGGCGGCCTCCAACAAAAGGTAAAATAATACATTAAAACATCTGTTTCAGTGTATCTGCAGAAGTGTGCATGCACACGAAAGCTCATGCCAATGGCAAACTTAGTTGGTCTCTAAGGTGCTACTGGAAGGATTTTTTTTTGTTTCGATTAAAACATCAGTCATTAAAAACTTCCCTAAACAGGGCTGCCTTCGGATATCTTCTAAACGTCAGGTAGTTGTTTATTTCTTTGACATCTGATGGGAGGGCATTCCACAGGGCCCCTGGCCCACCTACCTGCAATTCACATGCTAAGTATATACTAATGAGCCAGAATCCTTCTGATAGGGCAGTTAATTTTTGATTCTCTCATTTTAAATTGTAGGTTCCAATATAGTTCTCTGTTAGACATAATGATTGCTATGGAGTCCAGTATTGGCAATGTTAAAGTTCAGAATTGTGGAGTTGAGAGAATATGACTCCTCCACTTTGCAGCTTTCCAGCTGGTTATGAAGTCCAATTATCCAAACAGTTCAGTTTTGGCTTGTACTTAACTTTCCTGGCTCTGGCCCTACTGCCTTCCACACAGCTGCCCTGTCTCAATGGAACATATTTTTTGGTGACAATGAAAAAGGTTGCTGCCCTGGCCTTTGTTAAGGTCTTTGATCCTTGAAATTTTGGGACTCAGAGTCCTAGTGCTGTGTTTCAGAGCCTAATGAAGGCCACACAACAGTATCTGTCCTCATCACTGCCACAAAATTGTCAGTGGAAAAGTGAAGGTGATAGTGGAGGCGGGTGAGAATTGGGAAGTGCACATGGCAGTGCAAGAGGTGAGATCTCTAGACCTTGCTGTGTTCATGCTCCTGATTGGCATTAGGAAATTTCACTGCAGAATGCGCCTGGGCTTAAAATTAACTTTGAAGCCTGTTCCTAACCAACCTCAATTTATTTTTATTTTAAAAAATTATATCCCCGCCCTTCTTCCCAGATGAGCCCAGAGCAGCAAACAAGTGATAAAACAATAAAGCATCTTAAAAGCAATTGCAATGCTGATGCAGACTGAAAAATACAAGGCTTGTTGAAAGAGGACGGTATTCAGTAAGCACTCTCTCAGCCACAACTACCTCTTGGATATTCAGCAATGCCAGATCTAGCAACATCCCCAAGCTGCAAATCGGTACTTCAGAGGAAGTGAAATCCTGTATGCATAGGTCTTCAACCAGTATGTGGAGACCCATAGGTGGGTCACAAAGCCACGCCAGGTAGGTTGTGGCAAACCCTTTAGTTGAGCCTGGAGGCTGCAGCCTTTTATACCCCTTTAGCTTAATGGGACGTGGGTGATGCTGTGGTCTAAACCACAGAGCCTAGGGCTTACCTATCAGAAGGTCGGTGGTTCGAATCCCTGTGACGGGGTGAGCTCCTGTTGCTTGGTCCCTGCTCCTGCCAACCTAGCAGTTCGAAAGCACACCAAAGTGCAAGTAGATAAATAGGTAAGGTAAGCTAAACGGCGTTTCCGTGCACTGCTCTGATTCGCCAGAAGCGGCTTTGTCATGCTGGCCACATGACCCGGAAGCTGTACACCGGCTCCCTCGGCCAGTAAAGCGAGATGAGTGCCGCAACCCCAAAGTCGTCTGCGACTGGACCCAACAGTCAGGGGTCCCTTTACCTTTAGCTTGTTTTAGGGAAGCCCATGTTGATTTGAGTCTGGGGAAGCTTGCTCAAGAGTGGTTTTTTCCCTTTCCAGAGCAAGGCTCTTCAAAGGCACTCTTTGATTGATGCTGGATTGGTGATTGGATTGGTGCTGAAAGCACATCTTCAAATGAGATTGCTGTAACTTCCAGTCAGCTGATCGGCAGTTACTACCTTTGAACTTTGACAGATGTCAACCACTAGATGTCATTACGGTAGGATTGCAACATGCAGATTTTACTTGCTCTGTTGCAGTTTTATGCATGTGGTGGCTAGCCAGCTGCAATAATTCAAATTAAATTAATGCAAGGCAGAGGGCTTAAAACCTCTTTCTTTACTGGGCTTTCCTGGCACATAAAGAGCTTTTAAGTTTTCTACCTTGCTTACTGGGCTCTGAGAGACTATTGCTTGGGTTCTTAAGGCCATCACAAGATCTTGCACCAACTCTAGAAGGTAAAATTTCTTACGCGGGTGCAATTTTTAGGGGTTGTTTTGCCTATATGTAGTTTTGACTTTACATGTTAAACACCCCCCTCCCGCTGCTGCCCAGATGTAATCTCCATGCAAGACATTACTTTACTGTACAGTGTTTGGCGATTGACAGATTGGTGGTCTCAACTACTTGTCAAAGTTGGCTTTGTGAGGGTTGAGGATTTTGGAATCTGGCCCCTTGTCTGGATCCAGTTCCTCATCACCACCCCACTGGTCAGTACAGGCTGCATTTTGAAAATACAAATATGTTCCTTAGTGATTAGTAATTTGTCTTTTCCCCCAGTGTAAGGATTATAAAGATATGAAGTGTCTCATTTTCTGATTTTTCTAGTAATTGGTTCCTTGAGCCACAAGCTGATGTAGTGCGGTGGGTGAGAGGTAGCCCTCCTATCTCTAATAACAGGAATAAAAGTGCTCACTTACCATACTGTGCTGTTGTAAGGATAACAACTAGATAATGCATGTGAAGTACTTTGCATAATTTAAAGTACTACATGCATATTAAGTACTATGTGTGTACAAATCTTAGCTTTATCCTTGCTGAGAAATTCAAAAGTAGTCTGTAGCAGCAAAAGCAACCAAGTGTCTTGTGGTGGTAGCCTTTAGATTCACCCTGTATGTCCTTGTCCCCCTGCCTCAGTGTTGGTCATTTCCTATAGTTAATCTTTCTGTGATTGTGGTGTTTCCTCCTTTGCCTTTATGTACCATAATTCATTATTCCTGCCTTTTCTGTCTGAACCAGGCAAACATAGTGGTTGCTTTCTATAAGACTTAACCTTGTCCAGCTAGAGGAGTTTCTCTTATCAACACACAGGTGATGCCAGCTGGACACAGAACCCACTGCTGCTGTAAAAATAATGTGGAGGGGCAGCAAAACACACCCTTATAGGTCTCTTAAATTGCCAAACTGCAATTCCGCTACTCTCGTTGAAGTCCCATTAATTTCAGTAGAAATAGTGAGATTTCAGTTTTGAAGGATGGGAGCCAAACTGAGTAAAATAATAGCTTTGAAGTTCAAAGTGCACCATGAGAATAAGCAAGATAAGGGTGTTAGAGAGGAGGTTTTCATTCAGAGCTAACAGTTAAATGAGTCTTGATGTGTATGCAGATGGGCTAAGCTGCAGCTCATATATTTGCTTTAAGCGCGTTGGCTTCATACTAGGTATGCTGGAGGGAGTTTTAAAATCACTGACTTGCACACCATTGCATCATGTCTTTCTCCCTGCTTTGCTTAGTATTTACAGCAATCTTTGCATTTGAAACTGTGTGTATTGAAGTGTTATTTATATTTATATTGACAGTTTCGAGCTTTAGGAAACTTTGTTTAAAAAGCAAGCATTTGCTAAGGAAAATGCCACGCATACTATAGTAGTCTGCAGTGTAACTTGGGGGATATTTTATTATGAACATGGCATGTACTCAGGACTTATTACAGAATGTATAATAATTGTGCTAGGCTTGTTACACAGAAGGATTCCTCAAGTTGATACAGTAGTTTGATTCAATTTGGAATACAGTACTGGATTCTGATTCCAGCTTAGACCCAATTCGCTTAGAAGTGAGAACACATCTTTATCAAACATATTAAATGACTCTTTGACTGTTGCATGCCCACCCTTTTATGTTATTCAGTCTCTCCTGAAATAGTTGGCTGGTTCTTGTGTAAAAATAGTCACCATCTCTCTCCACCCCTCCCCACGATAAAAAGCCAGACAAATTCAAATAAATAGGCTCATGTGGAATTTGCAGGATACCTGAGTGAGAGGGAAATGAGCTGGATTTTACCCTGATTCCTGAGGCTTTTCATCTTAAACTGTCCTATGTGATCATGGACTATGGAAACATTTGGACATTTTAATACTGGTGCCTTTGCCTACTCTGAGAGTCTGGATGTAGAATAATTAATTCAGTCACTTGACAGCCAGTTGTCAAGGTTTCTATGCACGTGAAGCCACAAAGTTACCTTGGAAGTGACCTCATCTGTTCATCATTTATAAACACAATATATATAGGAGGTGATATTGCTCTGTACATCACAGAGGATATAAGCGACCAACAAGCTAGGAATCCAAAAAGGGACAGACTTCTCCACAGAATCACTGTGAGTGGTAATGCTGGGCTCCAAGAGTAGTTAAATACTGGGAACATATAATTAACACACTGTCCAAAAAGCCCAGGGTTCAGCACAGAGCAAGGCATGTCTCTCCCTCCCGCTGCCAGCCCTTCCGCTTGCATACAACAGCTCTTACTGTTGTTCTCCTACATACCAGCCAGGGCAAGATTATCAGTGGCATGGCTTTGTTGTTCTACCTTCACTGTTGGAGGCAAGATGCCTCTGAATACCAGTTGCTGGAGAACACAAGAAGGAAGAGTTGCTGTTGCGCTTGGGTCCTGGCTGTGGTCTTCCCGTTGGCATCTGGACACTGTGAAAACAAGGTGTTGGACTTGATGGACCTTTGACCTGATCCAGCAGAGCTCTTTATGTCCAATAAACTCCCAGCTCCTTAAGGATTTAGTTGATTGAACCAATTTCCCTTCTTACCAGTTGAAGCTGGAAAACTGAGCAAAAGTTTTTTTTAATTTAAAAAATAGGTAATTTTAATATCTAGACATAGCAGTCTGATAGGTTGCTGATAGGCTCTTTAGATGGTTATGTGAATTATCTGTACTGGCAGGGGTGCAGATGACCTTTGAGGTTTCCCCCTACTTTGATTCTACTTCAAAAGGTGGTCAGTCAGGCCTGCTATTTTTGGCAGTCTTCCTGCTTACTCTGTTGAGTGAGGCTCTGGACTTCTGTCCCAAAGTCCTGCCCTCATAGCTAAGAGGTAACAGATGGGTGTGGGGCAGCCTAATACTAAGTGACAAAGGAAAGCATTTTTTTTTTGCAGCTTATTTAACTTCCATAGGCCGTAAATTCCTTTTGATATCCCAGAAAAGCCTAGAGTATGATGGAATAAAGGAAACGGTCAATAAATCTCCATGCACAAGCAGTAGAGGTGCCTGGGATAGGAGATTAAGTGAATTAACAGTGCTTTATCTTTTCTGGGGTGAGTAGAAGAATTATGATGGAATCTGTCATGTCTCAGTAGACTTTGCCTTAAGCACTGCCCTGCCTTTCCATACCCTTTAGTGGGACAATGTAGGAATATGAACTGGTGAGGAAAGAACCACATAGTGTAACCCTCTGCACATTTACTTGGAAGTAGGCGCTACTGTGTTCACTGGCGTTTATTCCCTGCTTTTAAAAATTATCGTCTTAAGATATTATGTGTGTGGAAAACTGAAGTTAAGGGTTGGATAGACAAGGCAACAATTTCTAAGCCCTCTCTCATGATGGCTCATAAATGATTAAAGCTCTGCAGTCACTAGGGGGAGAAATTTAGCAGTTTCTTCACATGTTGGTCTTCACACTGAAATGGAATAAGCACTATCTGCAAAGGTGTATAGTCCAGTCACAGACAAACTCGGCCCTCCAGATGTTTTGAGACTACAATTCCCATCATCTCTGACTACTGGTTCTGTTAGGTAGGGATGATGGGAGTTATAGTCCCAAAACATCTGGAGGGCCGAGTTTGCCTATGCCTGGACTAGTCATATATTTTTAGCCTCTCTTAATAGCTACACATATAGCCTCAATTTTCCAGTTGGCAGCAATAGTTCACCAGTGCCTGAAATGCTGGGCTTAAGATTTCTAAGGGTATCTTGGACTCACCAAGCACTTACCAACAGAAACAACACACACATTGGGCCCCCAATGTATAAAAAGATTGTGCTTGGTGATATGAAAATGTTTTCTCATTTTATTTGTAACATTTTATTTTATCTTTATCTCACACTTCTTAGATAGAGTTAGAGTAAACACTATTCTCTTGGGGAGGTGTGGTTGGGGGGCCAGTTGGCCCTACTGACTTTTATTATCAAACACACACCCATTCCAGGCAATATGTAGAAGGGAGTGTGCACACACACAGAATGCACAGATCATTGTACCAAAATACTATGTATTTTGATAATATCACAGGGGGCAAAAGAAAAAGACCTTACTTATATCAATGGTCCATTTGTTAGGCCAATCACCATCATCATTTTCATTCATTCTGTTGGCTATTCAGCAGCTGCACACCTTTGTAGTGCAGACCCAGCTACTCTCCAGGAAGAGTCTGGGGTTGGTCTCCTCATCATTTGGAATTCAGTGGTCCACCCCTCCATGAGTCACAGTACACATGTACTGTGTGCTTATGAGATCACCTTGCTCCACATGTGCCCACTTGACCTCTTTGATCAGCGGAACTGGCACTACTATGGGTGCCACATAATACCTGCTCTGCATTTGTAAGAACGTGATCCTTTAGTGTGGCAGCACCTGCCTTTTGGAACTCCCTGCCAATTTAGATCAGACAGGTGCCTTCACTGTACTCTTTTTGGTGGGTGCCTGCAAAAAACGTTCTTGTTTAGACAAGCCTACCCAGATGCTTAGGGACATGGGTGGTGCTGTGGTCTAAACCACTGAGCCTAGGGCTTGCTGATCGGAAGGTCAGCAGTTCGAATCCCCATGATGGGGTGAGCTCCCATTGTTCGGTCCCAGCTCCTGCCAACCTAGCAGTTTGAAAGCACATCAAAGTGCAAGTAGATAAATAGGTACCACTCTGGTGGGAAGGTAAATGGCATTTCTGTGCGCTGCTCTGGTTTCACCAGAAGCGGCTTAGTCATGCTGGCCACATGACCCAGAAAAACTCTCTGCGGACAAACATCCGCTCCCTTGGCCAGTAAAGCGAGATGAGCGCCACAACCCCAGAGTCGTCCGTGACTGGACTTAACTGTCAAGGGTTCTTTACCTTTTTTTACCCAGATGCTTAGAGAGTTGAGGTAATTTCAATTTGTTTTGGTATTTTTAACCTTAGTATGTTTTACAGTACGGCTGTGGCTTTTTCTTGATCTTATTGTTTTATCTTTTTGTCAAAATCACGTTGAGGTTTTTTTTTTTACAATCAAGTGGCATAGAAATTTTATGAAATAAATAATAAGAATGTAGCACTGCCTCATGCTTAGGGCTTCATGGCACACTTGCCAAAAACATTGACTACTACTACTACTGACTTGGAGTATAAGAAGTTGCAGAGAAATCTAGCAGTTGCTGTTAATAATGGTCCACAAATATGCATGCAAGCTAATAAAGGATTGGAGACTGTAGTATCTGAATTATATATTGGTACCTCTGTGGCGCAGTAGTCTTTTCAAGGGACTGTTTTGCACATGAGGAAATAAATGACGTGATTTGAGTGGAATCAAAATGGCCATGCACAAATTATACGTAAGTCCCTTATCATCTTCCTAGTAGGGAACAGTTTCCCATTGAAGGGAAACTATCCTTTTACAGCGTTGGACAGCGAAGATATGGAATGCAACAGCTATGCTATCATTCTTTGCCTAATAATCTTTTCTATTTCTCCACTCCGGCCCATTACAGCCTTTCCATTTATTTGTATTTTTATCTCAGTGGATAGAATTTGTATGGAAAGCTTAACTTAATTCATATCCATTCTTAACTTTCTTTGGGTTTCCTGCTTCAACTACCTGCCTCCCCTCCCTTCATTCTGCCACTTTTTGCCTTATTCAGCAAAGAGGAGCAATTTTAACCCTGGGATCATGGTGGAATTCCCTTGGGTGTTGTTATCACCTCAGACTTCTTCAGAGATAAGCACTTAAGAGAACACCCATGGGACTGCAGAGATGAAAAGCAGAATTGATTGAAAGGATTTGAGGGTCTCTCTCAATAGAAACTTGATCCTCAAGCCGCAAAGGAGGAAGTTAAACACTCTGGCTGATTTGTCAATGTTAGGATAGATGCAGCAGGGGCTCCATCTGTGCCGCTTAGGAATTCCCAGGACTGTAGCCCAATACAGGCAGGAATGTGCAGAATGAAGGCAAACCCAAGGAGGAATTGCTTCATATATGTATTATGGGCAACCTGGAAATGGAAGTCCTGCTCCTGTGGCCCCTAGTCTTACTGTGATTCAGTTGTATCACATTCTTCCTCCTCCAATCAGTCATGGTACCATTTTCACCTCGGAACAACTAAAAGAGATTAGGCTGAGACTTGCCCCATGCCACCCACTGATCTTCAGAGCTGGCTGAGCAGGAATGTGAACCTGAGTTTTCCATGTTCAAGTCCAACACTTAATAGCAACATGTTAAGTGGTGGCAGAGGTCACAGAGTGACTAATCCTTTGCATGATCCCCCCCCTCCCCCCCGTCTCACTGTGAACCAAAGAATATGATAGATACAGGCATTTCTGAAAACTCATTTGATTTCAGGTTTGCAGATTTGCTGAGAAATTACTATAGGCAGGCACTTTTGTCAGTGGGACTTTCAAGAAGATTGCTTTGATAGGTGAATGGGATGCATGATTGTCTTGGGCACTTGACCAAACCTGTTACATCACAAACAATACTTGCTGGCTCCACTTTGTTAGCTCTTCCTCTCTCTCTCTCTCTCTCTCTCTCTCTCTCTCTCTCTCTCTCTCTCTCTCTCTCATCTTTTAAGATGATGTACCTTCAGGACACCACATGATTCTGCTATGCTGCCTCTTCTCTAGAGTACCTAGTCAGTGCTGGTTTGAAAAGAAGCAATGTCATCCTTTCCTCAGTGCACTACCATGTCATTTCGGGAACTTTTCTAAGTTTTTTTTTAAAAAATAAAAATTTCAGTGGTGGAATTTCATCCAGATAGTAGAATCATTGAAAGTAGAGTTGGAAGGTATCCCAAGGGTCATCTAGTCCAACCACCTACAATGCAGGAATCTCAACTAAAGCAAACATGACTGATGGCCATCCAACCTCTGCTTAAAAACCTCCAATGAAGGAGAGTCCACCGCCTCCTGAAGAGGTCTGTTCCACTGTCAAACAGCTGTTACCATCAGAAAGTTCTTCCTGATGTTTAGTTAGAATCTCCTTTGTTATAATTTGAATCCATTGCTTTGGGCACTGCCTGCTGGAGCAACAGAAAGGAAGCTTGCTCCATCATTCATGTGAAAGGCCTTTATATATTTGAATATGGCTATAATATATCCTCTCAGTCTCTTCTTTTCCAGGCTCAACATACTTAACTCCCTCCACTGCCCTTCACAAGGCTTGGTTTCCAGACCCTTATCAAGCTTTTTTGAGGTGATACATGCCGGTACCCCATATTGCCATGTCTTTCCCCCCTTCCACCATCTTTCTTGCCACTGCTTACCCACCCCCACTCTCTCCCCCCTTTGCTTCTTCCACCACTGCTCCCGCAGCTGCAGGCACAGCTTTTCCAAGGTGCTTTGGTGTGACATCTCACTACCATAAAACAATGTGCTCAACATGCAAGCCTAGTAGTTAACATTTTCCTATACCCTTTTGGAGAGGTGAGCCATTGCTGTAGCTGCCTTGCCAATATGCTTGTCCGGCTTAGTGTTAATGGAGAGGTTGCTGGTTATGCATATTGGTGGTACCCAGATAGACAAAATCACCTCCCATATCAAGTGTGTGGTCACCAATGCTGATCCACAGAGTGCTGGCAACATCCTGACTCAAGATGTTGGTCTTTGTCAGGCTGATGGTAAGGCAGAACTCCATGTTAGCTTGGGCAAAATGGTTGATAAGACTATGTAGAGCTTCCACAGAGTGTGCTGGCAAGGCTGCATCATCTGCAAGCAACATCTTTTTGGATATAGGTTAAACGGACCCCCATAGCTCCTTGAATGGATGTACATACTGTTTTAAATTGAGCTTAAGGCATTTGAGAACAGCAGGGAGAAGAATATGCCAAAAAGAGAACACAGGCCTGTTTCACATCACTCTTTATAGGGAAGGCATCTGAGGATGAGCTTTCATACTGGGAGGTGCAACACATGTTCTTGTGGAAGGACACAATACTCTTGTGGAGCTTAGGTGGGCATTCTATCTTATTGAGCAGTGTGAGGAGTCCTTTTGGGCTGACGAGGTCAAAGGTCTATGAGAGCGATGCTCTTGGCATTTCTCCTGCAGCTGATGCAGTGAGAAAATCATGTAGGCTGTTGACCTCTGAGCTCTAACGCCACATTGTGACTTGGGACAGAGCCTGTCATGGAGGCTGGCTTTCAGCACTTCTGTTGGGATTCTCTCTTGTCTTGGGGCTTTTCCACATGTGTGGGAGTTGATGCTGTTCTTCAGCTCATTAAGGGAGAGACTGAGAGGGAAGGAGATCCAGCTCTTCCAAGACAGGTAAAGTCTGGATGCTGTCAACTGCTGCATCAGCAACCATGTTTTGGGGAAGGACAGTTCATGATAGTGCTCTGCCCATCGATTCATCTGCTTGCTGCAGTATCTGCTGATTTTTGTGAAGTAGTTTTCTTGACTGTTGATCCAAAGGCTTTCTTCATGCATTCATACATTTTGTGAGTGAAGAACCTGTTTGTGATGCAGAGGCAGTGATATAAGCAGCTTTTGTCCATTTTCGTTCATGCTGCCGGTACCAAAGTGACTATGCACTAGTCCCATGTGTGACACTTGCCCCCAACTCTGGCATTGAAATCTCCCAGCAGGGTAGGTGTCTGCAAGCTCAGACCCTCCTGACAGCCTGGTTTAGTTCTTCATAGAACTTGTCCATTGTTTGTATGTCAGAGCACATGGTGGGAGTGTAGATCCTCAAGATGTTAACTGGATGAGGTGGTTGAGAGGCAGAGGAAGAACAAGTGTTCTGAGCCCTCTGTTGGCAGTTCTATTGCAGACAGAATAGAGTTCCTACACCATGAATACGTGGTTCTTCTCGATGCCCTCTTTGCCATAAAAAGGCATAGTTCTTCTATTGAAGGTTGCCATTAGAAGTGAGTCTGGTTTTCTGTAGAGCATTTTCAGCTCACAGTCAATGAAGGCCATCTTCCGTGAGTCTTTGACCTGCAGCAGGTTGGTGGACAAGCTAGGACACATGGCCCTGATGTTCCAGCTTGCTAGGCACAAGAGGGTTTGTTTCTGTTCTTTTTTGTCTCTTCTAGTAGTTTGGTCCACTTGTTGAGTCATACTCTGAGCTCCAAGCACCCATTGAAGCAGGCAGACAGTGATGGGTCAGCACTTTTTACCTTTTTCTAATTTCTCCTGAGCCCTGGGAAAAGGCATCACTTGATGAACAGTCTTGAAAGACTGTGAATAGCATGTTGGTTATTTTTAGAGAAGTAATTAATTCTATGGGGGGGGGGGGGAAGGAACTCGCCCCAAACTTTCTGTTTTTCTCTCTGTGTCTGTATCTACATAGGGACTTAGCTGCCATTCCAAGCAACTCTGTAAACAGAAAAACCTTTAACAGGGTATGTAGTGAAACTTAATACAGTTGCAAGCAATCTCACAAATATGATACAAAAATGGATCTCTGCATTGACTAACACTACGGCACCAGCCTCATTTTCATGTCCCAAGTGAGAAGCAGAGTGAGAAGTAATTAGAGAAAAGAAAAAATGGGTAAAGGAGGTTTCCCTTTAAATCTAAAAAAAGCAAACCCCAAAGCTTCAGTCTCATTCAGTGATATGCCCTTGGTGTTGCGAGTGCTCAGCACTGCTTTTCACAAGTGCTGATGCTTAATTCAACTTTAATTTTTAGTGATGTGGTTGGTATACTCGGGGGTGGGTGAGCTTCTTTGAGGGGGGGCACACACACCATGTGTTTAAAGCAGGCTATGCTATAGACCCATTTGCTAGCAAGTTAATACAAATGTTATTACCGTAGGAGGGGGAAAGAAAGTTGGTACTTCCCTTTAGTAAAGCAGAGAGAGGGAGAGTGAAAATGTGAAAATGCTTTAATTGAAAATGTGAAATACCATATTTTTATCTTTTCTATAAATGTATCCACAAACTTGGATACCTTAGATTAATATTGTGGTTCTGAGTTAAAATGGTTGATCGGGTTTGTGCAATAGGTTGCTGAAACCTAACTATTCATTTATGTGCAGTATGTGTAGGTATTATAATAATTCTAGCAGTGCACTTAAGAGGGCACCTACAAATCGCTAAGTAAAGGATCTGATAACAGGCACACAATCATACCTGGTATTTTTAAAAGTGACAGGAATATAATCTGGAGGGGATAATAGGCTAAAGTATGTATGCTTTTAATTTATTAACAATTTGTGATTTTTAAAAATATACATAGTTATCAAACCCACAAAATATTTTGAAGAATGTTAACAAATAATCAAGTGGTCAGAACTCTACTCAGTAAACTGACTAATTGGCTATAGCCTCGTGATCCTACTTTGTTTATGTTGTATTTTCAATTAAAGTTATTAGACTGCTGCCTTCCTAAATGATCGGGCCACTGTAGGGGCTTATGGATGTTAATTTATTAAATACAGAATAAGTGAACCAGGAAGATAGAAAGGAACAAATCATACAAAAGTATATATTAACAATTAGGTAGATTAAGGGTTAAAAGTCCCTAGATAGAAAGCAGAATTAATTATATTCTGTGGCCTAACTGCAAGCATTGCAAAGCAAAGCAGAGCACTCATGCTTACAAATTAAATTTAGTGAGGACATCTTTGATTTTAAAATGAGGCCCTGCAATGTAAAGTGTAATCAGTAATAGTATGTTATATCTGCACTATTTAATGAGCATGCTTATATCAAGAGCAGATTAAAATTTCTAGCAATCTAGCAGGCTATCCACTTTAAAGAATTTAACATGGATTATATAATTCTCTGTCTTAATACTATGGTTTTATACCAAATGTTGGATAGGCGGTGGCCATCATAATGCTGAATAGCAGTCCTGTCCATAGATTTTGTAAAAAATATTGATTGCATTTCCACCTGCATCATTCATCTTAAATGTCCAAAAACAGACAAACTGAAGTTAGCGTTGGCATACCAGGAAAATTCTGCATATGTTCATCATCTCTAAACACTCTGGAAATTTTTGTCATGCTATTGGTTTCTTCCCAAATGGCTTACCTTCTGAAAGAATAATAGAATTGCAGAGTTGGAAGGGTCTCTGAGGGTCATCTAGTCAAACCCCTGTAATGCAGGAATCTCAAATAACTCATACATGACAGATGTCTACTGTCATGGGACAAATCATTCCATGACAAAACGATTTTGTATTAAAAGGAATACTAGAGTATAGGCCAGTGCTCCTAACTTGCAGTAGAACCAGAGTTGCATCAGCAGTTGTATCCATCTGAAGTATAAATGGTGCTGCTGTGCAAAACCCAAAGTCTGGGATTAGAGTATTGCAAGCTAAACAAAGAGTTATTTAATCTCTGTATTTTACTCTTATGGCAAAGAAGCAGTTCTTGGGTCAGACATTTGGTAGGAAGTAGAGAAGAAAGACAGGGATTTCATGGAAGACACAGCACAGCTGGGGGTGGACCATTCATTAGTGATGAAGTTCAAGCACTGGAACATTTCTAGTTCCCAGATAAGAATGCAGGAATATACAGTGCAACTGCCATTGGTCTTTTATTTATCTATTTTACAGTATTACAGTATTTATTCATAGTTTTGGGACTTAGATTATATTTTAAGTTTTTCGATTATATTTTATTGTTGTTTTGGCCTTCCAGTAATGACTTGGTAATGCAGAACAGAGGATTCCCCCCCCCCCCGCTAGGCTAGACTTTTATCATTAATAGCATTTTATTTCCCCCCACCATCGTTTCTGCACCCTTGATCTTGCTTAATAGAAGATTCCCCCCCCCTTCCTTTCTATCACAGTCCACTGTCACAGCTTTTAGCATCATCCTCTTATTGGGAATAAGCCCTGGAACTCAATAGTAGCAATGACAACAAAGCAGCATTAGTGATTTATTGGGAGACTGGATGCAATGGATCTCTCTCTGTTTTACGGTATGCTGGCCAAGCTTGAAAGAGGAGATGTGTGCTCAGTAGATGATTCTGCAAGGATCTGAGACCTGGATCTGCCAGGGAGGAAAAATATCCAATACATTTTTGGCTTTCTGGTGTATCCTGGGTTAGAATAGAAACATAGAATCATAGAGTTGGAAGAGACCACAAGGGCCATCCAGTCCAACCCCCTGCCAAGCAGGAAACACCATCAAAGCATTCCTGACAGATGGCTGTCAAGCCTCTGCTTAAAGACCTCCAAAGAAGGAGACTCCACCACACTCCTTGGCAGCAAATTCCACTGCCGAACAGCTCTTACTGTCAGGAAGTTCTACCTAATGTTTAGGTGGAATCTTCTTTCTTGTAGCTTGAATCCATTGCTCCGGGTTGTTCTATGTTAACTTTGGACATAAACATCATAATTTAAAAATTAATTCAAAACATGTTTCTCTAAATATAAAACAAAGGTTGATGTAAATTGATGGCAGTTTTGGAAAGAATATGCCCAAGGTGAAGTACCATGAGCACCCTTTTCTCTCCCATTTGTGACATTTTTAAAGAAACACTGATCACAAAAATTTAGGGCAATAGGATGCAACAAACAAAAACCATTGCATATATGCCAATTACTGAGTAGGTGTCTCATTTGCACTTCAGATGTTAACATTTCTGCTCTTTTAAATGTAACCAGTTTTGAAAGTCATATAGCTGAACACAATGAAGACATTGAATTCATTTCAGATGATTATTAGAATTCAGGATCCATTTAAAGAAGTACATAAATATGAGCTGATTTGAAAATTAAGTATAAATGATTGGAGCGCAAAACATTTTGTTACCCTTGCTCAGATGGATGCTGAAATTTGAGATGCAACAAATTTGCTGCGAAGGTTGGCTCCCCAGGTGAAATACTCACTGGCTTTCCAGCAATATCTAGTCCCAACGTTGCATTGATAAATAACAGCAGCTTCTCCATCAGATTTAAATATTTAGGAATGATAGGTAGTGCCATGTTACTCATGTATCCTACACATAAGGTGCTTTCAATGCTTTGGAAGTATTCAGCCACAGTCTGAAAAGTAACTGCCCCTTTCTAACATTGGGTCATCCCTCTCTTATCACTTTCTCTCCAGACCAGACATTGCTTTTATCCCACTTACTGTTCTTCTGTTCTTCTTGGCTACTTGTGCATGTCATGCATTAACCAGTTTGCCACATGTTCAAACTAAACCTGGACTGACGAGAGTGCAGTGGAAGAGCAGCAAATGCTAGTTGCATGTTAATGAACCCGACTGAGAAGCAAAAGTAAAGCACTATCAGCCATGGAGAACAGAACTCCTGAAGCACATTTCATTTCTTTTCCTCTTTGGAGGCATTTGCTCAGCAGTTTCCTTCCAGGGTGTGCCACTCAGGTATTCTCAGGTAATAAATGAAGGCACAACCAAACACATATCCTCTTAAGTTTGAAATTTCTGTCAAAAGAAGCATGTGACTGCATCGCCCCTTTGACTGTGAGCCAGCGAATTCAGTTTAACCTGTTTCTATGCAACTTACTGCCTTAGGGTATGTACAGATGCACATAATTTTAGCAATGACGCTACTGTAGAAATGTGCTCACTACATTTTTAGACAGATGTATAACCTTTTCCTTTGGATCAAGCTCAGGAGAACCATGTTTTACCTTATCGGATCAGAAATACAGAGCTGGTTGGCCAGCTCTGTGACCATTCAATAGCATTTCCCAACTACCCTTGGAACAGTGTGACATTTGAAACAATGGGATATATATATATATATATATATATATATATATATATATATATATATATATCAACAACAAAGTGCTAAACAAACATTTGAATGAATAAGCATGTGAAGCCCATAAATGAAATTAAATAGACAATCCAACTAGAGCAAGGGCAAAGAGGAAGAACTCACTCACAGCCTCTTGCATTTGCAGGTACATCTGTATGCATCTTTGATTACGTCCATGGCAAGAAGATTATTTGACAATGTGGCTGAAGATGTATGGAAAATGTTACACACGAAAGTTTTGGTCCCCACATAGTGGCTACTGCAGCTGCAAAGGGAGCTCAAGTAGCACACATGTATGTAGACTATAGAGAGCAATAATCAGGGCTAGGGTTAATGTCACTCAGTGCCACATAACAGCTTCTCTTGCAATATTACTGGTATGTTGCACTGCCAAAGCTGCTGAAATCTACAGCAGTTGCCTTTAATGACTGTGGCAACTGAATACAGAATACAAATATATTTCAGAAGAGAAAGAAGTTGCTATTACTGGTGATGAGTCTATGTTATGTGCCCACCATTGCAGATCATGCTTCAAATTAATCAGTCTTCTTGAAATTACTTTTGTTTGACTCCTTAAATGCCATGGCTGTTTTAGTTGGCTTTCCATTGTTAAATTGCTTGACAGCAGAGACTGGAATATTTAGACAAATGGGGCATTACTCTATCAACCTCAGTGTGCCTTCAGCCATCCCAATCTGCCTGCCTTCATACTTGCAAGCAGTCCAAGAGTGGCTGTCACTTTGCTCCTCAGTCTCAGTGATGTCCTCCTAGTACTCAACGGATAGGAGGACAGGAACAAAACTAGAACTAGTTGTCTGTGCCTCCCATTGGTGCTAGCCCCACCTACTGTTGGCCTTCTGCCCTACCCTACCATATGCACAGTAGCCAGTACTGATGTTGTTCCACATCTTTTTGACCCCTCTATTTTCATAAGTGCTACTTATGATAGCAAAATGATTTCATTTGGTTATGTATGGCTATGTATGATTGTCGTTGGCATCCATCTGTTTTGAGAGACAATGAAGTGAGCCTCTGGGGGTGAAGTCAAACTGCTGCGTTAGCTGCATCGAAGTGGCCTCCCTAGGACGCTAGCCTGGGCAATGTGTATAGACTGCTGCACAGGAAGTACAGAATGGATTTAATTCAGAATGGAATAAAACAGTGTGGTGCACTTTACGATGGGTAATAAGTAGTGATAGGCAAATGGGTATGATTTATATTTCATGGAATATAGGACTGGATTTCTGGGCTTGTCTCATGAGCATTATTCAGTGTTGGGTAATTCTTTTCCAAAAAGGATGCCTTTTCTACAGTAATTTGTCATAACTTGTCTATAGTGGTTCTCTTGTAAGTTTTGCTCTCCATCCCAAGATCTGCACCTGTAGACTTTCTTTCATCTTTACCTGTAGGAGAATGCTCCCTTTTCTGTCTTTTTAATGTAAATATTAACAACAGAGAAGCTGTGGGATTGACAGTTCTGACATTTGAAGCCCTTTATTTAGAGGACAAGAACAGTATGGATGCATATTTCTATTTGCAGCCTCAATATGCTTCCCACTCACCTTGTGCGCGCATTGCCTGGTCAGTCCTGAATTTGGTCAGAGCAGTAGCGCAAGGGTACTGTCGTGTGTTTTGTAGTTTTGAGGCTGCATGAACTACCATAATATGCAGTGGAAATTGTGCAAAGGAAACCTACTTGCTTGTAGTGTTCTGTTTCAGTTGGGTAGCCTAAGGTCACAATCACACATATAAATTGTTAGATTATACACCTAAAAAGGTAAATGGTGAATGCAAAAATGTGTTTTCAAATACATTAACCATGCAGTTTCTTTCATAGAGCTGTTAAGGTGTCAATGATCTTCCACTGTCCCTCCCGTATGTTTTCCCCATTGGGGCAAAAAGCAGGTTTGGGTAAACCCCCCGCCTGCCAGTACTGCTATCCCTTGTCTGAATAGGATCCCCCTAGGTGCTTTTAAGAAAAAGTGAAAATATGTGGCACAGTGATATAGGGTAGAAAATGTTCCACTTTTAGAAATGCATTATTTCATAAGGTTCATAACATACTTAATAAAAACATGTAAGATTGTTCAACTCGAATGGATACAATACCAGACCAATCTAAAAATCAAAAGTTGCACTAATTCTTTTGCAGGTAATTACCCCTATATTATAACTAGAATTTTCATTCTAATTTTGCCCTTAGGCTTGTTGCCACATAAAGTGTGAAGCAATTTTTGTTAGCGTAAATAGGAGCTTCAATTCTTTGTTTTAGCAGTTTGTATTTTTATTTTGAAAGGACTTGTTTGTGCATGCGTGTGGCCAATAGTGGCCTTTTACAACAGAACTCTGTAAGGACCTTACTTGTAAAGAAGCCGACCAGCAGTCTTCACCCTTTGCATTTGTAATAGTATAAGGTAGTGGTGACTGGTGCTGCTCAACAGTGTTTTCAGTTCTGCTTCCCTCCCCTCCACTGCCTACCTTGTCCCTTTCATGTAAGGGTCCCTCAGTTTCTCTCCCCTCTTTCTCATATTCTGTTTTTTGTTTTGTTTTTGTTTGTTTTGGTAATCACCTGATTACTCAAGTCCAACAATGCGTAACCAGGAATGAATGGATTATTATTTTGTATTTCCTGGGAGGCATTGGACATTTTCCTCTTGATGCTAATCTGATAGTCTTCTAGGTTGCTTTGTACAACCAGTGGAGAATGGGCAGAGGAATAATAAAGCATAAGGGTTGATTTTAGGAAGTGAAGTCAGGTCTCTAGAATTGCATGAAGCGGTCCCATCTAAAAGTGGATCAGGGCCAATAAGAGTTGAAGCTTCCTTCTGAAAAGAATGGGAAAGTGTGGAAGTCTGAGCAGGCTTGCTGTGTGTGTGAAAGAGACAAAGAAAGAAAAATGTGGATGCACATCTTTGTACGTGTCTGAAGGCAGGCAGAAGGGAGTGAATAAAGTAGGTACATTACTAGGAGAGATGACTGGAGCGGAGAGCATAAATGAGCTTGACAGGCAGCTCAGTTTCTTTCTCTGGAGAAAAGGAAAAGGGAGGGTGCCTGATAGAACAATACAAGAAGGCAGCATTGGCCAGCTGAATCTGCACTTTCATATAACTCCTTTGAACGCATTTTGCCTCTCCCTTGCCACTCCCTTTTCCCAATGTGCTGCTGTCACTGGCCATTGTGGCTTTGTGTCTTTCTCTCTGTGTGGCTTTATAAAAAGGGCATTGCTCTGTGCCATGGGAGAGGCTAGCAAATGCCACACCGTCTTTTTGAAGCTGGCTGTGCCTTCTAACTGCCACCAAGCATAGACCTTGGAAAGAGGAATGAGCCTTGAATTGTCATACAATCACAGGTACAGCATGGTCCAGTGCATAGCCCTAATGTATAGTGAAAATATATCATATCCAGCAGCTTGACAACTTCTCTTCACTGATCATTAAAACTAAAGGACTGAGAAAGAGTCTGGGGAGTGGAAAGAGAAGAAAGGGAAGTGACGAGAAAGTGTGTAAGGGGGAAAATTGAAGCTAAACGGAGGCAAAGGAAGATGGAAAGAGATTAGAAAGACTGCAGAGAACACAAAAGAAGCAGTTCTTGCTGAATCAGTCTTAGAGAATCAGTTTTTTAAAAATAAATAAATGGGCTAACTGGTTTTAAAAGGAGTGGTGCCCTAATCAGATGCATGTTTTTCACATATGCATTACAAAGATGTCTGCAAATGTGACATGACGGCTGGCAACACCAATCCTTCCATGTGGGAATCCCTTGCAGATGACTGCAGTGCTGGGAGACAGGCAGCCAAGTCGTGTATCCGTAGAAGTGACCAGAGGAGAAATGACCGCTGGGAGGAACGCAGAGGGAAGAAATGCCATGGTGCATCTGCAGCAGTACAACTGGATATCTTCATCTGCTTCTGCTGCAACAAAACACGTCCCACACACATCAGTTTCTACAGCCACAGCAAGCACTGCAACTGTACAAGAGCTTGACCTCACCCCCAAAGGCGCACTCCTCCATTGTCCCCCAAGGCATACAGATAATCATCAACAACAAAGCTTCCCCACATATTGGGAAGAGCCTGTATTCATGCAGTAGTTTCATAGCAGAAGACATGACTATCCCTGCAGCAAGAGGCCTCTTTCTTTTATCCCAATCTGCCCTGTGTTAGGGTCATGGCATAAAGAACAGAATTGTTCTATTAATTCTGGGGAAGATTGCCACTACAGTGGTACCTTCGGTTACAAACTTAATTTGTTCCAGAGGTCCGTTTATAACCCGAAACCGTTCTTAACATGAGGCGTGCTTTCGCTAATGGTGCCTCCCGCTGCTGCCATGCTGCCAGCGTGCAACTTCCGTTCATATCCCAGGGCAAAGTTCACAACAAGGGGCATCTACTTCCGGGTTAGCGGAGCTCATAATCCGAAGCATTCTTAAGGAGGGCGGTACATGAGGTTCTACTGTATTTTAAAGTCATTCTCAACTTGGACTCCTCCTCGATCCGAGCACACGATAAAGCAGCCGCCACATTCTAAACAATGTAGTCCATGTTGTTTCCTTTCGCAGGGAGAAAAATGGGGCATACCTGTATTAAGGGATGGAGGAGTAAGAGAGCTGGTATGGTGACCTGGTTCGTTCCTGGTATGCCCAAGACGGGTGCTGGACCAGTTTTCTATCATGCCACCAGCATCCATAATTTGCTAGCATCTTTGGGAGGCCCCAGAGGTTCAGAGCCCTAGGATTACCGGTATACTCTAAAGTCTGACCCTGACTGGGGCAATCAATGAGCTATGGGATGGCCTCAGGGTGAGCTCACTGTTTGTACCTCTGAGATCCAACATGGTGTGGGTTTTTCATTTTCCTGTTCCTTGCATAACTGATGGACAGCGAAAAGGAAATACATGGTGCAATGGTATCCCATTGCACCCCTTCTTGTGCTATACATTGCTGGGAAGAAAGAAATACAGAGTGGTGGCAGCTTCATGTTTCTTGTAACGTCTTGTTCTGCCCTCAGTTTGCTCCATTATAGAGTGGCAGCTGCTGTAAACGAGTCCTGCTGAGTCAGGGTGGATTGTTCCCCCCACCAACCACCTGGCAGTAAGAAGCAGGATTACATTGCTTCCTACTTATCCAAAGGCACAGGTCCTCCTGGCATATGCATGGCAGTTCCAGTTTGGCCCTGCAAGACAAAACAGAGGAAAGAGCATGCTTTCCAAGCTGCTATTTCTTGGTATTTATGCACCAGAGCTGGGCAGTGTCACAGTGACCCGCTGTTTCACTTAATGGCTTTTGTGTGTGTGTTAATTTTGCTCCAGCAGGTCAGTTGCTACGTGCCAGCTCATATAACCCAGACAGGACTAACCCCATCCGTAATGGTTTGGCACTTATCTTAATTCTGTCTGGCTTGTCATCTGAAAGACCAAATAAAGCTAGCATACAAGAAAAGGTTAAGAGAACTAATCATCTTTGGTTTGGCAAAAAGATGGCTGTATGTGTGGCTTGATATGACAGTCACAGATAGGTATTTTGAAGGACAGAATCAACATATGGTGAAAGGAATTGTTTAAGCTAAACTACAGGAGCGTAATTAATATAATAGGATAAATCCGAGAGCCAGAATTTTTTTAGTCCGAATTATCACACAACAGTTCCTAAGGGTGTGCTTTATTAGAATGTGGGATAATCTTCTAATGGCAGCAGCCCTACTGCTTGAATCATTTTAGACTGTATAACTAGTGAGGGAATATTCTGTGGAGAACAATCTTGAAATTGACCAGGGGAAAAATGAGATTATCAAATGGAGGCATTTCATTTATAATTTCTGTGACACAAGCAGTGCTTTTCTCTTCAAATCCCTGGAAGCTGCTGCCAAAACATCTATTTTCCTATGTGTAAATTACATACTGTACATGGGGCAGGCTTGAAAGGAAGGATTAACTTTGGTTCTGTTACTACGTAAAATAATCCATGAGAAAATATGCATTCTTCTTAGCATGTGTGTGTGTGTGTGTGTGTGTGTGTGTGTGTGTGTGTGGAGTGGCAACAAAGGGAAAGAGATACTGTACATGAAGGTGTAGAGAGAAATATGAAACTTTGAAGTGTTTTTAGGGCTTGCCTAGTTACTACCTAGTGACTAAATGAAGTAAAGAGTCAAAGACAGTGTAGTGTCTAGGACACAGAGAAGCTGGCTGTGGTGCTGGCATGGACTGGCCATGTTTATTTACAATGGCATTTTGATTTTGCAACACTGAGCTATGATCATGTGGGCTAGCACAGTTTCTACTAATTTATTTATTCCATTCATTTATTCTAGCATTTCAGAGCAAAGCTCTCCCTGGAAGCAGATACCATAAAACGAAAATAAAACAATTCTTTACGAAATATATAAAACAATTAAATAAAAAACCAAAAGCAAGAGACTAAAATAATATACCTAGAGCCTAAGCCTCTGAAAGCCTCATGATTTTTAAGGAATGTTTGCGTATTCTTTACAGGATACATTAACTGATAACAGGAACATAACTAATGCCCACCCACCCACCATCTTCTCTCTCTCTCTCTCTCTCTCTCTCTCTCTCTCTCTCTCTCTCTCTCTCTCTCTCTCTCTCCATGCACTGGACACACACACACGAGAGAGAGAGAAAGAGAGAGAGAGAGAGAGAGATTCTAACTTGTATGGTAGAACATCATACTTTTAGTAGTCTGTGCTATCCCTGCAAAGAGGTAAGTAGGTCTAAGATGGACAAGCATTGACAAGAAACAGGTATGGGCTAAAGATAAGTCAGGACTCTGACAACCTGACAAGTTACAAGAATAAGGTATGACAAGTGCAAATGGATGGGTAACTAGCCTCATCTGAAATGCCATGCAGATTCTTCCACATCCACCTGAGAATAGGTTTGCTAGAGAATAGGTTTGCTGTAGCCTTATGGACTTGGAAGTTACACTTCTTGCTACAATAGCCCCACTGACTAAAAATAAAAAAGGAGGCAGCGGAAGAGGGTGGCGGCGGGGAGAGACAGCTTTTTCTGAACCAACCAATGAAAAAAAGGGGAGAGTCAAACCCTGTTTCCTAATCAAGTATCCCTGACCACTTTAGCTTTTTGTCAATCATGTAAAGGTTCTCCATGTTTTTCCCACCATAATTGGTTAGTTTCTTCCTTTCCCTGCTGTCTCCACAGAGCAGCCTTCACACATTTGAGAGCCTTGTTTGTCTTAGTTATGGAACATGAGAACAATTTTATTTTTTGGGGGTCAATTATTATTATTTGTTTGTTTTATTTTATTTTATTTTATTATATTATTATTTTGGTCAATTATTAAACTGTGAATTTTTCCTTTAACATATATGAGAGCAGGGGCCCAATCCTTTCTTGCTTGAAGACATTTCAAAAGAAAATGCTATGATTTATATATGTCATATACATGCTTTGTACTTAGTTTCACTTTAGTCTAGTAAGAAGTGATCTTTACAAAACAATCCCATCAACTGTCAGCCACTCTGTGATTCTCAGGGAGGTCGCAGAGAAATTATCTGGAATTATGCAGCCACTGAAATAAATTGCAAACCTTTAGTTTGTTTCAGGAAGGTCATTTCTCAATCCTGGAACTCAGCACTGGTAGATAAAATAAAGCAATATAGTGCTCCCTAACCTTCAGGCACTTTGGGTCTGACTTGAAAACATAGTTTTCTGGACCAAGCCCTTTGGTAATTAAAAGTGTATGTAGTTATAGAGGGGGAAAGAGGGAGATAAAATGAAATGAGAACTGATGAGTATAGGATTCAATCAAAATCTCAATCAAATTTCACATGTGGTGGATATGTGAACATTTAAAGCCCTTCTGGCAGAAGGCATTTACAGAAATAAGCTATATTACGGGTCAGCATGTGGAATGCACCTCAAATTTGGGTTCAACTATTTTTAAAGAGGGGCAATCTGACCTTTCTTACAACAAGCTAATTACTTTTTTTTGTAGCAGTACAAAAAGGCACTACTAGAGGCACAGAAATGGAAAGGATTGGAACGTCTCTGTGTATCTCATTGGAAACAGAATGTATGGTCTATTGCTCTATCAGAAAACAATAACAAAGAGATTACATGCATTGAATAATGCAAATGACGTAGATGATTTTGTTGAAATTGTGTTTTCAACATGCTTTAACAAAATACTTTACTGATAACCCTGAATAATAGCAACTACTGAAATCACAGATTGGACTTGGGCGAACTTAATGAGACTGATCCGTCCTGTAGGGGGTAAGTTGGGATTTTGTTTTGGTATCTTTTTCCTTTTTTGTAATTGTTGTTATATATTGGAAATCAATAAAACTAAATTTATTTATTTTTTAAAAAGAAAGAAACTGGTAAAAAGGCTGATTCAGAAGAAAAGAGAGTCAAAGTAGATCCAGCAGATTTCAGCTGATACTTTATACTGAGCCAGCACCACTGTGGGTATATCAGAGTCTGAAGCCATCAAGCAGGCAGGGTTCAAAAGCCTGCTACTCTACCAAAAAGCTGGTCTAATAAAAGATTTCATATGTCAGATTCTTGAATCCTGGATCCTTTGAGATGTGTGGATATTTGCCAGGCTTTCATCCACACAGACAAGGGAAATAAAGGGAGGGAAGAAGGAATGTTGCATTAAAGTACCAACCTCTTAAATTGTACCAACCTCTTTCTAAAATTGAGGAACAGCTTGTGGGAGAATGCTCTCTAGTCCTCCAGAATGAACCATTTTAATTTCTGCTCTAAAGGGATCTTGCCCTTGCCACACTGTGTGTCAGGTTTGGTTACTTGCTTATAGATGTCAGTAGCCTCTGCTGCCCTGGCTCCTCACTGACTGAGTGTATTGTTATTCTTTATTATTATTAGTTTCAGTTATCAGTGCCCAAAGTGAACATGGCATTTTACAGACAAATAAAATATGTCAGGAATTTATCCAAATATCCTTCTATCTAAATGAAGCATGGCACTCTTACATGAATGAAACTATCTTCTTGCGTTTTTGTTTGTGTGGAACCCATTGCAGCGGGGTGGGGGCAGGCAGGCAGGTCCTGGATAAGACTATACATGATGGAGAAGATTATGGCAATAAAATATAAGTTTAATCCCCCCCATGAGGCTTAGATTGCCAAAGAGTGAGGCAGACTTGAAACAGCAGAATGATAATGATTTTCAGACTGGTGGAGCTGATGGGGACTATCTAAGGAGTTATTTCACACTTAGTCCGATATACCAGCTAAAGGTATTGAATTGTGTCTCCCAAACATAACTGCCCTGCTGAAAGTAACTCCGCCATTTAATTCAAACTGTTTCCCGCCCCCCATTTTATTCAACATGTGCCCATGCCATTATCCCATGCCTTCTGCTATCCCACCCCTCTAATCTTATGTACCTGCAACTGTGTATCATATTGTAATGTCTGTTAAAACAACATAACAGCATCTGATCAACATTAGAACCGACTCCTCCAAACTTCAGAAAAGATTTGTTAGTCCTTGCAGCCTTACTAGAAGTTGCCATTGTCCCCCAGAATCATGATGGATCATGTGGAAGAGCAGTGGCAGACTTCGTACTGTGGTGCCCTGTGCAAGGCCAAAATGTGGTTCCCCCCAGGCCTTCCCAAAGGCAGGTAAGGAGGCACTCAGCTTTTAGAAGGAGGTGCGAGGGCCTGGCAGGGTTGAAGAAGAAGAGCCCATCCACCTCCTTCCAAAAGTACTAACTAGACTTTGGGAAGGAGGCATGAGTACTCTAGGACCCTGCCAGAGCCTCACACCTCCTTCCCAAAGCCCATCGCCTCGCCTACCATTCTTTGAGATGGTGCCCGCTCGCACAGCCCTAAATCTGCCCCTGGCAAGAATGTGCAACCTGCTGCTACTGCATTCTGTGGATAAGGAATTTTTTTGTTTCAGGAAACCTCTCAGTACAGCTTATTAATCAGAAGCACTAATTGCTATAACCTCCCAATCCTGCATTTTGTCAATTTATATAAGCTAACCATGCTGGAAAGTATTGCCAGTGACAGAATCTTAAATACAGACTCCCCCCCAAGTAAAGACTTAGGAATAGGCCTGATAGGATTTTGGTATCTTGCATATGCACACATTGGCCTCAAAATCACACCCCTTATTCTTAAATCATACCCAGATTTACAGAGATTTTAGAAAATGAACCTTTCTATAAGAACAGGTTGTCTATGGTTATCTCAAGTGCTTTTTTCTAAAAAATTTTTTTGGGGTACTCTCATTTTTCTACTCATATTGAAATTCTGCCCCTCAATGAAGCCAAACTTAGTTTCATAAAATGTTTAGGGGTATGTGTACCCCTGCATCCCCCCAGAAAAAAAAGCACTGGTCATCTCCAAACTGAGGATCCAGAGCTCTCCAAATCTAGAACTGTGTTTTCCATAATGCTACATGCCATTAGTAATAGGGCTGTGCATTCTTACAGTTTTATTGATATTTGCATTACAGGTAACCTTTATAAAAGTGCAGTGTTAAATAAAGTTCTCATAGCATTTTGGTTTATTAGTTTGATATCCTGGCTAAATTCCAGCCTCAGTAATTCTGCTCACCAGAAACCTCACTGCAGGTTCAATTGAAAAAGTTATTCTTCATTTCTTCCTGTGACATAAGTTCAAACTAATTGTGGAATGTTTCATTGCTGTACTAAACCAAGCTACCTTCTATTACACAGAAAGCTGCATTTTAAGAGTGGAAGGTATGTCATTTTATAGAAAGGAATAGTGAATAATAAATAGTTTTCCTAAATTGGTACTGTTGTGTCTTTGCGAATAGACATGTTTTGCATGAAGAAAACCAATTATTCAAATATATGCTCAAGCCAAATACATATAATGCTGTATATAAGCAAAACAGAGAATTTCATTTCCAGTTTGCTGTTTCAGCTTGATTATTTTGGCCAGGGAAAGATCAAGATGCCACTTCCAAGCTTTTTTTTTTTAAGTATCACATATCTAATTCTGCACAGATGCTGAGCCCCCCACACTTGATGGGACACTTTGTTCTCAGATATGCGGTGCCTGGTTACAAAAAATAAAGTCAGAGGCAAGTATTATTACGTCTTCAAATATGTGAAAGGATCAATTGTTTTCCTTGTCTGCTGCAACACAAAACTGGAGTAAATGCTTTCCCAGATGGCTATAGCAGTGTTTTTCAACCTTTTTTGGGCAAAGGCACACTTGTTTCATGAAAAAAATCACGAGGCACACCACCATTAGAAAATGTTAAAAAATTTAACTCTGTGCCTATATTGACTATATATAAAGTAATTCTCTTGAATAGGAATCAAATAAACACAAAGAAAGTATTTTATAATTACTTTATTATGAAATAGTAAGTAAACAGAAATATGAAAAATTATAAAATACTTTATTCAGTGCGCAACCTGGGCCTGTTTGGCTGAACACAAAGCTGATATTCTGGCTGTAATCAGAATATCACGCAGGAAGAGCCCAGCTGAAAGCTACAACCAATGTGCAGCAAGACCCTGATTCCAAATCTCAATTCTAGTTGGAACTCATTGGGTGCATAGCCACAGTCGCAACCATTCTCTCTCTCTCCCTCTCCTTGCAATATAGCAAGGTAGCAACACAGAGCTATCTTGCAGAGATGCTACTAGGATTACAGAGAGGACACCCAACAAAAAGCACTTTTGAGCACCCCGAGATGCCTCATTAACCCTGGAGAAATGCAAGCTTTCACACACAAACACACACACTCCGAAAGATGCAATTGCCTTTGCAGCTCATGAGCTACCCATCGAATGCAGACTTACCCAGAAGCCCCTACCTAGTTCACGCTTCGGAGTTGCTTCCAAAGTCTGTGGGCAGCCAGTTTAAAGGGATCTCCTGCACTTGCAAGGAACGACACCCCAAACACAAAACCGGCACCTTTCCGGGGGAGGGGGGGGCAGCCGTGTCCTAGCACCGCCCCCTATTTTTCTTACCAAGTGCCTATTGTCTACCTTTCCCATTATTCACGCACAGTAATGCAACACAACAAGAACAAAAACAAATGGTTTAGGGTGGTGCAATCCTACTTCCGTACGACTCATTTACTGTAATTACATCCGAGCGGACATTGCACCCGATTTACATTGCTCCGTCCAGAAAATAAGCTTGTATTTTGTTTTTTTTCCGCACCCCAAAAATCAAGACACCCCCACCCCACCCCGTTTTGTTTTGCAACCCCCATCCCCTCCTCAATGCAAGTTGCAGGCTTTCTATGTCCGCACCTTGGTTAACCAGTCTCAGCGCGTGGGTGAAGGACGGATCCAGGGGATCCTTCTTCGCCATCAGCTCCGGCAGGTACTTCTCCTCCATGGCCCACCCGCCTGCCCGAGGGAAGGTGGGGGACCCGGGCTCGCCTAACACGCCCAACCCCCTGCGTTCGGTTTGAGGACGACGTCTCCTCCTGCTCTTCGCTGGTGTTTGAGACTCGCGCGCCAAAGTCAACGGCAAAAGGGCGGGAAGGGAGCTTGGGAGCGAGCGTTTCCCACTGCGGCGATTGGGCGTAGAGAGACGCGCGCGCGGCTGCTGTCATTCATTGAAGCGGCGCGCTCGCGCCAATTGACAGTGTGTCGAGGCTCAGGGAGCATTAAACGCCTCGCGCGCTCGCTCCCTCCCTCATTTGTTTAGTAACTAGTGGGCGAAAATTTGACATTTTTTAAAAAATCTCCCCCCCCCATTTTTCCCACGGCACACCAGGCAACATCAGTGTGCCGCGGAACAGTGGTTGAAAAACACTGGGCTATAGAGTCTGCACACAGAGGGATTGGCACAGATCATGTGTCCCTTCAGAAAGTGCTGAACCACTCCCACCTTGCTGGCTGGAACTGATGGAAGTTGTAGCCCACCATCTGGAAGGCCACAGATTCCCTGCTCCTGGCATAAACTCGTAGAGCCCTGTTTAGCAAGTCCCAACTCTTGATGCACTCTGGACTTAGAACCATAGAATTGTAGAGTTGGAAGAATCCCTGAGGGTCATCTAGTCCAACCCCCTGCAATGCAAGAATCTCACCTAAGCCCCCAAGGAATCTCAACTAAAGCATCTTTGACAATTCTGAGAGAACAGGTGAGGTCCCTGCAGACTGGAGGCAGGCAAATGTTGTGCCCATCTTCAAAAAGGGATGGGAGGGTGGAGAAGACCCAGGTAGCTACAGTACTGACAAGTCAGCTTGATGTCGATACCAGAAAGGTCCTTTGTGGTTGTTGTTTAGTCGTTTAGTCGTGTCCGACTCTTCGTGACCCCATGGACCATAGCACGCCAGGCACTCCTGTCTTCCACTGTCTCCCGCAGTTTGGTCAAACTCATGTTCGTAGCTTCGAGAACACTGTCCAACCATCT
Organism: Zootoca vivipara; assembly: GCF_965207765.1. NCBI lineage: Eukaryota > Metazoa > Chordata > Lepidosauria > Squamata > Lacertidae > Zootoca > Zootoca vivipara. The sequence goes on along the minus strand of NC_142592.1, from coordinate 40,224,417 downwards.
CGTCCTCTGTCGTCCCCTTCTCCTCGTGCCCTCAATCTTTCCCAACATCAGGGTCTTTTCCAGGGAGTCTTCACTTCTCATGAGGTGGCCAAAGTATTGGAGCCTCAGCTTCAAGATCTGTCCTTCCAGTGAGCACTCAGGGCTGATTTCCTTCAGAATGGATAGATTTGATCTTCTTGCAGTCCATGGGACTCTCAAGAGTCTCCTCCAGCACCACAATTCAAAAGCATCAATTCTTTGGTGATCAGCCTTCTTTATGGTCCAACACATAATTAAACTGTTGGTCTGTGAGCACTTAGAAAAGGATGCTGTGATTACTAAGACCAGGGTGCAGCTTGTGGGCCAGTTAAACGACCCCCGTGGGCCGCTTGTGGCACATGGGCCCTAGGTTGCCTACCCCTGACTAAGACCTACCGTGGGTTTCTCAAAAACAAGTCATACCAGATGAATCTCATTTCTGTTTTTGACAGAGTTGCAAGCTTGGTGGATCTGAGGAATGTTGTGGACAAAATGTTTTTTTATTTCAGTAAGGCTTTTGGCAAAGTCCTCCATGGTATTCTTGCAGAGGAGTTGTTAAAATATAGACTGGAGGAGGTAACTGTTAGGTGGATTTGTAGCTGGTTGACTGGCTGAACCCAAAGAGTGCTCACGAATGGTTCCTCATCATCCTGGGAAAAGTGACAAGTGGGGTGCCGCAGGGTGAAGAATCATACCTTTAATTTCATGGTTGTGGTGGCTGACTTGCAAACATATTGGTAGGCAGTTCAATTTTTCTTTTAAAGAAAACTTTTAATAAAATTATTCATAACTTTGATTTTAACATCTTAAACTGCTAGATAGATTTTTCCTGTTTCATATTGAAACTGTTATACCCTTAGGCTATCTCCACAAGTACCACAATATTTCTGGCTATAGATGTGGTTGAGTTATGGTTGCATTACATATTTCCCCTTTGTCCGTGTAAGTTCCTGGGCTGGTAGAATCTACCCTTTCTGCTTTAGAGAGTACTTCAATGTAGCTGCAGTGTGAAGAGATGGCTGTCAAAGCTACTCACAGCATTGCAACTAGCCGTTGCATAACCAAGTGCAATACGCTAAGAATACTAAGGGGAGTCACAGGAGAATGGCAAAAAATAACATTAAATGTGTGAAAGAGCATGTGCGGTGTGCATTAATCAGGTGTCAGAGTAGTGAGGACTGCATTTCCCTTGTAAAAGAACTTAATTTACTGACTTGTAATTAGAGGGAATAGTCCTGCTACAATGAAGTTAGCTATTCATTTTGTTACATTCTCAAAGTCATCTTTCCCCCTTTTTATTAGCTTGTTCTATGAACAGAAGTCCAGAGCAGTAAAAATCGATGGATATGTCATCCACTCATTTCTTTCAGCCTTTAAGTGGATTTGGATCCTTCTTTGAATTGTAATTATGCATTTGTTTGTTTTGTTTATAAATGACAGGACAAATGTGTACAGTCCTGAGAATGACATATTGAGGGTTACGGGTGAACTGTGCGCATGTATATTCACGTTTGATTTCAGGAGCGTTAAACTATAGCAGTGTAAATGGTAATTAAATGATCAGTGCATTACTGTATAAGCAAGATGCCTTATGAGTTCTGCTTTGAGCAAATGGAATGTTAAAAAGTTGTGTTAGGCTCTTTGTCTTTTAACCCAGGGGCTGCATCCAGGCCATGATGCCAGCCTGCTCTAGTGGCTCCACCCCTTCTGCCATTGGCAGAGCCTGGTTAGTGAAACACAAAGGAGTTAATTTGCAGCAACATTCAGCCGCCATTGCCCAGCAGCTGGTCACAGTCGGGTGACAGATACATAGGCCAGATTAGGTGCATGCAAATGTTGACTATTACTGATTCTGCCCAGTATACTGCTTTTTTCACTTCATGAACCACTTCCTCTCAGTGTGTCTAAATGAGAGAAAATGAAAAACAACAGCAAACCACCATACTGAAACTGCTCTACCACCTTTTGTTAAGGGGAGGGGGAGGAGGAAGAGAAGGAAAGCTGGAGTGATGGAGGGTGGGAGAGGTGGGGGAAGAGCTGAGAAAGTGGCACAGAGAGGGGGAGGGAGGGAGGGAGGAAGGGGAGAAGAGGAGAGGGAGAGATGAACCAGGTAGCTCCACTTGCTTTTGGCTCTGCCCATTAATGGCTCTGCCCCCCCTCTTTGACTTTTCTGTGGGTAAGCTTCCTGGATAGAAGAAATGTTTCCTCACCTTGCACTGCAGTCCTAGCAGTTACTTTATTAGTTATAGATTGCCATCAATATAAATCCAATTATTTCTTACTTTGGCTATTGACATTTATCTGGTTTGTAATGGAAATGGGGTCACGAAGAGTCGGACATGACTAAATGACTAAACAACAACAACAACAACAACAACAATGGAAATGAGTGAAGATTTGGGTGTGGGTCATGAAGCAACAAATTCCAGAGGTTCCCCTTGCATTCCTTCAATCAGCTTCTGGCATAGCAGACGGACAAGAGCTGTTTTAGTGCAATGTAATGGAAATCCCAGCACCTGGGATGTTTTGTTAAACACTGTAGATATAGAATGAGAAACTAGATCAGATCATAAATCTGAGAGGTATTTTTCAGTTATTTTAATTGGATGAGTAACATGAAACTCTAGTTTGTGCAGATGACTAGACAATACTTCTGCTTTTGCTGATACTGACTGCATCTGCGTCCACAGGGCAAACCTCACTGCTATGATTGTCAGGCTGGTAAGACAATAGTAGCAACATGTACCTTACTGAGGAGCTCTGAGGATTAATTAGTTGCTCCTTGTAAAGTGCTTTGCAGATGAAAAGAGCTCAATGTTATTAAAACAAGACACACTAAAGTATCCTGTAGGGAGTCATCTGGCACTAGCAGGGTTGCACTGATGACCTCATAGGTCTTCTTCATCACTTCAGTGCTTAGAAAAAGAAGCCAGCATTTCCAGGGAGTGAATCAAAGTTACATCAGCAGCTCCAGCTTGAAGGCTTGGAGGTAACTGATCTTCAGCCTCGAGAGCAAAAGTAATCACCTGAAGATGCTAAGAAAGGAAGATACGGTACATAACTGTGTTGTCTGCTGACTGATGTCTTCCTTCAAATAAAATTAGAATTGGCAAAAAGTTATCACTAGCAATTCTACAGCCTGAAATCTTGCATTTATCTCCACAAGGACTACATTATGGTCATGTAAATAATACTGGAAGAAAAGATACTTCAGATTGACCTGGAGTGACTGTGTTAGCTGGAGGAAGTCCTGCCTTCTTCCGCCTTTCCCCTTATCTTTAGAATCTTTTGCATAAAGGCTGGTGGAAGGTTCTTTTACAAAACTGATTGGAAGTGGACACAGATTTTGGCATAAACAAAGTGTAGATTCTGGACACGTTCATTTCAAGTGGATGAGCAGAGGACCCTGATGCTCTGTCACTGACAAACATGTAATTCTGGGTTAGAACAACAGTGTAATTATGACTTGGGTATCCTCTCTTTTTTACCACTGTCATTTAATTCTTTTTCTTGCTCTTATTATGCTTCCAGCTATACGGTAGGCTAACGTCAAAGAGCTCTCTCGTTACCACTAAATTGAAGCAACAAGTCCAGTTAATGAGCTTTAAATTGAAATTGAGAAAGAGATTGGGGGAGTGGGGCAGAATTCAATGGTAGAGTACAGACACTGCATGCAGAATGTCCTGGTTTCAGTTCCTGGGACCTCTAGTTAAAAGGAGCTTAGGTAGAAGGGCTGAGAAAAGACTCCTGCCTGAAACACTGGAGAGTTTCTGCTGTAGCCTGTGCTGAGCTAGATGGACAAATGGTCTGTTCTAGCATAAAGCAGCTGCATGTGTTCAACATGGCCAGTGCTCTGATCCACAAAGGGAGCAAATAGTAAGGAAGCTAACATGACTAATTTTCCTCTTTTTTGTCTCTTTCTAGGGAGTGCAAGAACTGAAAATGAGGCCCCTAGCAGAGTGCTATTCTTCAAAGTTCTGGCTTATGCTGGCAGTCCTGGCGACAACAGGTGGTGGGGCCTGGGCCCAAAAGAACCACCCCAGCATTGGCATTGCTGTCATCTTGGTGGGTACCTCTGACGAAGTAGCTATCACAGATGCCCACAAGAAAGATGACTTCCATCACCTCTCTCTCACGCCTCGTGTGGAACTGGTGGCCATGAATGAGACAGATCCCAAGAGCATCATCACCCGCATCTGTGATATCATGTCTGATCGGAGGGTTCAAGGTGTGGTGTTTGCTGATGACACTGACCAGGAAGCCATTGCCCAGATCCTGGACTTCATTTCTGCCCAGACCCTCACACCCATCCTAGGTATCCATGGAGGCTCTTCCATGATCATGGCAGACAAGGTAAATTATTGCTTCTTCCCATCTCAACCGTTAGAGTGGAGCTTGGAAATTAGCTTACTCGTTCACAAAATGCATACTGTTTGTTAAAGGCACTGCCAAACTTGGTCAATTGCACTGAAAGAATTCAAGCCCTGACTATCTAGATATTTGTCACTGAGGTTCTTGGAACAAGCAGCATCTTGTCCTTGGCAAGTGAGGCAGATCTGTCCTGCTTTGCTTTCTGTCAGTTATTACCAAATACCAGCTCTGCAGAATTTGGTCTATGTATTTGGCTTTGTGGGAGTGGCAGAAAAACCTTCAGAAGTTCACTGTGCTGTCCCTCACCTTCTGTGACCTTGCACAGTTACAATTCAAGGCCGAGGACATTCTGTTGGTGTGGCAATCATTATGCCCCATTTTAACCACTCATTTGCCAGTGTTATGGCTCATAATACCAGGCTAAAAACAATTAAAGGAATGTTGTTAAAAATAATGCACGGGGGTGTCAACTGGGGAGAGTGTGTGTGTGCCCTGGGTCTGCCACCAACATCTCTCCATGTGCTACCCTGCCACCTCCTCGCCTGATGTGCAAAGATCTGAAGGAGGGCTCTAAATGCCTTCAGTTGAACATGGCTAGAATCTTCTCCCAGATTTTTAAAAAAGACCCTGAGCAACCAGGGTGCCCAATAGAAGAGAACATTCTAACTATGTTCATTACTTAGTGTTATGTACTGAGCTGAATCCTAGAACAATAGGATTCAGAATCAGCGGGAGCTACCCAATCCAACTCCAGGTGGAAGTGAATCCGCAACCTGATTGGCCTGCTGGAGCAGCCAATCAGGCGGCTGGCAGAAGCGAATCTGCTACCTGATTGGCCTGTAGGAGCAGCCAATCAGGCTGCAGGCAGAAGTCAATCCACAATATAATTGGCCCACAGGTGTAGCCCTGAAGTAGCCAATCACGCAAGGCCCATTGTGTAAATAATGTATATAAGCAGATGGTTTTGGGAAAAGAGCCATTCTTCTTCTCCTCTTCTCCTTGATGACTATGAGCTGAATAAAGAGCATGAAATTCACTCTCGACTCCGAGTACATTTCACTGGCGACGAAGGTGGGATCCTGCTGAGCTGACCGCCACCACGCACTGCACCGCAGCACCGCCACCTGCTGCACCGCTGCATCGCACTGTGCATCCAGGCTTCAGCTCCAGGACCCAAGGAACCCAGAATGGCAACCGACAGCAGCTTCTCGCCATTCAAACCAGCATCAGGAGACTGGGAAGGGTACGCCGCCCGTTTCAACTTCCTCCTGCAAGCGAAAGAAGTCACCAACGATGCCATGAAGAGGGCGACATTCTTCAGCGTCTGTGGAGAGGAGACGTTTGAAATCGCCCGGGCTCTCCTTGCACCTAGAGATGTCGCTACCGTCTCTTACAAAACAATAATGGAACGGCTGAAGGAGCACTTCTCACCACAGCCCTCGGTGGTAGCTTGCCGAAATGCCTTCTACGCAAAGCGGCAAGCCCCGGGGGAAACCATAACTGGGTTTGTGACCTCCCTCCGCCAAGCCGCCCGGCTATGCAACTTCTCAGAGTTGGAGAACATGCTTCGTGACCGCCTCGTCGGTGGCCTGAGGGACGAGATGTTGCAACGACGCCTCTACGCCAAAAAAGACCTCACGTTCCAGATTGCTCTGGAGGAAGCCCTGGCAACCGAAGCCGCCGAGAGGTCAACGCAAGAGGCACGACCGGCCCCGCCATCCCAACCGAGGGTCTACCACGAAGACCTCACCGACGAATCCGAATCTGACAGGGAGGAAGTACACCGAGTACAGCGGCGCACTCAAGCAGCACACACACCACAGCAGCCTCGACGAGAAGGAGGGAACTGTGCAAGCTGCGGGGAGAACCACGAGAGGAGGACCTGTCGTTTCCGCAACGCAGAGTGCAGGCAGTGCAGAAAATTGGGACACATCGCCCGGGTGTGTCGGGCTCGACTCACCCGTCGACAAGCATCAGATGACCGACCCAGGAGCCCCAGGTCACACGGCACCATGCACCAAGGCAACTCGACGGAGATCACGGACTACCAGGTATTCCAGTTGCCCCATCCCAGCACAGAGAAAATTTATATAGAGGTACAGATAGAGGGAGCCCCATGCCGCATGGAACTGGACACGGGTTCAACTCTATCCATAATCTCGGCCCGAACATTAAGGGAACTGTGCCCTAATGGGGGTCCCAAACTAAGGCCGGCCCCATTCACCCTCCGGGACTTCCAGAAACGTAAGGTCCCTACAATGGGGGTGGGGACCTTCAGGGTGCAATATCGAGGGCGAAAGCAACAATTGGACTTGCTGGTAGTTAAGGGCCCCTACGTTAGCTTACTGGGACTGGCATGGTTTGGACCTCTGGGGCTAGCCGTTACCGGGGTGAACCGCACTAGCTTACAAGTGGACGTGGACGCCATATGCAAAGAGTTTCCAGGGGTTTTCGATGGGGCATTGGGACGATATACAGGACCCCCCATTGCCCTACAGCTAGACCCCGCTGTACGACCCATCAGGCACAAGGCCCGCCGGGTCCCGTTCGCCCTGAAACCCCGCATAGACGAGGAATTGGACCGGCTCGTGGAGCAAGGAGTGCTGGAGCCGGTGCCCAACGCCCCCTGGGAAACTCCAATTGTCACACCCGTCAAGCCTAACGGTTCGGTCCGCATCTGTGCAGACTACAAATGCACCATAAACAAGGCTCTCACGGCCCATGCATACCCAGTGCCAGTGGTCAGCCATGTCCTCGCCACCCTGGCTGGGTCAAAAATCTTTGGCAAACTGGACTTGGCCCAAGCGTATCAACAGTTGCCTGTGGACGAAGCCACAGCAGAGGCTCAGACGATTGTGACGCACAGAGGGGCATTCAGAGTAAAGCGGCTGCAATTTGGCGTTAGCGTGGCACCAGGCATATTCCAGAATTTAATGGACTCTCTCCTTAAAGGGATTCCTGGCGTCACCCCTTTCTTCGATGATGTACTGATCGCCGGGCCCACACCAGAGGAATTTGAGGACCGCCTCCGCTCCGTCCTGCACCGTTTCCAGACGGCGGGCCTCAAGGTGAAGCGGGAAAAGTGTTTACTGGGAGTGCCGCAGGTGGACTTTCTGGGATTTAAGGTGGATGCAGAAGGGGTCCATCCAACCGGTGACAAGGTACGGGCCATTTGTGAGGCCCCAGCGCCCAAGAGCAAGCCCGAACTTCAGTCATTCTTGGGACTATTGAACTTTTACCATGCCTTCCTTCCCCATAAGGCAGCGGTAGCGGAGCCCCTACACAGACTCCTAGATAAAAGGGCCCCTTGGGTGTGGGGCCAGAGACAAAGGGCCGCATTCCAGGCAGTCAAGGACTTGCTCGTCTCGAACTCGGTCTTGGCACACTTCGACGAGAGGCTGCCAGTGGTGCTGGCATGCGACGCCTCTCCCTATGGCATCGGCGCTGTCCTGGGACACCAACTCCCGGATGGAAGAGAGGTGCCGGTGGCATACTTCTCCCAGACTCTTGCTGCAGCCGAACGAAACTACTCACAGATTGACAAGGAGGGTCTGGCAATCGTGAAGGGCGTAAAAAAATTCCATGATTTCTTGTACGGGCGGCCCTTTACCATAGTGACTGACCACAAGCCGTTGCTGGGCCTGTTTGCCCCCGAGAAGCAGACCCCCCAAGTGTTGTCTCCACGTGTCCTCAGGTGGTCAATTTTCCTTGCCGGCTACCAGTATGCACTAATCCACCGCCCTGGGAAGGCGATGGGCCACGCAGACGCCCTCAGCAGGCTACCACTACCAGAAACAGGCCCCGACCCAGCGCCTGCGCAAGAGGTTATGACCCTGGAGCTGCTTCCCGACCGACCCATTCAGGCACAAGAAGTTGCGCACCATTCCACAAAAGATAGGGTCATCTCCCGGGTCCTGGACTGGGTGTGGCGAGGATGGCCCAGCAGCAGCCCCGGGCCAGAATTCGCCGGCTACACAAACCGCAAACATGAACTGTCGGCCCACAAGGGGTGCCTGTTATGGGGAAGCAGGGTTGTTGTTCCCCAGCCCCTCCGCAAAAGGGTCCTTACAGCCCTTCACGAGACACACCCAGGGGTAGTGAGGATGAAGGCCCTTGCCAGGAGTTATGTGTGGTGGCCGGGGATTGACAGAGAGATAGAGGCCTGGGTCCAACACTGCAAGACCTGCCAAGAATCCCGCCCGGATCCCCCAAGGGCCCCAGTCCAGCCCTGGGAGTCCGCCCGACATCCATGGTCACGCTTGCACGTGGACTTCGCTGGCCCCTTCCAGGGAAAAACATTCTTCATAGTGGTGGATTCCTACACCAAATGGCTGGAGGTCGCACTGGTACCGTCCACTTCTACGGCGGCAGCCATCCGGGTACTACGTAAGCTTTTTGCAACCCACGGGCTCCCTGACACCCTCGTCTCGGACAATGGAACCGCATTCACGTCAGAGGAGTTCCAGACCTTCACAGCGCAGAACGCCATCCGCCACATCCGCTCAGCACCATTCCACCCTGCCACCAATGGCCAAGCGGAGCGCATGGTGCGGACCACCAAGGACAGCCTCCGCCGCATGACACAAGGGGACTGGGAATACCGCCTTGCCGCATTTCTTCTAGCACAGCACAGCACCCCAAGCACAACGACGGGCCGGAGCCCAGCTGAACTACTAATGGGCCGGCGCCTTGCAACTAGACTGGACCGACTTCACCCCGACAGAGCTCAGGATGAGGTAGTGGTGGGGAAAGGCAGGAACCCCCGGACATTTGTGGCCCAGGACGCAGTGTACGCAAAGAATTTTGGGGCAGGCCCAGCATGGGTACCCGCCACAGTCACCAAGGTGACCGGTCCCGTGTCGTACGAGGTACTAACGGAAGGGGGGCAATGTTGGCGCCGCCACTGCGACCAGCTACGGCGACGATTCCCAGGAGGAACCCGGGAGGAGAGCGGGACAGAGGGGTGGGCAGGGGAAGCAGAAGCAGTAGGCACAGAGGGGCGCCCCGAGGCTGGAAGGACACCGGAACCAGAGCCACAACCTAGTGGTTCAGTGGCGCCAGACCAGACAGCCCCGGCACAGCCAGCAGCCTCGGAACACGAGCCAGAACCAGAACCCCTGACCAAGGAACACCCCAGGCCACAACGCACACGGAGGCGGCCAGCAGACCTTGGGGACTACGAATGCAACTTCCCGGGCAGGACTGGAACTTAGAGGGGAGGGGTGTTATGTACTGAGCTGAATCCTAGAACAATAGGATTCAGAATCAGCGGGAGCTACCCAATCCAACTCCAGGTGGAAGTGAATCCGCAACCTGATTGGCCTGCTGGAGCAGCCAATCAGGCGGCTGGCAGAAGCGAATCTGCTACCTGATTGGCCTGTAGGAGCAGCCAATCAGGCTGCAGGCAGAAGTCAATCCACAATATAATTGGCCCACAGGTGTAGCCCTGAAGTAGCCAATCACGCAAGGCCCATTGTGTAAATAATGTATATAAGCAGATGGTTTTGGGAAAAGAGCCATTCTTCTTCTCCTCTTCTCCTTGATGACTATGAGCTGAATAAAGAGCATGAAATTCACTCTCGACTCCGAGTACATTTCACTTAGCATCTTCTCCTGCAGAAGATCAGGAGAGGATGGGGAGGTGCACATAGGGATGTTTGCATGCCAGCATTCCCTACCCAGGGACAACTACACTACCAAACCAAGAAAGCGTGAGCACATACATCCTGTAGACCTATGACATCCTCCCACACCCATAAGAAGCCTTGCTTATTTTAATTGCTTTTTCTTTAAGAAGAGCATTAAGAAACCAGGATGATAAAACTGGAAGTGCCTCAGATAATCTGATTTTCCCACCAAAGACTACAGGAATATGTATTTTGGTTTCACAAAACTGTCATGGACAAACCATTGATAAAAACAGCTTTCCTGCAAAACATTCATTAGTTTTAAACACGTGTAAAAAACAAAACCAGAAAATGGAATTGGTTTAACTTAATATTCCCCTGTCCCCAGGGGCAGTTTTGAGGAAGTTCAGTGATAACCCAGAGCATCTACACATATACATATATCCAGTGCTTTTTTTCTGGGGGGGACGCAGGGGTACACATACCCCTAAACATTTTGTGAATCTTAGTTTGGCCTCGTTGAGGGGCAGTATTTCAATATGAGTAGGAAAATGAGAGTACCCCTAAACATTTTTTAAAGAAAAAAAGCTCTGCATTTATCAGGAGACATGAGTAGTTTTTTTGTACTTTGTAGATTATGATGATAAACATGTGCTTTCAGAGACTCATAGAACTGGGTCCACAGATGAACTTGCTCATTCTATGCCCAGAGGATTGACAATCCACACGTTACAGATATCAGTCTATATAACTGGAATTGTGATGTGTCATAAACACAGAGCAAGTCCACTCTAGAAAGTGTGGCCATTTTGTAGTCATTCATTCTTGTCCCCAATCTGCTTTAATATGTGAAGCTCCCCACTTTATGGTGTTAGCCCTCTCCCCCAATTCGTTTGTAGAGTACTACCACTGTATCTAAGATTAAAAAGTCAATCTCATAAGGTAAGTTCTCAGTTCTGGTATTCATCTGTTGCTCTTCTGTATACCTAGTCTACCATGAAGAGGTCTTTCTAGAATGTGGACAATGGTAAAGGATATTCAATCTACCAGCAGTTTGTATACAGCTAACTATGTTTTTGATCCCAATAGCATAATATATATCTAAGACATATGTTGCCTTGTTTCCTCTTTCCCTTCCAGCCGAAGAGTCTCAAGTGAAAACCAACATGTTTATTCTATGTGTCCCTCCAGATTGGTGTTTTATTTTGGGTGTATTCTGCAACATGCTCTTAACAATAGTGCGTTAGTGGTCGATTTATTCTGCTTTCTTCTCAATGCATCTCCATTACTACCACATTATTATTTTCTACTGGACAAAAATAAATAACCAGAACATTTGTGATATGAAAAGTTACTGGATTTTTAGCATGAAGCTACAGGGAATGTGTTGATTGGAAATGAAGCAGTATGACCACTCCAAAACCTTTGCAGGAACAAACAGTATTAAAAGCGGGATTGTCTACATAATGTATGGCATTATGAGCACAAATAATCATAAATGTGCAATAAAAAAACTTCTGAAGTCTTGCGTCTCTAGTGCAATGCCATAGGACCCTTTTATACATCCAGTAGAAAAAAGTAGCAGAGCTTTTCTGGATTGCCCCACTTCAGGCTGTAGGTGGGGGAGGCTGCATGTTTGAATGCTATCCTATGGATGAAATCCCCTGAAAATAAGAGACCCCCCCCCATACACTATGTCAGGGAGAAGGCTAGGTTGAATCAATCTCTCCAACATACTAGTTTTGTATGTGCAATAAGTTTTAAAGATGGGAAGTGGTCAAAGCGGTGTTTCCTGCCATCTGCATCCTAGAGTGATACAATCCTGGAAAAGATTTGCCATCTGATTTTGCTAAGCATATAAGCTGGCACATACTGCTTTGCATTACTGGATATTATATCACGGTGGGACGCTGAGGATAGCTGAGAGATGGAGGAGCTATGTTCCTCTGGACTGCCTGGCTGAAAGATAAAATGGCACTGGCAGCTATAAGGACTTGAGCCCAGGGAGCCATTGTCTTACAGTCATGTCCATTGTATAAGCTGGTGTCAATGTCATTTCTGGGTTAAGCACTCATAGAGCTATGTTCTCACCATGCTGCAGAGAGACCTAGTGGGGCACAACTTCCTTCCCTTCCCACCAGGACATGCAATGAACTGGTTGGGCAGTGGGCATGGGTTTTCCCCTTCTGCACACCTAGAAACATGCACCAACAGTTTCTGTGGCCCAAATATGCTTCACCAAGAATTTGGTTGAGGTGAGGAAATACACACACACAGGTTGTTGTTGTTTTTTTTTTAAAAAAAATCAGTTTGTGATTGCAGCTTCTTCTTTCTACCACCTGTTGGATTGACTGCTAGGTGAAAGACTATGAGACTTCCACTGACTTATGGGAGGATCTGATCAGGAGTTGGGGGACTTCCAGCTGAATTGAAAATCCTGCTGGGCATCTTCAGCATATCACCCCTCGTGGCTTTCCATGAACCTGGATCTGTAATGTAGACACATGGCCCAGCAGGAAACAGGGTGGTATTCAATTAAGTTTTACTTAGAGAAGGCCTATTGATATTAATGAACATAGTTTAGTCATGTTTATTAATTTCTACTCCAAGTAAAGCTTAGTTGAATTCCACCACCAGAGCATACTGGTCTCAAAATATCAGCACTGTTTGCCAATTCACTATGCATCCCAATTGAAGGTGTTAATGTTGACATATAAAGTCCTAAATGACTTGGTCCCCAAATATCTGAAGGCTTGCCTCCTCCCAAATCTACTTGCCTTGATATTAACATCACCAGGGGAGGCCCAGTTGGTCATGCCACCACCTGCTGTGGTTCAAGGAGTCTGCAGCACATGATAGGGTCTTCTCCTTGGTGGGCCATAGGTTGTGGAATGAGTTTCCCTCTAAGTTGGGTCTTGTACTACCGTAGCACAATAAACTTTTCAGTGATTGATCAAGACACAGCTGTTTTCCCAGGCCTCTGGTTGAATGGATGACTTCCTTCTTTCAGCACTGCTGTTTACCCCTGTTATGTGTTTCTGTTTTGTTATTCAGAAATTGGACATCGTTGCTGTTTTATTTATTTCAATTCTACATTGGACTTATTTTAATTATGGCATTTTTGTAACCTGCCCTGAGACTCTTTGCTGAAGAGCAGGCTATAACTAAAATTAGGTAAATAATAAGCAGTGGAGGCAGACTAGCAGTCCTTGAGTGGGAGCAGAAAGTGGTACAGGCTAGGAATCCAATTAAGAAATTTATTCAAGGGAAGTATAAAAAGGGGGAAATGGGGGAAACACTGAGTATGAACCATCAAAAGGAAAATAAAAAACACCAACTCAACCAGAATATTTGTCTACATATTTAGTCTTATACTAGGCAAACTCACGTAGCAAAGACTTTTGTTGAGGGTTACTTCCACACACATTTGGTAATTTGTGGAGATGCTGGAAAAATGAGTGACAAAGTAAAGGAGCATGATGTTATATTTTATGCTGCTTAATTGAGGTGATAGAAATTGATAGCTAGAAGAGCAATTGACCAATGGGAGGCATGCAGGCAGGGGATGCTGGAGGAACAGGAAATAAATGCCAGCAATTGCCTCTAGAAGATGAGAATTAGGATGAAGATGGGTATGATTTTCCTCGTATACTGGTGCAGAGTCAAAGGGTTGCTGGTTATGTATGTGACTGGCAGAACAATATGATATGGAGCCTGCTTTCAGCCAACTATATGGAAAATTTAGAACGTTAGGCTTCACAGGTTCCAGCATTCTTGACAGTTGCATATTTTGGAGCCTTTACATTGCCACAGCACTGCAAGACAGCTTTAGGGCTTTCTCAAATGAGGCATGCATATTGTCCAAGAGTAGCCTGCCATAGATGTATCATAGTACATACTCCAGGGAAATAATGTTGGATTTATTCCCTGATTAAAGGAGCCCAGAGGAAATTTCTTTTTTATTCACTTTGCCCTGAAACTATGTTGAATAGAGGGTACGAACAGCAAAGGAGTAATGTTCAGGCTAGATGCCAGTTGTCATGACTTTCTTTACAGGGGACTTGGGTCTGCTGAATTTGATAGAATTTGATAGGCTATTAAATAAATAATCAATGGTAGAATGTCCAGTTGCAAATCTAGCTGGAGAATTTGATCAAGTGAGACTTACTCTTCTACATACCTGTCCTTGTGAATGTAAATTATCACTCTTAATACTTTGTGTTGCCTCGTAATTTTGATGAAAAATACTAGTAGAGGACAGGCTTCCAAAAGAAGATGAAGGTGAAATAGCATATCTGCCACTAACATTTGTCAGAGGAAAACATGTCTTCTTTAAAATTAAGTAAGCCAAGCATACATAGTGTAGTAATGAAAATGCCAACTTCATGCTAATCTAGTGTATACTCTGCCAAATGATTTATAAATATTAGTTTCATCATCAACACAGTCTTGCAGCATGGTAAAGAGTAACAAATTTATTATGGCATAATCTTCCTTTAATCCACTAAAGTTTATAACATGTTAAATGTGTTGGTCTTTAAAGTGCTACAAGAGTCATGTTTTTGTTGCAACAGACTCATATGGCCACTGTTTTAGAAGCTGTTAACGTGGAAGGTCTTATAATGGCACAATGTATAGTTTCCTATAGCCCACAAATACTTTTTCATGCATTTTGCAAATGTATGCATTTTGTATTGTCACTTGGCATGATGTGCTCTTACCTTTTCCAGATGAAAAACCTAAGAAACAGAAGCAGGAAGCAGAGCATGAAGCAAGCAAACACTTTGAAACACAAAGTTAGGTACCGAAGCAACATAGGGCTTGCCTACACTTCTGCTTGTCCTATGCCTAGAAGGCATGACTCTGAGCAGTTTTCTGCTTATCCCAGTGGTTCTCAGACTTTTTTCTCTGGGCCACACTTACAGAATAAAAATAATGTTTTGCATTATTTAGGATGAAATTGTAAAATGGTGATTTTTATCTTCAATGTATTAAATGTTTCCTCTGCTGCTGGTGAACCCACTTCGATTCAGTGAAGATAAGGGCATGTATAGATAGTGTTTATGTGTGCGTGTGACCACACACACACAACTGTTGGGGAGATTGGATAGGGGTAGTCAGGTGTCCTCACGCACTGCAGTCCTTTGGGAGTGGCATCTGTGTTTAATGTGTGTGTGTGTGTGTGTGATATGGTATGAATTGGTCAGGCCTCTTAATGTGGCTCTCGGTAATATCACTGAAGCCCATGCTGATGTTCACATGTGAGAAAGAAAATATTTGAGCTTGCAAATGGCTCTTAGCCAGTCAAAGATAGGATGGGTAGATCAAAGTTTGTGGAAGTGCAGCTCTCCTACAGTTCCCCAGCAAAGTGTTCAGAGTATAACAACCAAGACAACATTAACTAATATGGCTAAAGTGAACAAAAACCTCTTAAAACACACATTTGCTACAATATGGAAAGCTAACATGAAACCCTACAGAACTGCAGCTTCAGTTAATGTGATGGTCTGATGCTCAGACCTGGCCTCTTAAGGACATTGCGAATGGGGCAGCCAGGCAGGGGGAGAAACAAGTCTTGTCTCCGGCTCCCACAGTGCATTGCCATGGACTCTGAATGCATTCTGTTGTATTGCACACCTTCCTGCCTGCCAAGCCCTGCAGTCAATCTACAACTGGATCTGCACATACTGGGTCTGCAGCAAGGGACAGAGATTCCACACTTACCTTTTGCCCACTCTTTCCAGGCACGGGTACATGCTTAAAAGCTTCATATCCAAGCATTGTTGCTGTTGTGTTTTTTTTTTTTGCCCCGGAGCAAAAACCTGCAAAACCCCACTCTTTAGCACCAAAGCAGAGCAAATGTCAATTTGGGTTTTCTGTGGATTAAAGTTTGCTCCAAACAAACTTTAAATAGCAGGTGTTCATAGGGAAAGCTTGGGAGCCAAAAAAAGGGTACTCAGGCACGGAGCTTTAAAGCACAGACCGTGCCTGGAAAGAGCAGAGGTAAGTGTGGGGTAAGCCTTGAGTCTATAACCAAGCCTAAATAGGTGTGAATGGAATAATCACATATGTTTACCCCTGCCTTCACTTTTTCCTTTCCACACTTCCTCTTCCTCTATTCTTTTCCCCATGTGAAATTACAGTTTGTAAGCTCCTCAGGGCAGGGAACCTATCCTATTGCGCTCTGTAAAGCACCATGCACATGGATAGTACAATAATAAGAGCAACCGCTCTGAGTGTGCTGGTCAATTATCTCTGGTGGACTAGGGATAGAGATGAAAGCTGTTTCCTGGTGCCTTCATTACATATCTTTAGGCCCTGGGAGAAAACATTCTTCTTCTCTCTGGCCTTGGGCTGATAAAACAATCTATGGCCTTTTAAATTATGTGTGTGGAGGGGTATTGATTTGTTTGTAATTGTAGTATGCATTTCTGTGTTTTTATATTGCAAACCACCCTGTGAACTTTGAATGAAGAGTGAGTGGTATATAAATTTAATAAATAATCATAATCATAATGCAGGCATGTGATTGTTGACTGGCCAAGAGCAGATACTTGTGGTCAGTTAGCAGTTTTATGGCTACATGGTGCTGACTTCACTATCCCTGCATCAAACGTTACCAAGCGACACCTGCCAGTAAAGGCCTGGAACCCAACCTCCCCTCCCAATGCATGCATGCACTTGGCTTGGTTGCTTATTTGTGGTGGCAGCAATTTATTAACATTGCACTACCCCTGACTGCTGCTGTGGACCATAGTCTACTCCTTCCATCACTGTCACAGAATTAGAGAGAAAGATGGATGCACTCTGCCTTGTTGCAGAATCATCTCATGTTTTCAGGCTATTAAGTATCTGGCTGAGTTTATTCAGATACATAAAAGAACTGAGAGTCAGCGAAGGATACTATCACCTCTTTCATAAATATATAAGAAGTTTAAGTGGGGAATGTCAGAATGTTTTCCCTTGCTTCTTATCACCCACTGGACGCTTAAAAGTGATTGTTAAGGCTTCACTAAGCAGACATCCAGGCTTTATCAGCATTGTCTCCACTTAAAGCAGTGATGGGCAACCTTTTGAGCTTGGTGTGTCAAAATTTGCCAAAAAAACCGAGCATAACTCGGGTGGTGTGTCACTTTTTTAAAAAAAGCAAAAAAAATGTGTTTCCGCTTTTAAAAAAAGGGAAAAGGGGGAGGAAAAAATTTATTAAAGTTTTTTTAAAAAAAATAAAAAATATTTTAAAAGTGAAAAAATAAGGCAAAACCCAGAGGACTCTGGGCTCAGGCCTTCCTCCAACGGGTCTGCCGCTGGGGAGGTGGGCTTGGGTTGGGCCAGCCTCCTCATGGCCCTCTTCAGCTCCCCTCTCCCCTCACTCGGCTATGCTTGCACGGCGGCGGGACAACAGGGAGCCAGTACTCACGCTGGAGATTCCCTCCTCCAGAGCGGGGGTTGGCCGCTCTAGGCCTCCAGGCCCTGGGGCTTTGCCTTGCCGCTTGCCAGATGCTCTCCTCCTTTGCCCACTGGGGTCACTGGGGAGGGGGTCTGGTACCTCCCGACTTGACACACTGGGCGCCCCCGGCACTCCCCCTCCCCCTCTGGAGTGACAGCAGCGGCCTTGGCGTTGGCGGTACCGGCAGCTGTTGCAGCGGCGAGGTCGGGGCCTTCCTTCTCCTCCCTCTCCGTGGTGCCGCCGTGCCTCAAAGTAGGTGGTCTCAGGCCTCGGGACCCCTTAGCTTCGGCCCAGTGGGGGCATTGAGGGGGGGTCGGCAGCTCCCTGGCCACTGCTCTGGGCTCCCCCAGTGTTCGCACGACAGCGGTGGCGATCCTGGTGGCTCAGAAGCCGGTCAGGGAGTGCAGGCATGCTGGCCGTTTTCAAGAGCTCCGCGACAATGTGCCGATTGCCATTTTGCCTCACCGGAGGTCCACAAGGCCCCCAGAGATGAGTCCTTCTCGCGGCATGCAGCCACGTGTCACCCAAAATGGCTACATGTGTCAGTGCTGACACGCGTGTCATAGGTTCGCCATCACTGACTTAAAGCATCAAAGCATCCATTTGATGGGGGCTTTGGGGCACTGACACTAATGTAGCTGGTCCCCCTCCCTCATTTTTATTTCATCCTATATCCATGTGCCTCAGCTTCAGGATCTGACCTTCCGGTGAGCACTCAGGGCTGATTTCCTTCAGAATGGATAGGTTTGATTTTCTTGCAGTCCATGGGACTCTCAAGAGTCTCCTCTAGCACCATAATTCAAAAGCATCCATTCTTCGGCGATCAGCCTTCTTTATGGTCCAGCTGTCACTTCCATACATCACTGCTGGAAAAACCATAGGTTTAACTATACAGACCTTTGTCGGCAAGGTGATGTTTCTGCTTTTTAAGATGCTGTCTAGTACTGGAGATGCTGTCTAGCTGAGGCTCCAATACTTTGCCCTCTTCATGAGAAGAGAAGACTGCCTGGAAAAGTCCCCGATGTTGTGAAAGATTGAGGGCACAAGGAGAAGGGGACGACAGAGGACAAGATGGTTGGACAGTGGAAGCTACTAACATGAGTTTGACCAAACTGCGAGAGGCAGTGGACGACAAGAGTGCCTGGCATGCTCTGGTCCATGGGGTCACGAAGAGTTGGACACGACTAAACAACAATATATCCATGTGCAAGACTATAGTTCTCCCAGTCATGATTGAAGCCCACAGAGGAGCTGCTGGGTGGCAGGGAGGGATAAGACTATAGAGCAGGAGTGAGGAACCCCCCCCCCACATTGTTGGAATTCAACTCCTATCATTTTCAGTCAATACAACTAAGAGCCAAGGATGATGGGAGTTCTAATCAAGCAACATCTGGAGAGCCATAGCTTCCCCATCCATATTTGCTATAGCAAATAGGGGGTTGTAGCAAAAATGTCATGGAAAAGGTGGGTTTTGAAAGGAATTTTAAAAGAACAGGCAGGTGACATGTTCTAAGAGTCAGTGTCAAGCGTATAGGACAGCAAGGGACTAAGGGCAGAGTCTTTGGAGGGAGCAGGATACCTTCAGCTGTGGAACTGGAAGAATAAATATCAGCGGGATAATACCAAGAACTAAAGGGAGAGAGAGAGAGAGAGATGGGGGAAGGCAAGACCATGGAAGGCTTTGAAGGTAGAAAAACACTTCACTGGTTGCCCATTTGTTGCCACTGGAGCTGCCTCATCTTGCTTCTGCTGCTGGGAAGAAAAGTCCTTTATGGCTGAGTGCCTGACATGGAATACGGCACAACTTTTTTCTGTCTCAGACAACTGGCTGCTGGATGGTTCATTCCTCAACAGGAGGAAGGATGAAGAAGGGAGGAGGTGGCAGTGTTGGAGGCCAGCTGGTGGGGAAATAGCCCTGGATTAAATGATAGGCTACCCAAGATAGGAATCTGCTTTATACTGAGTCAGACAATGGGTCCGTCCAGCTCTGTAGCATCTTGTAGTATCTTCACTGACTGCAGAGATTCTCCAGAGTTTCAGACAGGAGCCTCTCTCAGATGTGCCTGGAAATTCCAGGGATTGAACTTGGGATTTCATGCATGCACAGCAGATGCTGTAGCACTGAACTACAGCCCTTCCCTAAAGGCACATATTCATTCAAAAAATGATGTGTTTGCAATTCCATGAGCCGCTTTTTAATGCCCACCTATCTCCAGCAGCATGAGATCAGGGACTTGCAGATGGGCAGAGTCAGGATTTCACTCTTCTTATCAACTGCCAGGAATATAAAAAGAAAGCAATGCAATAATGAGCCTCTTCTCAAGTTTCCTCTTCAGTGGCATTCAGTCTGACCAGTTTGATTGCCACTGATCAGTGCTAAGGACCCACGGGCCAGCTGCAGCTCATAGGCTGCCTGTTGCTCACCTCAAACATAGGACTTCTTCCTTAGCCTTTTAAATTGACTTGGAAATGAATGAAATGCAATTGTTGGTGCTTGTGTGTCTGAACAATGAAATATATGCATTATATATAAACACCTCTCTCTCTCTCTCTCAGCAACTTTAGCTAACCATGAATCTTGATTGGTTCAGGTTGTTTAAATCCATACCACTTCTATTAAAAATGTCTTTTGAGCCTAGATTTGCTCACTAAGAGCATGTGGGAGAACATCTAACCTCACAATTGCTTATTTAGCCAGATAGACCAATGCTTTAAGAGCTGCGCTGCCACTATTGCTAATAAGCATTATATGACATTTTCTTTTAAATATGTGTGTTTCACACACACATTTATTAAATCAATTTGCACTATCCACAGCTGGTCAAGTAGATTAGATTCTTGATTGTGGAATAGGTAAACCTTTATTATAATCTAACAATCTAAATTAATTCAATATTTTCTTTGCCCCAAATCAGCATCAAATTGAAATTGAAACTCTAGAGTGTGAAATTGACTTATCCTGCTTTCCTAGATCCTCAAATCATTCATTGGTAACTGCAAGGCCATAGCTACCGTAAGTGGAAGAGCTTTGCATGCAGAAGGTTCCAGGTTCAATTTCTGCCATTCCTATCTGAAAAGTAGCTGTCGTGAAAGGCCTCTATCTGACATCTCAGAGCTACTGGCACTTAAATCAGTGCTAGATATACTGTTGTTCTGACCCAATAAAATGCAATGCCTTATGTGCAACTCACAATTGTTTTTCAAAGAGTCACTTACTTTCTTTGCCTCCCTCCCATTATTAGTTTGGAGGGAAAGGATTATAGAATCTAAGAGAATTGACTACTGTTGTTGGCATCTGTTTGTCTCTAGAAACAATGGAAGAGTGTGCCATTTAGGGTAAACTCAAACTGTTGGAAAGGGCTTTCTGGCGGTTCCCTCATTGCGAGATGTGAGGTTACAGGGAACCAGACAGAGGGCCTTCTCGGTAGTGGCACCCGCCCTGTGCAACGCCCTCCCAGCAGATGTCAAGGCAATAAGCAATTATTTTACTTTTAGAAGACAACTGAAGGCAGCCCTGTTTAGGGAAGTTTTTAATGTTTGATGCTGTACTGTTTTTAATATTCGGTTGGAAGCCGCCCAGAGTGGCTGGGGAGACCCAGCCAGATGGGCGGGGTATAAATAATAAATTGTTATTGTTATTGTTATTGTTGTTGTTATTATTATTGCGGCTATAGAAACCAATACGGGAGAGACATGTTTTTATGCAAGTGGGGCAGATGAAGGTGTCTGGTTTCGCAGCTACAGGTGCACAATGGTATTTCTTCTCTCTCTCCTCTTCCCAGCAGTCATTCCTCCTCTGGTCACTGCTGTGGATACATGACCTCTCTGTCTGTTGATACATCACCTAAAAATGGAAGATACTGGGAATATGATAGGCTTGTGGCTATAATAGTAATATCTACTAGCCAAAAAGACTATTGAGGAAGAAATAGAATATTTAAATGGAAATTTCTCACCATTAAACAAGTGTATTGTGATATTTTTCATCTGCTGGGATTGAACTTGTCATCTGAATAGTTTACTGTGAGCCATTGGCATGGAGGATGACTTTCCACAGGCTGCTTATCACAATCCAGCCAGTAATATGTGTTTGTGTGGGTGTTATTTGGATAACTATTTCACTACATGTACTGTACATCCAAACCAGGCACAGAGGAAAATGGTTTGTTACCATGCAGTGTAGCCCTCCAGGTCAGTCATACTTTAAAATGCTGGATAGGAAGCAGGGCACAAGTTTTTGGTATGGTAGACCCAAACTACTAAGAACTTGCAAAACAAAACCACCACCCTGGAAATTATTGAACTTCTACCATCTGCCCCAGTTACAGTTTCTGAACTATCTTCTGGGTAGTATAGGTCATAAAAGCAGTTCAGCCTTAACATTACAAAGAAGTCTATTCTTTAGCTTAACATTTTATCTAATTAGAAAGTCCTTTCTCTTCTATTAAGGATGTTTTGCTGGATTTTCTGTTATTCTGAACAGCAAGTGACAGATGATTTCACTAACTGCTCCTTGTATTTTCCCCTAGGAAGCAGCTGATATTGACCGCTGAATAGACTGATAGTTTGTAGGGTTACTGTATTTCTAGGAGGTGAGATCAGATAAGCTAGGTCAGTGCACTGTTGTTTGAATGAAAAGTCACTGATGGAAAATTTTTTAAAAAAAATAAAAAAATGGATTAAAATGGTCAAGGTATTCTGCAAAATATTGCCAATAAGAGAAACAAAAGTTGAAAAAAACAAAACAGTTATTTAGACTGGTTAGTGGAATGTGTTTCCTCATGAACAGTGCAATCCTGCAGAGAAAAATACCTTCTGTTGGAACGTAAAGCTGTTTCAAAATAGGAATGGACAGTGCATGAGAAACTGCATTGCAGAGACTAGCTGAGCCACAACCAGGGTGGGTGAGAGGTAAATAATAGGAAACTGCAAGGTGAGCAAGCTATAGATGCGGAAATATATGTGGAAAGGGCAAGTTGTAAAGAGAATCTGGTATGAACAAAGGGGGAAAGTTTCATTAAAAGTAAAACCTGTGAGGCAATTTACAAAAGAAAGGGAGACATGATTCTTTTCCTTTCTGTGCTCTGATGTGCTCCAAGCCATCTTTGTCAAGGTTTCATATGTGAATTATCATCTGAAGCTCCAGAAAAAGTTGGATGGGCAGGGGAAGCAAGATGAATGCAGGATGGGATGACAAGGAATAAAGAAGATATAAACTCAAGGGAGTCATTATGTCCAGAGTGTAGTGCCCAGTTCTAGAAATCATTGTCTCAGGAATCTCTCTAGTTCCACAAATGCCTTGCTTGAATGTCACTGCATCAACTTCAGCAATGCACAGTTGAATACCTCAGGTGTGCACGTAAGTTTATTTCTATCTGCAACAACAGAGAGAATGAGAGAGAGAGAGAAAGAAAGAAAAGATGTGACGGGAAGAACATGTCTAGTTTGTAAAAGGGCACCATATAATAAATACTGACAATCATGTGTAAGCTTTCTTTATATTGTCATCAGCAAGATTTGACCTATGCACTTCAAGATATGAGGCAAGCTTATGCAATCTGACTTGCAAATCTATCCCTTGCACCTTGGCACAAATATGTAACAGTTCATGGTTTACCATGTATTCAGCAATATGATTACAAAAGCCTTGGTCACGAATGCACATCTAATGCTCTGTAGGTCATAGCTTGCACCTCAGGATGAGTTATTACTTTTAAGGCTCCAGAATAGGCTGACAGCCATGGAAACTGAACCAGTGATTTTTCTTGAACCTCTTCCTTTTGAATTCGCACTACTCTCTTCTTATACTTTCTCAAACTACTTTATATTTTTCTATTAACTTGGTTTGAACACACTTGTGTCATTTCCATCTTGTGACTGTTTCTACACATGTTGAAGTCTAGGGACTTCTGAAAACAGCTTTGCCTATTATGTATTTATTATTATTAGTTATTTATCTAACAAATTGATAGACTACTTTAAAAGTCATTGAGGTGGTGCATAAGACAAAAAGCAGAATAAAACACGAGTCCTAAAAATAGTAAAACAATTTCTATAAACTCAAAAAAAAATGTATTTGCAAATTATAAAAATAGTAAAACCATCTATGCAGGCAATACAATTGGTATTCCATAAATAACTGGGTTACACCCCAGGGAAAGCTGCCTTAAACGAAAATATATTCAGTCAAGTATCTAAACATACTGGTAATGGCGCTAGGTGCCTAGGTATATATCAAATCATTCAAAAGGCTTGGAAAATATGTTCATAAAGTTGACTGAATAAGGATGCAGTCCTATATACTGTATACTTTCCTGGGAATAATCCTAATTGAACTTAATGGAACTTACTTTTGCGTAGACATGAATAGGGTTGCATTATAAATTAATCTAAACTGAAAATTAAAGATCTTAAAAACAGATCAGTTGAATGTGCCCTGGACCTGAATAGATCAGCTCCTGTAGCTGTAAATCTGAAGTCTGCTTCACACAAACAAGTGGCACACCGTTTCTCTCTTCCTCACACTCTGCCTCTCCCTGTTCTGCCTGCCATTCTCTCCTTTTTACTAACTTAATTACTGTTTCCATAGTGCTTTGAAAATGCGAAGTGCTGTATAAATGCTAACCTTTCTTTCTTTCTTTCTAGCTCTTCTCTTTGCATATGCCTCTTTGTATTCCCTTCCCTTTGTGAATGTGCAGGTCTAAATTATTTATAAGCTTATAGAGTAATTACGGAAATGATTTAATTACTCAGTTAACACAGTTCTTTGCATCACAGGCTCAACCTGGGTGGCAATCTGCTTGCTGCAGAGTGTCATTGCAGAAGGGATTAAGTGGAGGAAAAGGTGGGGGGATGTGGGGAAGGGAGAAAGGGACAACTGATACCCCACCTCACCAGCACTAACTTATCAGAAATGGCTTTTCTAATATGAAGGAGTGTCTTACAGTGATTATGTTGACCACACTGGAATGAATAATCAGATATTTGTTGCAGCTTAGGTACCTATAGACAGCGGCCATTCTTTTGATTTCAGAGGTTGGAGAAGAGTGGCTGTTGTAGAGTCACTCTCTACAAGATAGCCACTACTCACCAAAATGGGTTTGAAGGTAAGGGGGAGAATCTATCTGCCGTTACATTGGCACCTTGATCTAGTTTCCCTTTTGTTTGACAGTAAGCAGAGGCGTAGCATTGGGGGGGGGGCAGCAGGGCTGTGGCCCCAGGTGCACAGGCAGGCACATTGGTCTAGTGGCCAGGTGGATGGAGGCCAGCAGGCAAGCAGCCTGTTGGAGGAGGGCTCTGTTCACCCTCTGTGCATGCCCTCCTGGTGTGCATCCCCACCCCAGCTGCCCAGTTCACCAGGAGGGTGCAACACTTGCCCGCCCTTGGCTCTGGCAACCCACACTACGCTGCTGCAATAATGGGAAGGATCAGGGCAGTCTCGAGCAGGTCGGGCGCCCTGGCACTGAGGCGCAGAGATCACTCCGGCGCCCCCCCTCGCAGCACGCAGAATGGCTTCCGCGCTGCTTTGCCACGCAGCACCCCGCCTACCGGCCCGGCGCTCTGGCACCCCACGCCACCGGAACTATACCTAGAGCTAGCCCTGGGAAGGATTTGCCTTTGGGAGAGTGCATACTCCAGTAGCCTGGAAATACATTCCTTTATCTGGATATTGCTGGCACCTGTCTGTCTTGAGAGACAATGGAAGAGTGTGCCATTGGGGGTGAAGTCAAACAATTGGAGAGTTACAGCACCACAGAGACCAATATGGGAGAGACATGTTTTGTTGCAGCTAGGGCAGAGGGACGCGGGTGGCGCTGTGGGTTAAAGCACAGAGCCTAGGGCTTGCCGATCAGAAGGTATGCGGTTCGAATCCCGCCGACAGGGTGAGCTCCCATTGCTCGGTCCCAGCTCCTGCCAACCTAGCTGTCACGGTCCGGTCGGCGGGCGTCAGGACCAGAGGCAAGATGGTGGTGAAGAAGCAGGGTCGAAGGCAGAGGCGAAGGTCCACGGGGCACGAAGCAAGGCGAAGGCAAAGCGAGGGTCCAGGAACAAGAAGCAAGGCGAAGATCCACGGGGCAAGAGCAAGGCGAAGGCGAAGGCAAGGTCCAAGGAGCAAGGAGCAAGGCGAAGGATCCAGGAACAAGAAGCAAGGCGAAGGTCCACGGGGCAGGAGCAAGGCGAAGGCGAGGCAGGGGTCCAAGAAGCACGGCAGCAACAAGGCAAGGGTCCAAGGAACAGGAGGCCAGATGCAACCAGGCAGGGATAGCGTTGCTGTGGCAAAGAGCTGAAGGGAAATGCTGGGCTTTTATCCCTCCCAGCTCCTGCCACCAGGTGCAGTGAGATCTCAAGTGGCCTCACCTGGGTGATTACTCCTTGCTTCTCCAGCACAAGCTGAGGACTTCACCTGTGTGGCCACGCCTTGCTTCTCCAGCACAAGTTGAGGCATGCCCCAGTCCTGCAAAGCACTACAGGCCCCAGAGCCTGACTCCTGCCCATACTCCTGACACTAGCAGTTCAAAAGCATGTCAAGTGCAAGTAGATAAACAGGTACCGCTACAGCGGGAAGGTAAACGGCGTTTTCGTGTACTGCTCTGGTTCTCCAGAAGCGACTTTGTCATGCTGGTCACATGACCTGGAAGCTGTATGCCAGCTCCCTCGGCCAATAACGCGAGATGAGCACTGCAACCCCAGAGTGGGTCACGACTGGACCTAATGGTCAGGGGTCCCTTTTACCTTTAGGGCAGATGAAGGTATCCAGTTGTACCACTGCAGATACACCATGACATTTCTTCTCTCTGGATATAAGCAAGCATAACCTTAACATATCTTTGGCAGAATTGCTTATTTAAATATCCTGGTTTTTTCACAGGAACCATACATTAGAAACCACAATAATATCCAGGTCTCTGCCCACCAAATGCATATATATATATATATATATATATATATATATATATATATATATCAGCTCTTCTACTGTTTGTCTAGTTTTGTATTCTTGCCCAAAGATGCAACTGGAGCTTAACATTATAACCCTTTCACTAGCCTTTGCTGTTTCTCAGAATGATTATGACCAAATCAGAGTTGACACTCTACAGATGACCTAGTCCAAATTCCTGCCCCAAGACAGGATGTTGGTTTCTAAATATCCCTAAGCAGTTCTATCCAAAGACAAAGATCTCACAACTTCACAAGATAGCTGGTTGCATTATTTTATCTAAATCTATTGCTCTGGTGTTTTCTGACGTGGGGCCAAGCCCCCTACTTCCTGTTGCTACCATGACAGTTTTCATTCCAAATGAACGAAATAATAGTCAGAGAAGGGTCCTGCAGCTCATCTGTCCAGCTACACCAGGTGAACTGAGGAACCAATAGATGCCTTATCCTATATAATCAAGTCCCTGTGTCTCTGCGTCCAAGTTTTCCCGTGTGTCCCTGGGTTACTGCGCATGTACCCCAGGGACACAGGGATTGGACCAGAGACTTGGAACGCACGCACGCGCGCGCGCTCTCCCCCCCTCTGCCTCCTCCAACCGCCGCTCCCGGCCGGACACCGCATCACTGCAGGGCACGTCATGGAAGCAAGGGTGGAGGCCGGCGGAGACCTCCTCCTCACAACCCTCCCTGGCCCGTGAGAGGAGCGGCGGGAGGCCACGAAGCAGTGGCGGCGAGGTAGGCGTTTGTGTCCCGCGTCCTTCCTGTCGGCGGCTGCGGGAGAGGAACGGAGGAGGAGAAAGCAGCGCTTTCTCCTCCTCCGTTCCTGTCCCCCTGCCGCCGACAGGAAGGACAGGTCCCAGGGTTCAGAGAAGCGCTGTGCAAGCGCTTCTCCGAACCCTGGGATGTCTCCTTGCTGTCGGCGGCTGTGGGAGAGGAACGGAGGAGGAGAAAGCAGCAGTTTCTCCTCCGTTCCTGCCCCCCCTGCCGCCGACAACAAGGACAGGTCCCAGGGTTCGGAGAAGCACTGCGCAAGCGCTTCTCCGAACCCCAGGATTCTAGCGCCCGTTATTGAACGGGCTGAAATACACTAGTCTTACATAAACAACTAACTCAGATTTCGTCCTCAGTCTGAGTAATTTGTCAAAGAGTAGCCATATGGACTTATGTGCCTTACCTTGCTCCTCCTATACGTCATTCATTCATTCATTTAGAATTTTGCCATTTTTGTCCAACCTTGGCAACATGCCTGCCTCTGGCCTGTGATCTGTGTTTGTTGTTCCAGATCTGACCTTACTACACGCCCAATTCTGGCCTCTCAGTTGTTCTGGATCCTGACTTCAGCCTGACTTTGAGAAAATACTAGGCTCTCACCCTTCCAACTACTGCCTGCAGGCCTTATCCTATAGGATCCTACCATGTTTAAAAACGGGTTTTTATATCATTGTTATTGACGTTTCTATAACATTTTTGTAGGACTAATCATATTCAAAGTGGCATACAATAGAGGAACAAAAACAACAGAATTAAAACACTACAAACATAGACACACAATGAATTATCCCACATTAAACATAAAAGCTGCAGCATTCATGTAAAACAACTGAAAATAGCTGAGTACTAAAAATTCAAAATGGTGATTTTCATAGTCCATCTAAAAAGCTTCTCAGTTTCATTATGTCAGTACCTGCTCTTCTAAATGTTTGTTTTCCTGTTTCTCTTCCAATTTTAAATGTTATTATTACTTCTTTGCTTAACACTTTTTGTTAGTATCAATATCCTGCACTATACAAGGTCTGTATTAAAAAAAAATGCAGAAGTGGAGATAACAGTGATTATATTTGTCTGGAGAGCATAGTATGGAACGTGGTTTCTAACAAACATTTGAGCCATCCTTTCCTTAGGTGAACTTAAAGGAATTGCAAGTTAGCATGATTTTACTGAAATTTTTTGTCTCTAAGCAATTTCATGAGAACATGTCATAGGTTTTTTTGTCATTCTTTCCTGGACACAGGTTATTTTATAGGGTTTTTTTCCCTGCTCTCGATACTTTAATGCAGTTTAAAGCAGTTGGATCTCTGTGTGCATGTTGCTCTGTCTCAGCAACAATGAGGTGGCACAGTGTCTACCTTATATGCTGTCCTAGTAACCTGTGTGTGTGTGTGTGAGAGAGAGAGAGAGAGAGAGAGAGAGAGAGACAGAGAGAGACAGACAGACAGAGAGAGAGAGAGAGGACTAATTGCTTTCATGTACAGTATGTCCACATTTAATAATTCTTGATCAGTGAAGCTTTTATGAACCCATATTGTGTCCACTGGCTCCTATTCCCAAACTTGAGGAATGTCTACCTACTGTATTGCAATCTGCTCTAGAGCCCATTGCTATTCTACTATTAAAGGAACTAAGTGCTGTACTGCTTAGTCAGTTTTGCCTATAAGGTTTCAGAGTTTGCGCCTTTGTCATTCTGTGTCTTCTGTATGGACCATGAGGTTTAAGGCAAGGATGGGGAATCTGCATGGCTAATTGTCAGGGATGATGGGAGTTGTAATCCAAGAATGTCTGGAGCACCACAGGCTCCCCATACTTGGCTAAGGGAAAGAAATGACTCTAGGGATAGCACTAGCTTTTCATCTGCTATATGTGACCACTGCCTTCACAGCACTGTGTGAGGAAGGGTCTTTTTTCTTACCTGTAGATTGCTGTTCTTTGAGATGTGCAGTGGATGTAGCTTTCCTGGAATAGTTTCTGAACCATTAATCTCAATTCTGAGATCTGGGTCAATTAGATAGCTTCAGACCTCAGGGATGGTTTTCTATTGTTAATTCCTTTAACATTTTCTTTGTTCCTGGTTATTTCTAAAATCATGTACAATACATTTTTTACTGGTTGAGCAGCATTGATGTTTGGGCTTAGTGTGGGAACTTTGGTATCTGCTCACCTTAGTATCTTAGCAACATGATGGTGCCTCAAAGATGCCACACCACTCTCCCAGTGCTTCGTTGAAGAATGGAAATTTCTTTCTCTTTCCCTGCCAAGAGGAGACAGTAGTCTTACTTGTAGCTGGGTAAAGTACTAAATTGCAAACTAAAGAGGTAGAAATTATTATAGGATAAGACAGAGGAAGGAAATTGAGATGGTGGTATTGACCCTGACTTACCACTCAAAATGATTTCTGTTTTAATGATTGATATTAATAAGGAAATGAACCACATTCAGTACTGAAGAGGAAGAGTGTAGGAAGCTTTAGGATAGAAGCCATACTTGTTTGTATACCACTAAACACAACTTTGGATACATTGGCTAGTGAGCAACAACAGACTGAATTTCGTAACTATTTGTATCTTTGTGGACGATCATCTGGTATCTCTTCCAATCTGATGTATAGTAAATTGTAGTTCTGGCTAGCAGCTTCCAACTGCAGGGAAAAATCATCAAGAAATTAAGACTGCAACAAGTAGAATAGGTGTGAGGATCTGACACCATTTGGGAACAGTGCTAATGTATTGTAGCCATTTTCTATCTTCTCTCTCCCCCAAATTCGTATGACAACAAGCATATTTGCTTGCATCCATGTCTGTTTGCCCGGATGTATGTCTGCAATGCTCAGAGGGTGGGAAGAAGCTGTTGCAATGTGTCTTATGCTACCAAAATGCCAGAAGCAAGCTGGCGGCTCCCTCTGTACAGCAGCTATAAAATATAGACACTCTCTTGAATAATACATTGGCATTTTATTAACTAGCAGTAGCATGAGCTTTAGTTAGTTATTCTCTCTTTTCTGTTCCTCTAGTTCATGCTAGCGGGAGAGATATATCTTAAATTATTGCTAATAACCAATGTTGAAGGAGCCATATGCAGTAAAGGGCAAGACTGTGAAGATGTTGTTCAGCTGCATTTCTCACGCAGCACCACTAATCACTGTCGTCTTGGATATGTAGTTTCTGTAATTTGAAAAATACACTGAGTTCAAAAGCATTG
Source organism: Zootoca vivipara (assembly GCF_965207765.1). Lineage (NCBI taxonomy): Eukaryota > Metazoa > Chordata > Lepidosauria > Squamata > Lacertidae > Zootoca > Zootoca vivipara. The sequence goes on along the minus strand of NC_142592.1, from coordinate 40,194,045 downwards.
TTTTTCTAAAATTTAAAGTAGCTTCTGAAACAAATCTACTCAAGATAATTCAATGAGTAGATCTCATCCTTCCGACTGTAACTAAACATGTGCACAATAGGGTACTCTATTGTTTTCCTAGAACATGTTGTTTCTTCAGTACTTAACATGGCAAACATTTTCATCATTTCAGAATGGCAACTATACCTAGGATTATCTTTAGTCTTTTCTTCTTTAGTCTTTTCCTTGTTTTATTTTGGTTCAAAATAAACCCATGCATTGCAATGCTGATTCTTATATTCAGAACTCTATACTGTATTCTTCTTCTTCTTCTTCTTCTTCTTCTTCTTCTTCTTCTTCTTCTTCTTCTTCTTCTTCTTCTTCTTCTATTATTATTATTATTATTATTTCTTTGCCAGGACAATTCAAGATCTGAGATTTCTACAAACGATGCACATTAAATTTACAGAGATTTGCTTGCTTTAATCTCCCCCTCTCTTTTCATGTTGCCTCTTTTACCGGTACTTCTTCCCATGACTGGGATTCTCTTTCCATTGTTGCCGATATAAAAATTCCTTAAAATATAATTTTTTATCTTGTTTTTTCTTCTCTAATACTCCTTCCGATTTATCGTTATAAAATGAAAAAAATTAAAAGGTTTATCAGCTTGAAGTGCTTTATAAATTACACATTTGTACATCCTTAGCTCCCTTTCTGTTCCCCTGCTCTCTTGTTGTTGTTTAGTTGTTTAGACGTGTCCGACTCTTCGTGACCCCATGGACCAGAGCACGCCAGGCACTCCTGTCTTGCACTGCCTCCCGCAGTTTGATCAGACTCATGTTGGTAGCTTCGAGAACACTATCCAACCATCTCGTCCTCTGTTGTCCCCTTCTCCTTGTGCCCTCTATCTTTCCCAACATCAGGGGCTTTTCCAGGGAGTCTTCTCTTCTCATGAGGTGGCCAAAGTATTGGAGCCTCAGCTTCAGGATCTGTCCTTCCAGTGAGCACTCAGGGCTGATTTCCTTCAGAATGGATAGGTTTGATCTTCTTGCAGTCCATGGGACTCTCAAGAGTCTCCTCCAGCACCATAATTCAAAAGCATCCATTCTTCGGCAATCAGCCTTCTTTATGGTCCAGCTCTCACTTCCATACATCACTACCGGGAAAACCATAGCTTTAACTATACGGACCTTTGTCGGCAAGGTGATGTCTCTGCTTTTTAAGATGCTGTCTAGGTTTGTCATTGCTTTTCTCCCAAGAAGCAGGCGTCTCTTAATTTCGTGACTGCTGTCACCACCTGCAGTGATCATGGAACCCAAGAAAGTAAAATCTCTCACTGCCTCCATTTCTTCCCCTCCTATTTGCCAGGAGGTGATGGGACCAGTGGCCATGATCTTAGTTTTTTTGATGTTGAGCTTCAGACCATATTTTGCGCTCTTCTCTTTCATCCTCATAAAAAGGTTTTTTAAACCTTTTATACCCTTTTAAGCTATTTTATACTCTTTTAAGGTAGTTGAATGTGTAAGTTTTCAGGGCATTGAATGATAAAGATTATAGTGGCACTAGGAGCAGTTGGTGTGATGGCTAAGCTACCATCTTCACCCAGCATTGCTGCAGTTCACCTGGATAGGGAGGTCTGTGCAGGGACAAGGGCAGAGCTGATCTCCTCCTTCTGCTGGTGCTCCTGCACAGCTCCACCTACCCTGTCCTAATAAGCTGCAGTGATGCTGGTGTTGGGTAGGTGGTTCTGTTCCATCACACCAGGTAGTCCCGACTAAAGGATCAAATTCAAAAGGAAATGAATCACATAGAAAAACCAAAGGTTATAATCAAGAAGAATCTAGAGAGTAGGTCAGTTCAGTAGTTGTACAATTATGGACATGCATATGCAAGGTCAGATAAGCATATGTTTGGATATAAAAAGTATGAACAAGAAATATTACCTGTAAGTTAGCAGGAAAAGAACTATTTATAGTTCTTGATACCAGTAGTGGATTTTGGGCAAATTCGGATGAATGACAGAAGTTCTAGGTTCTGTACATTCAGTGCAACTTTTGACAGATATAAGGTTTATAAGATTACTGAGTTTTACTGGATGTAAATCCATGAAATTGTTTACAGGCAGTTATAGAGTAGCTAACAAAAGCAGCTGAATGGAACTGAATTCGTGAACCATTTCCTTGTAGGATTAGGTGCTGTATTGTTGTGGCAGAAAGGCTCACCTATCACAGGCAATAAAAAAAAAATATCTGTGCTCAAATAGGAAAATAAATATTGGTAAGCATGTTGGGCCATACATAATTCCATTTATTCATCTCTGTAAAATCAGTGATGCTGGAAACAAACCATAATCCACAGGAGCAAAAAATGTTTGCATTATATACTCCAAGGAATCCAAGGATGGTTACTAACATTAAATAAATATCAAGTACAGGCAGACAGGAAATATTTGCTGGTGCTCTATCAAGGGCATAGGTGAATAAATGAAACTGTTTGTAGCACAAGTGCCTGTGTGAGTCCAGGAAAGGTTTGGGTCACTGAGATAACCTGTGGCTACATCATTGTTGTTGTTGGCATCTGTCTCTCACGGGAGACAGTAGAAGAGTGCACCTACAGCCATTGCCTTAGCTGCCTTGCCGGTATACTTGTCCAGCTCAGTGTTCATGGAACGGTTGTTGGTTATGGTGGAATCCAGATAGACATTTGGGTTCGTCTGCCACCTCAAGCAGGTGGTTACCACTGCTGACACATAGAGTGCTGGAATAAGGTGTACCAGATACAGTGTGTGTGTGTGTGTGTGTGTGTGTGTGTGTGTGTGTGTGTGTCTTACACACACAAAATCTATGCGCACACATAGAGGGAGATGTAGTAGGAAGCAGGTTGTTCCGCATGTAGGGAAGTACAGTGTAATAATGCAAGAAGAGGAGCAGGGAAGCGAAACCTAGGACAGCAGCCATTTTAGGATCAGTTGTTGTAGTGTTTCACTGTGTTAAGTAAAGTTTTATTGGTTCCACACTTCAGTCTCCCCTGGCATCATTTAATAAAGCTTGCAGCAGCAAATCTTGCAGTTGCAGCCCCAGGGAGGTTCAGAGTGAAAGTTGGCAAGGGGGATAGAGGAAACATCATGGGGCAGAGAAAGTAAGAGTAATGTTTAGTGTCATTCATGGGCTAAAGCAAACAGAGTTTTTAAGGCAATAATTGAATAATTAATTAATAACCAGAGGGACGAATCTTGCTCTCAGAGCAATAAAATATGCATTGTGTGAGTTTTAGCGAACAGTCCTTCCTCCCCCTCCTCTCTCCCTTTCCCTCGCTCCCACTTGGACCAGATGATTGATTTCAGCACCCACTCTGCTTGCTTCTAGCACTGACACAGTTGTCTGTTGTGTCACTGAAATAATTTCTGATGCTGGAGATCGGTGACATTCTGTTCACTGTTGGAGTACTATAAACAGCTCTAGCTACCTCATCTCAAAACAAATACAGTAAGAAACTGGAAAAAGGTTCAGAAAAAGAAACTGTAATAACCATGGGTATGTAAGAGTTCCACACAAGGAGAGGATGCCTCAGGACAGAAAAGAGGCAGGAAAGAGGTAATAATATAAAAGCATTTCTGTGTGGTTTTGAATAACAATGACAGGAGAAGAGCTGCTTATTCTGGTTAATATAAGAACCAGAGAGGACCTACTGGAATTAATGCACATCAGATCTAAAACAGAAAGGGGGTGTTTTGGTTCTGTGCACAGCTCACCAGTGAAACAGTGAATGAGCTGATAGCCAGTAATATAATCAGATTTAAAATGGGCTAGAGATATTTGTGGTAATTGGGAAATCGGGAGTAGGAGCCAGCTAAAATACTCAGAGCTGACATCTGTATGGTTCTATGCAGACAGGATCCATCGGAAGCTCAAAGTGAAAAATGAAGTATGCTATTAGTGTAGTTCTGAAGGACTAACTCACTGTTGGAGAAGACACATTGCATGTAGATGGTTCCAGTTTCAAGCCCAGCCCTCTCTAGTTAAAAGAATTGCAGTAGAATAGTTGGGAGATTCTGTTAGATTTTGGAAAGTCCTAGGCACAGTACTTGGCTAAAGGAACCTAATATTTACTCAATGGCCCCATTTAGACATAACCCAAAGCTATACCTTCTTTCAAAATCAAACCAGAGGCTCTTGCATCCCCTTGTGCCTTTTCTCTTCTCCCACATGATAGTGGAGGATATTAGAATCATCTGCTTCTAACTCACAGAAAATCACCATCACCATTTCATTCCAAATGCAAACTGTAGCTTGGTCACAAACCAGGAGCCCACATAATCTTTCAATTATAGTTTTAGGGCAAATTATACCGTATTTTTCCATGTATAAGACTAGGTTCCCCCCCCTTAAAAATAATGTCAAAAATTGGGGTGTGTGTCTTATACTCTGGGCCATCTCCTCCCATTTTCTTAAATCTGAGTCCCCCAAAATAGGGGGTGTCTTATACATGGGTGCGTCTTATAGACAGAAAAATACGCTAATTTGGGCAAAATGGCAATTTATGGTTTACCTTAAGTACAGGGCCGTCTTAAGCGGGTCGGGCGCCCTGGCACCATTGTGCGCGGATTGCTCCGGCACCCCGCCCCATTTTCCCCCGCTGCTAGTGGGCGGGCGCAGCGCGGTTTTCGCACACTTTGCCGTGCAGCGCCCCCTGCCGCCCCGCCGCCCTGCCGCCCTGCGCCACCCAGCCTACGCCTAGAGCCGGCCCTGCTTAAGTATAAGCAGAAGCTTTTAATCCTTTCCCTCTCAACTAATCTCTATCCTCCAAGTTATAGTGCTGGAGGATGTTGCACTGCAAGTCCCATGAGACCCAGTCAGCGTGTCCAATGTTAAAATATGATGAGAGTTGTAATCTAACAATATCTGGAGGTCCATAGGTTCTCCATCTGTGGTTTGAAGAGTTATCTGAATGTGACCAGTATAAGACATTTCCTTTATGTTCTCTTGCCTATTTCATTGTTTGCATTTTGTACAGATCCTTTTTAGAGGCAAGTCTCTGACTGTTGTTTTCATTGAGATAGGTGGCGTTTATATTTTTGAATCCAGTTCTATAACTTACACATCCACTGTATTATTTCTACTGATTTTCTACTTGGTTATTGGCAATGTTTTGGTGATCAGTGATGAATGTGAGGGAACTGTTTCTGATAACTTCATTAAACGTTGCTGGTTCTCAATATCTGTCTACTCTATGGTCTCCTTGAATTCACTTGCTGAGAAGTGTTTTATTAAGAGAAACTGGGTGTTTGCTTCTTCTAACTCTTCATCCAGTCCTCTTTGATTTCAGCGTACTGCCCAGGGACTGACAAGCTAGAATAGCTTGCCCTTTGAGTGATAGAAAATGTGTGTAACATGGATTCCTGGACATAAACAATTCCCATGATAAAATGGACTAGAAAATCTGCAAGAAAGAAACCAGTTGGTACTATAATCTTTCACTGCATAATCCCATTTCCCCCCCCTCTTCCAGAAGTTCAACCATTTAACACCACAAATAGCCAGTTCTTTATGCTGTTGGGTGATTCAGAGTTGCCATGGTAATGAGGGCTGCCGTTCCAAATTAGGACATGTTCCTGCTGCTTTTTTCTACATGAGCTTTCCTCTTGTCTTATCTCTCTCCTTTACTATTTTCTTTTTTTTAAATGATGCTGTAGCTGAGAACGTTACCATTTTTTCCTCTCACCCCTTGAAAAGGACAATATTTTATGAGTCTGCATTAATTCCCATGAATCTTGTGCCAAAACAGGCAGCTGTGCCAAATTTCACACTATGTCATTTAAATTTACTTGTCCTGTATTGAACTTGTGGAAGTGATGAACCAGCCCCCTTGTGATCAGAGCACTGCAAGAACCAGGGGATTATTTAGAAAAAATGGAGAATGCAGAATTGCATCCTGGACTGTTTTTTTCTGTGAGACCAAAGGTATTCTTTTCTACATAGTATCTGGTAAATAGATCAGTGGACTAGGGGGAGTTGGCAACTCCAAAAAATTGGAGTGCTAAATGTTCCATCCATCCACCCTTCCCATCCCTCTGGTCCACACAACTAAAGTTTGTCCTGCTTGCTCTAGAGCAGCTCTGCCCATGGAAGACAAATATTTTTTCTGCACAATAGCTAAGTGAAAAACAAGAGGGGTGCTCCTGCCCTCCTGCCCTGTGTAAACACCCTCAGGCCTTGGGCTGGTCATGATTGGAAACAGATTGCCTGACAAGGAGATGAATGGAGAGAAATGGCATGCCAAGACCACAACCTGAGTACACAGAAATTCACTGAACCACTCCTCTGATTCTGCATTTGCTGATGTACCCCATACATGCTACTGAAGGCTAACTAGTGAGGTTGAGAGAGGCCACATAATAACAAAATAAAGAGGTATGATCTGAGTACAAATAACCAAACTCCAATAATTTCGCCATTAGTTAACTTACTTGAAATTATTTTCCCACCTAGATTCCCACAAATCAATTATCTTTCAATTAATTTACCACTAAAATATTCTTTCCCCATCTCACTCAAAGTAGAACCCCCCTTTCCACACACTCAAGCCTGCCAGAGCTTTCATTCCCAATCCTCTATTCTCTAATCTCCATTTTTCAAAGGGTAGGACTTAGAAAACAATGACTCGGATGAAGAAGAAGAGTTTGGATTTGATATCCCGCTTTATCACTACCCAAAGGAGTCTCAAAGCGGCTAACAATCTCCTTTCCCCTCCTCCCCCACAACAGACACCCTGTGAGGTGGGTGGGGCTGAGAGACTTCAGAGAAGTGTGACTAGCCCAAGGTCACCCAGCAGCTGCATGTGGAAGAGCGGAGACGCGAACCCAGTTCCCCAGATTACAAGTCTACCGCTCTTAACCACTACACCACACTGTAAAGCAGGCAGTTAGTGTCCAATCAGCAGACACGCAGTGCGACAGCCTGTCCAGTTTGCCTCTACTGGACTCCTTCTCTTGGTTTCTCAACTTGTGTGGATAGAGTCACTATCTTGTTTAGTCACTATATGGCACTGGACTTTGCTGCAGCTCAGAGGAGTGTGGGATTTCTTGCTGTTGTTCCTGTTCTTGTTTAAGAGGGGCAATACAAGTTAGTGCCCAGCTTCCTGACTGGTTCCCCCTCTGTGTCTTCTATGCAATCACGTTGTTGCCAGGGCGCTGCTCTGCTTTCCACTGTCTGTAGGGACAGGCAGAGAGCAAGCCCTGCAAAACTCTTTTTGGACTCCTGAGCTTAACATCAGCACCCCTCCTTGAATCATTTTACATTCACTGTAAAACCCATTTTACATTGAAGAGGAGGTTGGCTGAATCCCCCCTTTAGGATGGTGATTTGTTAAACTGCGGGCATCTGGAGCAGAATGAACGTTTCAGCTTGGTTTGTTTTTTAAAGTTTCTTGTTTTTACCTTTATGGAGATATCTGGAAGGATGTGCAGCTAGTATGTATAAAGGGCTCCATTGTTAAAGAGGCAGTCTTCCAATAGCTTCTATGGTTGCATAATCTTCCTTTATACCCTCCAGTCATATTCCTGTACCCTTAAACTCTTACCAGCATGCTCCCCCATTCCAATTCTACTAACACTAGTTGTTGGACAAGGGAGTGTTCAAACAGCATGGCATTGTCTATTGGATAGTGACAACTGACAACATACGGTGTTGATGTCAGAAACAGAACAGCAGGACTTGAGGCAAGAAGCTCGGGCAAGTTGGCACTTTTCAGGAGATGTTGGGAGTTGATGTGGAAAATTTCATTGTACCAGCAGTTTTGAGTTGCCACCTGAGATTTAAAATTACATACCATCAGGCTCTATACTCTCCCAGACATAAAAAGGTGCAGGGATAAAAAGCAAAACAAAACCACCAATCAAGAGTGAGAATATTTTTAAAATGTTTGATATACACATGTTCTGAGCAATGTTCTTTAAGGAAATTTGAGAAAATAACTGAGACTTTAAAAATAAGTTTTCTTTTTTGAACAATTGCTTCTGAACTTAATACAATAAACTGCCCAACTACTTTCTTTAACAAAAGGCAAGCCATTATTTCAAATTATTAGATCTCTTCCATTTCTAATTGTGGTATGCATATTTCATTTAACTTGTCTCCCTTCCCATAATGACAAGTGAGTTGGTAGAGAAAACCTCTTGATAATAGTTACTTTTTTATATTTGCCATAAAACAAACTTGCACATCCCTTCTCAGCCCAGGCTGATGATGGTTCAAAAAAGGAAAAGAAAAAAAAGCAAGCTTTATGGCAAAACTTTAAAATTAAGGACTTTCAACCCCTGGCTTCCAATGAGACTGTACTGTTGACGGGTGGGAAGGCTTGCCTTAACTTTTCTCTCCCCAGCTGCAGTCCCACCGACATTGCTCCTCCTCTACTATTGTTAGCCCTAGGGACAAAAAACAACTGTAGCATGCATGGGGTTATTTTTGCCCAGGATTGCAGCCGAGAAGAGAAAAGTCATCCCTCTCTGTGCACTGCAGACTTGATGGAAACCAGACCTACCCCAGGCCTAGTATTAAATAAGAAAACCCTTAAGATTTGGTTGCTAATAACATGTTTAATGTCACATGCCATTTGGTTCTTAAGGATGTATGTTGAGCTGCCAAATGGGTACTACTATACTATTTTGTCTATGAATTGTTTCTGGCATGGTCTAGCATCTGCTTGTCATAGTAAAAAACCCCAGCTCACACCCATGGCTGGTTCTCATGGACAATGCTTGTTCTGTTCTTGGCTTGAGCCCAGTGTCTGCTCTTCATCTTACAAGTGGATTCATAAGCCTCAAATCAGATTTGAACTGGCTCTGATGCAGCACATTCATGTAAAAATAAACGTATGGATGTACAGTATTATGTACAGAACTTGAGTATTCAGGTTGCAAAATTGTGGCAGGTGCAGTGGAATCATTATATACTTACGAGTTGATTTTTGTGTGAATGCCAAAACCTAAAGTGATGCCCATACTGTGATTTGGCCTTTCTTTTGTGAGAAGTTATGGCTGACATAATCGTTGTTCTGACATCATCAGTGCCTTTTGCTAGTGTTTCCTTCCTGATGGCATGCCAGGGCTGCTCATGCAGCTGCAGTGGAATAATATCTTACACACTCCCACCTTCAGGGAGGGAAAAGCACATTGCTTAGAGCAGGGTTCACTCAGCAAGATGTGGAAGAGAGCAGCTGCGTCACCAAAGAAACTTTAGCATTGGCCCTGAAGAATGTCAGGAAAACAAATGCGGCACAAATCCTTTCCTGACCCCCCCCCCCCCTTGAACTGAAGCATGTGATGAAAAGGAAAGAAAGGGACTGAATGGGATGATAAAGACAAAATCCGAGACCTCTGACTGCAGGAGAAGTGGAAGTTCTTCTTATGGGCTTTATCCAACCCAAGTGCTCCTACTGCTGCTTGCAGTGATGGGCTAATCTCCATAGATTTGGTGAGCCAGTTCCAAAAGTTTAGATGCTTAGTCAGACCTTTCTGATTTGAAGACAGGTTGGAAAACAGCCAGGAACAGACTTTTCTTACAAGATTTCCAGTGCTTCATCATTAAAGCTATGCTTGAAGTACGCTGAAAATAGCTTTTCCTTGCAATACGTTGCTACCTTGACTTTCTGTCCCAGCTGGCATGCAGGGACAACCACAATAATGAAGTGGCCTGGGATTCAGGAGTGACTTTCTGGTCGTTTCTCATTTTAGTTTAATCTCTTCCTGTCATTCTAGAGATGTTTTCATTCTGTCCTTGCTGTTTTGTGTTGTGGTCCTGTGTGTTCTATGGAATTTGCAAGCTGGCAAACTCCAGGGCTGAACATGAATGGAAGAAGTAGTAGCAAGTGGGAAATGTGAGCTTAAAAACACCTGTAAGTGAGAGACGGAGTATAAGAGTTGGAGAGGAAAAGAAGCAAATAGAAAAACTGGTACAGCAGGGAAATTTGTGGATAGCACTGTTTCCAATAAATTGCAGGGGATTATTTAGCAATTAAGTGCCAATCCTAAAATGGTTTGGGGGCTTGAAAAAAAACAACCACCACCTTGGCAACACAGACTAAGGGCTTATTGATAGAATCTGAAGAACAACAATATTTACATAGCATCTTCCTTAAGTGATTGAAGTGCTTTATCTGCATTATCTTAGTAATCAATACAGCGGTGTAATATATGCCAGCACTATCATCACCCTCATATTATAAACGGAAGATTAGGCTGGAGAGATAGTAGTTTGCTGCTATCACTGAGTGAATTTATGACTGAGCTGAGATTTGAACAAGAGACCTCCTGAGGCACTTCCAGACTTGCCAGTAGTTCTGGGTGGGATTCAATCCCATACCAGCTAATTTAGGTTGTGTAGTTAAAGTTGGTTTGACACTCTTTTGCAACATATCCATTTATTCCCCCCCCCCCAATTATTGTTTTCGTGATGAGGAAAGTGATGTGAAAATGCCCTGGAAAGTGTGGGGGGCAAACAAATCAGAACGAATGTTCAATAAATAGGGCATATGGGAGAGACCCTGGTTCACAGACTATGCTTTTTTACTTTCCTGTTATG